>NC_133124.1:219523644-219860519 GCF_048418815.1 Hemitrygon akajei | reverse complement strand
TGGGGAGACATTGAATCTCCAGAGGCACAGGACGGAGGTTAATGGGAGACATTGAATCTTCAGAGACACAGGAACGAGGTTATGGGGAGACATTGAATCTCGAGAGACACAGTAACGAGGTTATGGGGAGAAATTGAATCACCAGAGGCACAGGAACTAGGTTATGGGGAGTCATTGAATCTCCAGACAGACAGGAACGAGATTATGGGGAGACATTGGATCTCTAGAGACACAGTTGGGAGGTTATGGGGAGACATTGTATCTCCAGAGACACACGAACGAGGTTATGGGGAGACATTGAACCTCCAGAAAAACAGGAGGGTGGTTATGGGGAGACACTGAATCTCCAGAGAAACATGAACGAGGTTATGGGGTGACACTGAATCTCCAGAGGCACAGGAGGGTGGTTATGGGGAGACATTGTATCTCCAGAGACACAGGAAGGAGGTTATGGGGAGACATTGGATCTCCAGACAGACAGGAATAAGGTTATGGGGAGACATTGGATCTCCAGAGAGACATGAATGAGGTTATGGGGAGACATTGAATCTCGAGAGACACGGGACCGAGGTTATGGGGAGACCGTGAATCTAGATAGACGGAGGAACGAGGTAAAGGGGAGACATTGAATCTCAAGAGACACGGGACCCTGGTTATGGGGAGACATTGAATCTCCAGAGAGACAGGAACTAGGATATGGGGAGACATTGAATCTCGAGAGAGACAGGAGGGAGGTTATGGGGAGACATTGAATCTTGAGAGGCACAGGAACGAGGTTATGGGGAGACATTGAATCTCCAGAGACACAGGAACGAGGTTATGGGGAGACATTGAATCTCCAGAGACACAGGAACGAGATTATTGCGAGACATTGAATCTCCAGAGACACAGGAGTGTGGTTATGGTGAGACACTGATCCTTGAGAGACACAGGATCGAGGTTATGAGGAGACATTGAATCTCCAGAGGCATAGGAATGAGTTACTGGGAGACATTGAATCTCCAGAGACACAGGAGGGAGGTTATGGGGACACACTGATTCTCCAGAGACACAGGAACAAGGTTATGGGGAGACAATGAATCTCCAGAGAAACAGGAATGAGGTTATGGGGAGACATTGAATCTCCAGAGACACAGGAACGAGGTTATGGGGAGACATTGAATCTCGAGAGACACTGGAAAGAGGTTATGGGCAGACATTGATTCTCGAGAGACACAGGAACGAGGTTATGGGTAGTCATTGATTCTCCAGAGACACAGGAACGAGGTAATGGGGAGACACTGAATCTCCAGAGGCACAGGAACGAGGTTATAGGGAGACAATGAAACTCCTGAGAAACAGGAACGAGGTTATGGGGAGACTTTGAATCTCCAGAGACACAGGAGGGAGGTTATGGGGAGACACTGATCCTTGAGAGACACATGAACGATGTTATGGGCAGATATTGAATCTCCAGAGACACAGGAGGGAGGTAATGGGGAGACATTGAATCTCCTGAGACACAGGAGGGAGGTTATGGGGAGACACTGTATCTCCAGACACACAGGTGAGAGGTTATGGGGAGACACTGCATTCCAAAGAGGCAGGAACGAGGTTATGGGGAGACATTGAATCTCGAGAGACACAGGCGGGAGTTTATGGGGTGACATTGAATCTCGAGAGACACAGGAACGAGGTGATGGGGAGACACTGAATCTCGAGAAACACAGTAACGAGGCTATGGGGAGACAATCTAGAGAGAGACAGGAATGAGGTTATGTGAAGACACTGAATCTCGAGAGTGACAGGAATGAGGTTATGGGGAGACATTGAATCTCCAGAGATACAGGAACGACATTATGGGGAGACACTGAATCTCCAGAGACACAGGAGGGAGGTAATGGGGAGACATTGAATCTCCAGAGACACAGGAGGGACATTATGGGGAGACTCTGCATCTCCAGAGAGACATGAACGAGTTTATAGGGAGACATTGAATCTCCAGAGAGACAGGAACAAGGTTATGGGGAGACATTGAATCTCCAGAGATACAGGAGGGAGGTTATGGGGAGACACTGTATCTCCAGAGGCACAGGATCGATGTTCTGGGGAGACGTTGAATCTCCATAGAAACAGTACTGAGGTTATGGGGAGACACTGAATCTACCGAGACACAGGAGGGAGGTTATTGGGAGACACTGAATCTCCAGAGACACAGGAGGGAGGTTATGGGGAGACACTGAATCTCCAGAGACAGAGGAGGGACATTATGGGGAGACTCTGCATCTCCAGAGAGACATGAACGAGGTTATGGGGAGACATTGAATCTCCAGAGAGACAGGAACGAGGTTATGGGGAGACATTGAATCTCCAGAGATACAGGAGGGAGGTTATGGGGAGACACTGTATCTCCAGAGGCACAGGATCGATGTTCTGGGGAGACGTTGAATCTCCATAGAAACAGTACTGAGGTTATGGGGAGACACTGAATCTACCGAGACACAGGAGGGAGGTTATGGGGAGACACTGCATTCCAAAGAGGCAGGAACGAGTTTATGGGGAGACATTGAATCTCGAGAGACACAGGAACGAGGTGATGGGGAGACACTGAATCTCGAGAAACACAGTAACGAGGCTATGGGGAGACAATCTAGAGAGAGACAGGAATGAGGTTATGTGGAGACACTGAATCTCGAGAGTGACAGGAATGAGGTTATGGGGAGACATTGAATCTCCAGAGATACAGGAACGACATTATGGGGAGACACTGAATCTCCAGAGACACAGGAGGGAGGTAATGGGGAGACATTGAATCTCCAGAGACACAGGAGGGACATTATGGGGAGACTCTGCATCTCCAGAGAGACATGAACGAGTTTATGGGGAGACATTGAATCTCCAGAGAGACAGGAACAAGGTTATGGGGAGACACTGAATCTACCGAGACACAGGAGGGAGGTTATGGGGAGACACTGTATCTCCAGAGGCACAGGAGGGAGGTTATTGGGAGACACTGAATCTCCAGAGACACAGGAGGGAGGTTATGGGGAGACACTGAATCTCCAGAGACACAGGAATGAGGTTATGGGGAGACATTGAATCGCCAGAGACACAGGAATGAGATTCTAGGGAGACATTGAATCTCGAGAGAAGCAGGTCTGAGGTTATGGGGAGACATTGAATCTCCAGAGACCCAGGAGGGAGGTTATTGGGAGACACTGAATCTCCAGAGACACAGGAGGGAGGTTATGGGGAGACACTGAATCTGCAGAGACACAGGAATGACGTTATGGGGAGACATTGAATCTCCAGAGACACAGGAATGAGGTTATGGGGAGACATTGAATCTCCAGAGACACAGGAACGAGGTTATGGGGAGACATTGAATCTCGAGAGACACAGGAATGAGGTTATGTGGAGACATTGAATCTCCAGAGACACAGTAGGGATGTTATGGGAGACAGTGAATTTCCAGAGAGACAGGAAAGAGGTTATGGGGAGACATTGAATCTCGAGAGACTCAGGAGGGAGGTTATGGGAGACATTGAATCTCCAGAAACACAGGAACGAGGTTATGGAGAGACACTGAATCTCTAGTGACACAGGAACGTGGTTATTGGCAGACATTGAATCTCGAGAAACACAGTAACGAGGCTATGGGGAGACAATCTAGAGAGAGACAGGAATGAGATTATGGGGAGACACTGAATCTCGAGAGTGACAGGAATGTGGTTATGGGGAGACACTGAATCTCCAGAGACACAGGAACGAGGTTATGGGGAGACATTGAATCTCGAGAGTGACAGGAATGAGGTTATGGGGAGACACTGAATCTCCAGAGACACAGGAACGAGGTTATGGGGAGACACTGAATCTCCAGAGGCACAGGAGGGAGGTTATGGGGAGACTCTGTTTCTCCAGAGGCACATGATCGATGTTCTGGGGAGACATTGAATCTCCATAGAAACAGTACTGAGGTTATGGGGAGACACTGAATCTACAGAGACACAGGAGGGAGGTTACGGTGAGTCACTGAATCTCCAGAGACACAGGAGGGAGGTTATGGGGAGACACTGTATCTCCAGAGGCACAGGAACGAGGTTCTGGGGAGACATTGAATCTCGAGAGAAACAGGTCTGAGGTTATGCGGAGACATTGAATCTCCAGAGACACAGGAGGTAGGTTATGGGGAGACACTGAATCTCCAGAGACACAGGAGGGACATTATGGGGAGACTCTGCATCTCCAGAGAGACATGAACGAGGTTATGGGGAGACATTGAATCTCCAGAGAGACAGGAATGAGGTTATGGGGAGACATTGAATCTCCAGAGATACAGGAGGGAGGTTATGGGGAGACACTGTATCTCCAGAGGCACAGGATCGATGTTCTGGGGAAACGTTGAATCTCCATAGAAACAGTACTGAGGTTATGGGGAGACACTGAATCTACAGAGACACAGTAGGGAGGTTACGGTGAGACACTGAATCTCCAGAGACACAGGAACGAGGTTATGGGGAGACATTGAATCTCCAGAGACACAGGAACGAGATTATTGCGAGACATTGAATCTCCAGAGACACAGGAGTGTGGTTATGGTGAGACACTGATCCTTGAAAGACACAGGAACGAGGTTATGAGGAGACATTGAATCTCCAGAGGCATAGGAATGAGTTACTGGGAGACATTGAATCTCCAGAGACACAGGAGGGAGGTTATGGGGAGACACTGATTCTCCAGAGACACAGGAACGATGTTATGGGGAGACAATGAATCGCCAGAGTAACAGGAACGAGGTAATGGGGAGACTTTGAATCTCCCGAGACACAGGAGTGTGGTTATGGTGAGACACTGATCCTTGAGAGACACAGGAAAGAGGTTATGGGCAGACATTGATTCTCGAGAGACACAGGAATGAGGTTATGGGGAGTCATTGATTCTCCAGAGACACAGGAACGAGATAATGGGGAGACACTGAATCTCAAGAGGCACAGGAACGAGGTTATGGGGAGACAATGAATCTCCAGAGAAACAGGAATGAGGTTATGGGGAGACATTGAATCTCCAGAGACACAGGAACGAGGTTATGGGGAGACATTGAATCTCGAGAGACACTGGAAAGAGGTTATGGGCAGACATTGATTCTCGAGAGACACAGGAACGAGGTTATGGGTAGTCATTGATTCTCCAGAGACACAGGAACGAGGTAATGGGGAGACACTGAATCTCCAGAGGCACAGGAACGAGGTTATAGGGAGACAATGAAACTCCTGAGAAACAGGAACGAGGTTATGGGGAGACTTTGAATCTACAGAGACACAGGAGGGAGGTTATGGGGAGACACTGATCCTTGAGAGACACATGAACGATGTTATGGGCAGATATTGAATCTCCAGAGACACAGGAGGGAGGTAATGGGGAGACATTGAATCTCCTGAGACACAGGAGGGAGGTTATGGGGAGACACTGTATCTCCAGACACACAGGTGAGAGGTTATGGGGAGACACTGCATTCCAAAGAGGCAGGAACGAGGTTATGGGGAGACATTGAATCTCGAGAGACACAGGCGGGAGTTTATGGGGTGACATTGAATCTCGAGAGACACAGGAACGAGGTGATGGGGAGACACTGAATCTCGAGAAACACAGTAACGAGGCTATGGGGAGACAATCTAGAGAGAGACAGGAATGAGGTTATGTGAAGACACTGAATCTCGAGAGTGACAGGAATGAGGTTATGGGGAGACATTGAATCTCCAGAGATACAGGAACGACATTATGGGGAGACACTGAATCTCCAGAGACACAGGAGGGAGGTAATGGGGAGACATTGAATCTCCAGAGACACAGGAGGGACATTATGGGGAGACTCTGCATCTCCAGAGAGACATGAACGAGTTTATAGGGAGACATTGAATCTCCAGAGAGACAGGAACAAGGTTATGGGGAGACATTGAATCTCCAGAGATACAGGAGGGAGGTTATGGGGAGACACTGTATCTCCAGAGGCACAGGATCGATGTTCTGGGGAGACGTTGAATCTCCATAGAAACAGTACTGAGGTTATGGGGAGACACTGAATCTACCGAGACACAGGAGGGAGGTTATTGGGAGACACTGAATCTCCAGAGACACAGGAGGGAGGTTATGGGGAGACACTGAATCTCCAGAGACAGAGGAGGGACATTATGGGGAGACTCTGCATCTCCAGAGAGACATGAACGAGGTTATGGGGAGACATTGAATCTCCAGAGAGACAGGAACGAGGTTATGGGGAGACATTGAATCTCCAGAGATACAGGAGGGAGGTTATGGGGAGACACTGTATCTCCAGAGGCACAGGATCGATGTTCTGGGGAGACGTTGAATCTCCATAGAAACAGTACTGAGGTTATGGGGAGACACTGAATCTACCGAGACACAGGAGGGAGGTTATGGGGAGACACTGCATTCCAAAGAGGCAGGAACGAGTTTATGGGGAGACATTGAATCTCGAGAGACACAGGAACGAGGTGATGGGGAGACACTGAATCTCGAGAAACACAGTAACGAGGCTATGGGGAGACAATCTAGAGAGAGACAGGAATGAGGTTATGTGGAGACACTGAATCTCGAGAGTGACAGGAATGAGGTTATGGGGAGACATTGAATCTCCAGAGATACAGGAACGACATTATGGGGAGACACTGAATCTCCAGAGACACAGGAGGGAGGTAATGGGGAGACATTGAATCTCCAGAGACACAGGAGGGACATTATGGGGAGACTCTGCATCTCCAGAGAGACATGAACGAGTTTATGGGGAGACATTGAATCTCCAGAGAGACAGGAACAAGGTTATGGGGAGACACTGAATCTACCGAGACACAGGAGGGAGGTTATGGGGAGACACTGTATCTCCAGAGGCACAGGAGGGAGGTTATTGGGAGACACTGAATCTCCAGAGACACAGGAGGGAGGTTATGGGGAGACACTGAATCTCCAGAGACACAGGAATGAGGTTATGGGGAGACATTGAATCGCCAGAGACACAGGAATGAGATTCTAGGGAGACATTGAATCTCGAGAGAAGCAGGTCTGAGGTTATGGGGAGACATTGAATCTCCAGAGACCCAGGAGGGAGGTTATTGGGAGACACTGAATCTCCAGAGACACAGGAGGGAGGTTATGGGGAGACACTGAATCTGCAGAGACACAGGAATGACGTTATGGGGAGACATTGAATCTCCAGAGACACAGGAATGAGGTTATGGGGAGACATTGAATCTCCAGAGACACAGGAACGAGGTTATGGGGAGACATTGAATCTCGAGAGACACAGGAATGAGGTTATGTGGAGACATTGAATCTCCAGAGACACAGTAGGGATGTTATGGGAGACAGTGAATTTCCAGAGAGACAGGAAAGAGGTTATGGGGAGACATTGAATCTCGAGAGACTCAGGAGGGAGGTTATGGGAGACATTGAATCTCCAGAAACACAGGAACGAGGTTATGGAGAGACACTGAATCTCTAGTGACACAGGAACGTTGTTATTGGCAGACATTGAATCTCGAGAAACACAGTAACGAGGCTATGGGGAGACAATCTAGAGAGAGACAGGAATGAGATTATGGGGAGACACTGAATCTCGAGAGTGACAGGAATGTGGTTATGGGGAGACACTGAATCTCCAGAGACACAGGAACGATGTTATGGGGAGACATTGAATCTCGAGAGTGACAGGAATGAGGTTATGGGGAGACACTGAATCTCCAGAGACACAGGAACGAGGTTATGGGGAGACACTGAATCTCCAGAGGCACAGGAGGGAGGTTATGGGGAGACTCTGTTTCTCCAGAGGCACATGATCGATGTTCTGGGGAGACATTGAATCTCCATAGAAACAGTACTGAGGTTATGGGGAGACACTGAATCTACAGAGACACAGGAGGGAGGTTACGGTGAGTCACTGAATCTCCAGAGACACAGGAGGGAGGTTATGGGGAGACACTGTATCTCCAGAGGCACAGGAACGAGGTTCTGGGGAGACATTGAATCTCGAGAGAAACAGGTCTGAGGTTATGCGGAGACATTGAATCTCCAGAGACACAGGAGGTAGGTTATGGGGAGACACTGAATCTCCAGAGACACAGGAGGGACATTATGGGGAGACTCTGCATCTCCAGAGAGACATGAACGAGGTTATGGGGAGACATTGAATCTCCAGAGAGACAGGAATGAGGTTATGGGGAGACATTGAATCTCCAGAGATACAGGAGGGAGGTTATGGGGAGACACTGTATCTCCAGAGGCACAGGATCGATGTTCTGGGGAAACGTTGAATCTCCATAGAAACAGTACTGAGGTTATGGGGAGACACTGAATCTACAGAGACACAGTAGGGAGGTTACGGTGAGACACTGAATCTCCAGAGACACAGGAACGAGGTTATGGGGAGACATTGAATCTCCAGAGACACAGGAACGAGATTATTGCGAGACATTGAATCTCCAGAGACACAGGAGTGTGGTTATGGTGAGACACTGATCCTTGAAAGACACAGGAACGAGGTTATGAGGAGACATTGAATCTCCAGAGGCATAGGAATGAGTTACTGGGAGACATTGAATCTCCAGAGACACAGGAGGGAGGTTATGGGGAGACACTGATTCTCCAGAGACACAGGAACGATGTTATGGGGAGACAATGAATCGCCAGAGTAACAGGAACGAGGTAATGGGGAGACTTTGAATCTCCCGAGACACAGGAGTGTGGTTATGGTGAGACACTGATCCTTGAGAGACACAGGAAAGAGGTTATGGGCAGACATTGATTCTCGAGAGACACAGGAATGAGGTTATGGGGAGTCATTGATTCTCCAGAGACACAGGAACGAGATAATGGGGAGACACTGAATCTCAAGAGGCACAGGAACGAGGTTATGGGAGACACTGATTCTCCAGAGACACAGGAACGAGGTTATGGGGAGACAATGAAACTCCAGAGAAACAGGAACGAGGTTATGGGGAGACTTTGAATCTCCAGACCACAGGAGGGAGGTTATGGGGAGACACTGATCCTTGAGAGACACATGAACGATGTTATGGGCAGATATTGAATCTCCAGAGACACAGGAGGGAGGTAATGGGGAGACATTGAATCTCCTGAGACACAGGAGGGAGGTTATGGGGAGACACTGTATCTCCAGAGACACAGGTGAGAGGTTATGGGGAGACACTGCATTCCAAAGAGGCAGGAACGAGGTTATGGGGAGACATTGAATCTCGAGAGACACAGGAACGAGGTGATGGGGAGACACTGAATCTCGAGAAACACAGTAACGAGGCTATGGGGAGACAATCTAGAGAGAGACAGGAATGAGGTTATGTGGAGACACTGAATCTCGAGAGTGACAGGAATGAGGTTATGGGGAGACATTGAATCTCCAGAGATACAGGAACGACATTATGGGGAGACACTGAATCTCCAGAGACACAGGAGGGAGGTAATGGGGAGACATTGAATCTCCAGAGACACAGGAGGGACATTATGGGGAGACTCTGCATCTCCAGAGAGACATGAACGAGGTTATGGGGAGACATTGAATCTCCAGAGAGACAGTAACGAGGCTATGGGGAGACAATCTAGAGAGAGACAGGAATGAGGTTATGGGGAGACACTGAATCTCGAGAGTGACAGGAATGTGGTTATGGGGAGACACTGAATCTCCAGAGACACAGGAACGAGGTTATGGGGAGACATTGAATCTCGAGAGTGACAGGAATGAGGTTATGGGGAGACACTGAATCTCCAGAGACACAGGAACGAGGTTATGGGGAGACACTGAATCTCCAGAGGCACAGGAGGGAGGTTATGGGGAGACTCTGTTTCTCCAGAGGCACATGATCGATGTTCTGGGGAGACATTGAATCTCCATAGAAACAGTACTGAGGTTATGGGGAGACACTGAATCTACAGAGACACAGGAGGGAGGTTACGGTGAGACACTGAATCTCCAGAGACACAGGAGGGATGTTATGGGGAGACACTGTATCTCCAGAGGCACAGGAACGAGGTTCTGGGGAGACATTGAATCTCGAGAGAAACAGGTCTGAGGTTATGGGGAGACATTGAATCTCCAGAGACACAGGAGGTAGGTTATGGGGAGACACTGAATCTCCAGAGACACAGGAGGGACATTATGGGGAGACTCTGCATCTCCAGAGAGACATGAACGAGGTTATGGGGAGACATTGAATCTCCAGAGAGACAGGAACGATGTTATGGGGAGACAATGAATCGCCAGAGTAACAGGAACGAGGTAATGGGGAGACTTTGAATCTCCCGAGACACAGGAGTGTGGTTATGGTGAGACACTGATCCTTGAGAGACACAGGAAAGAGGTTATGGGCAGACATTGATTCTCGAGAGACACAGGAATGAGGTTATGGGGAGTCATTGATTCTCCAGAGACACAGGAACGAGATAATGGGGAGACACTGAATCTCAAGAGGCACAGGAACGAGGTTATGGGAGACACTGATTCTCCAGAGACACAGGAACGAGGTTATGGGGAGACAATGAAACTCCAGAGAAACAGGAACGAGGTTATGGGGAGACTTTGAATCTCCAGACCACAGGAGGGAGGTTATGGGGAGACACTGATCCTTGAGAGACACATGAACGATGTTATGGGCAGATATTGAATCTCCAGAGACACAGGAGGGAGGTAATGGGGAGACATTGAATCTCCTGAGACACAGGAGGGAGGTTATGGGGAGACACTGTATCTCCAGAGACACAGGTGAGAGGTTATGGGGAGACACTGCATTCCAAAGAGGCAGGAACGAGGTTATGGGGAGACATTGAATCTCGAGAGACACAGGAACGAGGTGATGGGGAGACACTGAATCTCGAGAAACACAGTAACGAGGCTATGGGGAGACAATCTAGAGAGAGACAGGAATGAGGTTATGTGGAGACACTGAATCTCGAGAGTGACAGGAATGAGGTTATGGGGAGACATTGAATCTCCAGAGATACAGGAACGACATTATGGGGAGACACTGAATCTCCAGAGACACAGGAGGGAGGTAATGGGGAGACATTGAATCTCCAGAGACACAGGAGGGACATTATGGGGAGACTCTGCATCTCCAGAGAGACATGAACGAGGTTATGGGGAGACATTGAATCTCCAGAGAGACAGTAACGAGGCTATGGGGAGACAATCTAGAGAGAGACAGGAATGAGGTTATGGGGAGACACTGAATCTCGAGAGTGACAGGAATGTGGTTATGGGGAGACACTGAATCTCCAGAGACACAGGAACGAGGTTATGGGGAGACATTGAATCTCGAGAGTGACAGGAATGAGGTTATGGGGAGACACTGAATCTCCAGAGACACAGGAACGAGGTTATGGGGAGACACTGAATCTCCAGAGGCACAGGAGGGAGGTTATGGGGAGACTCTGTTTCTCCAGAGGCACATGATCGATGTTCTGGGGAGACATTGAATCTCCATAGAAACAGTACTGAGGTTATGGGGAGACACTGAATCTACAGAGACACAGGAGGGAGGTTACGGTGAGACACTGAATCTCCAGAGACACAGGAGGGATGTTATGGGGAGACACTGTATCTCCAGAGGCACAGGAACGAGGTTCTGGGGAGACATTGAATCTCGAGAGAAACAGGTCTGAGGTTATGGGGAGACATTGAATCTCCAGAGACACAGGAGGTAGGTTATGGGGAGACACTGAATCTCCAGAGACACAGGAGGGACATTATGGGGAGACTCTGCATCTCCAGAGAGACATGAACGAGGTTATGGGGAGACATTGAATCTCCAGAGAGACAGGAACGAGGTTATGGGGAGACATTGAATCTCCAGAGATACAGGAGGGAGGTTATGGGGTGACACTGTATCTCCAGAGGCACAGGAGGGAGGTTATTGGGAGACACTGAATCTCCAGAGACACAGGAGGGAGGTTATGGGGAGACACTGAATCTCCAGAGACACAGGAATGAGGTTATGGGGAGACATTGAATCGCCAGAGACACAGGAATGAGGTTCTAGGGAGACATTGAATCTTGAGAGAAACAGGTCTGAGGTTATGGGGAGACATTGAATCTCCAGACACAGGAGGGAGGTTATTGGGAGACACTGAATCTCCAGAGACACAGGAGGGAGGTTATGGGGAGACACTGAATCTGCAGAGATACAGGAATGACGTTATGGGGAGACATTGAATCTCCAGAGACACAGGAATGAGGTTATGGGGAGACATTGAATCTCCAGAGACACAGGAACGAGGTTATGGGGAGACATTGAATCTCGAGAGACACAGGAATGAGGTTATGTGGAGACATTGAATCTCCAGAGACACAGTAGGGATGTTATGGGAGACAGTGAATTTCCAGAGAGACAGGAAAGAGGTTATGGGGAGACATTGAATCTCGAGAGACTCAGGAGGGAGGTTATGGGAGACATTGAATCTCCAGAAACACAGGAACGAGGTTATGGAGAGACACTGTATCTCTAGTGACACAGGAACGTGGTTATTGGCAGACATTGAATCTCGGGAAACACAGTAACGAGGCTATGGGGAGACAATCTAGAGAGAGACAGGAATGAGGTTATGGGGAGACACTGAATCTCGAGAGTGACAGGAATGTGGTTATGGGGAGACACTGAATCTCCAGAGACACAGGAACGAGGTTATGGGGAGACATTGAATCTCGAGAGTGACAGGAATGAGGTTAAGGGGAGACACTGAATCTCCAGAGACACAGGAACGAGGTTATGGGGAGACACTGAATCTCCAGAGGCACAGGAGGGAGGTTATGGGGAGACTCTGTTTCTCCAGAGGCACATGATCGATGTTCTGGGGAGACATTGAATCTCCATAGAAACAGTACTGAGGTTATGGGGAGACACTGAATCTACCGAGACACAGGAGGGAGGTTATGGGGAGACACTGTATCTCCAGAGGCACAGGAACGAGGTTCTGGGGAGACATTGAATCTCGAGAGAAACAGGTCTGAGGTTATGGGGAGACATTGAATCTCCAGAGACACAGGAGGTAGGTTATGGGGAGACACTGAATCTCCAGAGACACAGGAGGGACATTATGGGGAGACTCTGCATCTCCAGAGAGACATGAACGAGGTTATGGGGAGACATTGAATCTCCAGAGAGACAGGAACGAGGTTCTGGGGAGACATTGAATCTCCAGAGATACAGGAGGGAGGTTATGGGGAGACACTGTATCTCCAGAGGCACAGGAGGGAGGTTATTGGGAGACACTGCATCTCCAGAGACACAGGAGGGAGGTTATGGGGAGACACTGAATCTCCAGAGACACAGGAATGAGGTTATGGGGAGACATTGAATCGCCAGAGACACAGGAATGAGGTTCTAGGGAGACATTGAATCTCGAGAGAAACAGGTCTGAGGTTATGGGGAGACATTGAATCTCCAGACACAGGAGGGAGGTTATTGGGAGACACTGAATCTCCAGAGACACAGGAGGGAGGTTATGGGGAGACACTGAATCTGCAGAGACACAGGAATGACGTTATGGGGAGACATTGAATCTCCAGAGACACAGGAATGAGGTTATGGGGAGACATTGAATCTCCAGAGACACAGGAACGAGGTTATGGGGAGACATTGAAACTCCAGAGACACAGGAGGTAGGTTATGGGGAGACACTGAATCTCCAGAGACACAGGAATGAGGTTATGGGGAGACATTGAATCTCCAGAGACACAGGAACGAAGTTATGGGGAGACATTGAATCTCGAGAGACACAGGAACGAGTTTATGGGGAGACACTGAATCTCCAGAGACACAGGAGGGAGGTTATGGGGAGACACTGTATATCCACAGGCACAGGAGGGAGGTTATGGGGAGAAACTGTTTCTCCAGAGGCACATGATCGATGTTCTGGGGAGACATTGAATCTCCATAGAAACAGTACTGAGGTTATGGGGAGACACTGAATCTACCGAGACAGAGGAGGGAGGTTATGGGGAGACACTGTATCTCCAGAGACACAGGTGAGAGGTTATGGGGAGACACTGCATTCCAAAGAGGCAGGAACGAGGTTATGGGGAGACATTGAATCTCGAGAGACACAGGCGGGAGTTTATGGGGAGACACTGAATCTCGAGAAACACAGTAACGAGGCTATGGGGAGACAATCTAGAGAGAGACAGGAATGAGGTTATGTGGAGACACTGAATCTCGAGAGTGACAGGAATGAGGTTATGGGGAGACATTGAATCTCCAGAGATACAGGAACAACATTATGGGGAGACTCTGCATCTCCAGAGAGACATGAACGAGGTTATGGGGAGACATTGAATCTCCAGGGATACAGGAGGGAGGTTATGGGGAGACACTGTATCTCCAGAGGCACAGGAGGGAGGTTATGGGGAGACACTGAATCTCCAGAGACACAGGAATGACATTATGGGGAGACAATGAATCTCCAGAGACACAGGAATGAGGTTATGGGGAGACATTGAATCTCCAGAGACACAGGAACGAGGTTATGGGGAGACATTGAATCTCGAGAGACACAGGAATGAGGTTATGTGGAGACATTGAATCTCCAGAGACACAGAAGGGATGTTATGGGAGACAGTGAATTTCCAGAGAGACAGGAAAGAGGTTATGGGGAGACATTGAATCTCAAGAGACTCAGGAGGGAGGTTATGGGAGACATTGAATCTCCAGAGACACAGGAACGAGGTTATGGAGAGACACTGAATCTCTAGTGACACAGGAACGTGGTTATTGGCAGACATTGAATCTCGAGAAACACAGTAACGAGGCTATGGGGAGACAATCTAGAGAGAGACAGGAATGAGGTTATGGGGAGACACTGAATCTCGAGAGTGACAGGAATGTGGTTATGGGGAGACACTGAATCTCCAGAGATACAGGAACGAGTTTATGGGGAGACATTGAATCTCGAGAGTGACAGGAATGAGGTTATGGGGAGACACTGAATCTCCAGAAACACAGGAACGAGGTTATGGGGAGACACTGAATCTCCAGAGGCACAGGAGGGAGGTTATGGGGAGACTCTGTTTCTCCAGAGGCGCATGATCGATGTTCTGGGGAGACATTGAATCCCAATAGAAACAGTACTGAGGTTAATGGGAGACACTGAATCTACCGAGACACAGGAGGGAGGGTACGGTGAGACACTGAATCTCCAGAGACACAGGAGGGAGGTTATGGGGAGACACTGTATCTCCAGAAGCACAGGAACGAGGTTCTGGGGAGACATTGAATCTCGAGAGAAACAGGTCTGAGGTTATGGGAAGACATTGAATCTCTAGTGACACAGGAACGTGGTTATTGGCAGACATTGAATCTCGAGAAACACAGTAACGAGGCTATGGGGAGACAATCTAGAGAGAGACAGGAATGAGGTTATGGGGAGACACTGAATCTCGAGAGTGACAGGAATGTGGTTATGGGGAGACACTGAATCTCCAGAGACACAGGAACGAGGTTATGGGGAGACATTGAATATCGAGAGTGACAGGAATGAGGTTATGGGGAGACACTGAATCTCCAGAGACACAGGAACGAGGTTATGGGGAGACACTGAATCTCCAGAGGCACAGGAGGGAGGTTATGGGGAGACTCTGTTTCTCCAGAGGCACATGATCGATGTTCTGGGGAGACATTGAATCTCCATAGAAACAGTACTGAGGTTATGGGGAGACACTGAATCTACAGAGACACAGGAGGGAGGTTACGGTGAGACACTGAATCTCCAGAGACACAGGAGGGAGGTTATGGGGAGACACTGTATCTCCAGAGGCACAGGAACGAGGTTCTGGGGAGACATTGAATCTCGAGAGAAACAGGTCTGAGGTTATGCGGAGACATTGAATCTCCAGAGACACAGGAGGTAGGTTATGGGGAGACACTGAATCTCCAGAGACACAGGAGGGACATTATGGGGATACTCTGCATCTCCAGAGAGACATGAACGAGGTTATGGGGAGACATTGAATCTCCAGAGAGACAGGAACGAGGTTATGGGGAGACATTGAATCTCCAGAGATACAGGAGGGAGGTTATGGGGAGACACTGTATCTCCAGAGGCACAGGATCGATGTTCTGGGGAAACGTTGAATCTCCATAGAAACAGTACTGAGGTTATGGGGAGACACTGAATCTACAGAGACACAGGAGGGAGGTTACGGTGAGACACTGAATCTCCAGAGACACAGGAACGAGGTTATGGGGAGACATTGAATCTCCAGAGACACAGGAGTGTGGTTATGGTGAGACACTGATCCTTGAGAGACACAGGAACGAGGTTATGAGGAGACATTGAATCTCCAGAGGCATAGGAATGAGTTACTGGGAGACATTGAATCTCCAGAGACACAGGAACGAGATAATGGGGAGACACTGAATCTCAAGAGGCACAGGAACGAGGTTATGGGAGACACTGATTCTCCAGAGACACAGGAACGAGGTTATGGGGAGACAATGAAACTCCAGAGAAACAGGAACGAGGTTATGGGGAGACTTTGAATCTCCAGACCACAGGAGGGAGGTTATGGGGAGACACTGATCCTTGAGAGACACATGAACGATGTTATGGGCAGATATTGAATCTCCAGAGACACAGGAGGGAGGTAATGGGGAGACATTGAATGTCCTGAGACACAGGAGGGAGGTTATGGGGAGACACTGTATCTCCAGAGACACAGGTGAGAGGTTATGGGGAGACACTGCATTCCAAAGAGGCAGGAACGAGGTTATGGGGAGACATTGAATCTCGAGAGACACAGGAACGAGGTGATGGGGAGACACTGAATCTCGAGAAACACAGTAACGAGGCTATGGGGAGACAATCTAGAGAGAGACAGGAATGAGGTTATGTGGAGACACTGAATCTCGAGAGTGACAGGAATGAGGTTATGGGGAGACATTGAATCTCCAGAGATACAGGAACGACATTATGGGGAGACACTGAATCTCCAGAGACACAGGAGGGAGGTAATGGGGAGACATTGAATCTCCAGAGACACAGGAGGGACATTATGGGGAGACTCTGCATCTCCAGAGAGACATGAACGAGGTTATGGGGAGACATTGAATCTCCAGAGAGACAGTAACGAGGCTATGGGGAGACAATCTAGAGAGAGACAGGAATGAGGTTATGGGGAGACACTGAATCTCGAGAGTGACAGGAATGTGGTTATGGGGAGACACTGAATCTCCAGAGGCACATGATCGATGTTCTGGGGAGACATTGAATCTCCATAGAAACAGTACTGAGGTTATGGGGAGACACTGAATCTACAGAGACACAGGAGGGAGGTTACGGAGAGACACTGAATCTCCAGAGACACAGGAGGGATGTTATGGGGAGACACTGTATCTCCAGAGGCACAGGAACGAGGTTCTGGGGAGACATTGAATCTCGAGAGAAACAGGTCTGAGGTTATGGGGAGACATTGAATCTCCAGAGACACAGGAGGTAGGTTATGGGGAGACACTGAATCTCCAGAGACACAGGAGGGACATTATGGGGAGACTCTGCATCTCCAGAGAGACATGAACGAGGTTATGGCGAGACATTGAATCTCCAGAGAGACAGGAACGAGGTTATGGGGAGACATTGAATCTCCAGAGATACAGGAGGGAGGTTATGGGGTGACACTGTATCTCCAGAGGCACAGGAGGGAGGTTATTGGGAGACACTGAATCTCCAGAGACACAGGAGGGAGGTTATGGGGAGACACTGAATCTCCAGAGACACAGGAATGAGGTTATGGGGAGACATTGAATCGCCAGAGACACAGGAATGAGGTTCTAGGGAGACATTGAATCTAAAGAGAAACAGGTCTGAGGTTATGGGGAGACATTGAATCTCCAGACCCAGGAGGGAGGTTATTGGGAGACACTGAATCTCCAGAGACACAGGAGGGAGGTTATGGGGAGACACTGAATCTGCAGAGACACAGGAATGACGTTATGGGGAGACATTGAATCTCCAGAGACACAGGAATGAGGTTATGGGGAGACATTGAATCTCCAGAGACACAGGAACGAGGTTATGGGGAGACATTGAATCTCGAGAGACACAGGAATGAGGTTATGTGGAGACATTGAATCTCCAGAGACACAGTAGGGATGTTATGGGAGACAGTGAATTTCCAGAGAGACAGGAAAGAGGTTATGGGGAGACATTGAATCTCGAGAGACTCAGGAGGAAGGTTATGGGAGACATTGAATCTCCAGAAACACAGGAACGAGGTTATGGAGAGACACTGAATCTCTAGTGACACAGGAACGTGGTTATTGGCAGACATTGAATCTCGGGAAACACAGTAACGAGGCTATGGGGAGACAATCTAGAGAGAGACAGGAATGAGGTTATGGGGAGACACTGAATCTCGAGAGTGACAGGAATGTGGTTATGGGGAGACACTGAATCTCCAGAGACACAGGAACGAGGTTATGGGGAGACATTGAATCTCGAGAGTGACAGGAATGAGGTTAAGGGGAGACACTGAATCTCCAGAGACACAGGAACGAGGTTATGGGGAGACACTGAATCTCCAGAGGCACAGGAGGGAGGTTATGGGGAGACTCTGTTTCTCCAGAGGCACATGATCGATGTTCTGGGGAGACATTGAATCTCCATAGAAACAGTACTGAGGTTATGGGGAGACACTGAATCTACCGAGACACAGGAGGGAGGTTATGGGGAGACACTGTATCTCCAGAGGCACAGGAACGAGGTTCTGGGGAGACATTGAATCTCGAGAGAAACAGGTCTGAGGTTATGGGGAGACATTGAATCTCGAGAGACACAGGAACGAGTTGATGGGGAGACACTGAATCTCGAGAAACACAGTAACGAGGCTATGGGGAGACAATCTAGAGAGAGACAGGAATGAGGTTATGTGGAGACACTGAATCTCGAGAGTGACAGGAATGAGGTTATGGGGAGACATTGAATCTCCAGAGATACAGGAACAACATTATGGGGAGACACTGAATCTCCAGAGACACAAGAGGGAGGTAATGGGGAAACATTGAATCTCCAGAGACACAGGAGGGACATTATGGGGAGACTCTGCATCTCCAGAGAGACATGAACGAGGTTATGGGGAGATATTGAATATCCAGGGATACAGGAGGGAGGTTATGGGGAGACACTATATCTCCAGAGGCACAGGAGGGAGGTTATGGGGAGACACTGAATCTCCAGAGACACAGGAATGACATTATGGGGAGACAATGAATCTCCAGAGACACAGGAATGAGGTTATGGGGAGACATTGAATCTCCAGAGACACAGGAACGAGGTTATGGGGAGACATTGAATCTCGAGAGACACAGGAATGAGGTTATGTGGAGACATTGAATCTCCAGAGACACAGTAGGGATGTTATGGAAGACAGTGAATTTCCAGAGAGACAGGAAAGAGGTTATGGGGAGACATTGAATCTCAAGAGACTCAGGAGGGAGGTTATGGGAGACATTGAATCTCCAGAGACACAGGAACGAGGTTATGGAGAGACACTGAATCTCTAGTGACACAGGAACGTGGTTATTGGCAGACATTGAATCTCGAGAAACACAGTAACGAGGCTATGGGGAGATAATCTAGAGAGAGACAGGAATGAGGTTATGGGGAGACACTGAATCTCGAGAGTGACAGGAATGTGGTTATGGGGAGACACTGAATCTCCAGAGATACAGGAACGAGTTTATGGGGAGACATTGAATCTCGAGAGTGACAGGAATGAGGTTATGGGGAGACACTGAATCTCCAGAAACACAGGAACGAGGTTATGGGGAGACACTGAATCTCCAGAGGCACAGGAGGGAGGATATGGGGAGACCCTGTTTCTCCAGAGGCACATGATCGATGTTCTGGGGAGACATTGAATCCCAATAGAAACAGTACTGAGGTTAATGGGAGACACTGAATCTACCGAGACACAGGAGGGAGGGTACGGTGAGACACTGAATCTCCAGAGACACAGGAGGGAGGTTATGGGGAGACACTGTATCTCCAGAAGCACAGGAACGAGGTTCTGGGGAGACATTGAATCTCGAGAGAAACAGGTCTGAGGTTATGGGGAGACATTGAATCTCCAGAGACACAGGAGGTAGGTTATGGGGAGACACTGAATCTCCAGAGACACAGGAATGAGGTTATGGGGAGACATTGAATCTCCAGAGACACAGGAACGAAGTTATGGGGAGACATTGAATCTCGAGAGACACAGGAACGAGGTTATGGGGAGACATTGAATCTCCTGAGACACAGTAGGGATGTTATGGGAGACAGTGAATTTCCAGAGAGACAGGAAAGAGGTTATGGGGAGACATTGAATCTCGAGAGACACAGGAGGGAGGTTATGTGAGACATTGAATCTCCAGAGACACAGGAATGAGGTTATGGAGAGACACTGAATCTCTAGTGACACAGGAACGAGGTTATTGGCAGACATTGAATCTCGAGAAACACTGTAACGAGGCTATGGTGAGATAATCTTGAGAGAGACAGGAACAAGGTTATGGGTGACATTGAATCTTCAGAGACAGGAATGTGGTTATGGGGAGACATTGAATCTCGAGAAACACAGTAACGAGGCTATGAGGAGACAATCTAGAGAGAGACAGGAATGAGGTTATGGGGAGACACTGAATCTCGAGAGTGACAGGAATGAGGTTATGGGGAGACATTGAATCTCCAGAGACACAGGAGGGACATTATGGGGATACTCTGCATCTCCAGAGAGACATGAATGAGGTTATGGGGAGACATTGAATCTCCAGAGAGACAGGAACCAGGTTATGGTGAGACATTGAATCTCCAGAGATACAGGAGGGAGATTATCGGGAGACACTGTATCTCCAGAGGCACAGGATCGATGTTCTGGGGAGACATTGAATCTCCATAGAAACAGTACTGAGGTTATGGGGAGACACTGAATCTACCGAGACACAGGAGGGAGGTTATGGGGAGACACTGTATCTCCAGAGGCACAGGAGGGAGGTTATTGGGAGACACTGAATCTCCAGAGACACAGGAGGGAGGTTATGGGGATACACTGAATCAACAGAGACACAGGAATGAGGTTATGGGGAGACATTGAATCTCGAGAGACTCAGGAGGGAGGTTATGGGAGACATTGAATCTCCAGAAACACAGGAACGAGGTTATGGAGAGACACTGAATCTCTAGTGACACAGGAACGTGGTTATTGGCAGACATTGAATCTCGGGAAACACAGTAACGAGGCTATGGGGAGACAATCTAGAGAGAGACAGGAATGAGGTTATGGGGAGACACTGAATCTCGAGAGTGACAGGAATGTGGTTATGGGGAGACACTGAATCTCCAGAGACACAGGAACGAGGTTATGGGGAGACATTGAATCTCGAGAGTGACAGGAATGAGGTTAAGGGGAGACACTGAATCTCCAGAGACACAGGAACGAGGTTATGGGGAGACACTGAATCTCCAGAGGCACAGGAGGGAGGTTATGGGGAGACTCTGTTTCTCCAGAGGCACATGATCGATGTTCTGGGGAGACATTGAATCTCCATAGAAACAGTACTGAGGTTATGGGGAGACACTGAATCTACCGAGACACAGGAGGGAGGTTATGGGGAGACACTGTATCTCCAGAGGCACAGGAACGAGGTTCTGGGGAGACATTGAATCTCGAGAGAAACAGCTCTGAGGTTATGGGGAGACATTGAATCTCGAGAGACACAGGAACGAGTTGATGGGGAGACACTGAATCTCGAGAAACACAGTAACGAGGCTATGGGGAGACAATCTAGAGAGAGACAGGAATGAGGTTATGTGGAGACACTGAATCTCGAGAGTGACAGGAATGAGGTTATGGGGAGACATTGAATCTCCAGAGATACAGGAACAACATTATGGGGAGACACTGAATCTCCAGAGACACAGGAGGGAGGTAATGGGGAGACATTGAATCTCCAGAGACACAGGAGGGACATTATGGGGAGACTCTGCATCTCCAGAGAGACATGAACTAGGTTATGGGGAGACATTGAATATCCAGGGATACAGGAGGGAGATTATGGGGAGACACTATATCTCCAGAGGCACAGGAGGGAGGTTATGGGGAGACACTGAATCTCCAGAGACACAGGAATGACATTATGGGGAGACAATGAATCTCCAGAGACACAGGAATGAGGTTATGGGGAGACATTGAATCTCCAGAGACACAGGAACGAGGTTATGGGGAGACATTGAATCTCGAGAGACACAGGAATGAGGTTATGTGGAGACATTGAATCTCCAGAGACACAGTAGGGATGTTATGGAAGACAGTGAATTTCCAGAGAGACAGGAAAGAGGTTATGGGGAGACATTGAATCTCAAGAGACTCAGGAGGGAGGTTATGGGAGACATTGAATCTCCAGAGACACAGGAACGAGGTTATGGAGAGACACTGAATCTCTAGTGACACAGGAACGTGGTTATTGGCAGACATTGAATCTCGAGAAACACAGTAACGAGGCTATGGGGAGATAATCTAGAGAGAGACAGGAATGAGGTTATGGGGAGACACTGAATCTCGAGAGTGACAGGAATGTGGTTATGGGGAGACACTGAATCTCCAGAGATACAGGAACGAGTTTATGGGGAGACATTGAATCTCGAGAGTGACAGGAATGAGGTTATGGGGAGACACTGAATCTCCAGAAACACAGGAACGAGGTTATGGGGAGACACTGAATCTCCAGAGGCACAGGAGGGAGGATATGGGGAGACCCTGTTTCTCCAGAGGCACATGATCGATGTTCTGGGGAGACATTGAATCCCAATAGAAACAGTACTGAGGTTAATGGGAGACACTGAATCTACCGAGACACAGGAGGGAGGGTACGGTGAGACACTGAATCTCCAGAGACACAGGAGGGAGGTTATGGGGAGACACTGTATCTCCAGAAGCACAGGAACGAGGTTCTGGGGAGACATTGAATCTCGAGAGAAACAGGTCTGAGGTTATGGGGAGACATTGAATCTCCAGAGACACAGGAGGTAGGTTATGGGGAGACACTGAATCTCCAGAGACACAGGAATGAGGTTATGGGGAGACATTGAATCTCCAGAGACACAGGAACGAAGTTATGGGGAGACATTGAATCTCGAGAGACACAGGAACGAGGTTATGGGGAGACATTGAATCTCCTGAGACACAGTAGGGATGTTATGGGAGACAGTGAATTTCCAGAGAGACAGGAAAGAGGTTATGGGGAGACATTGAATCTCGAGAGACACAGGAGGGAGGTTATGTGAGACATTGAATCTCCAGAGACACAGGAATGAGGTTATGGAGAGACACTGAATCTCTAGTGACACAGGAACGAGGTTATTGGCAGACATTGAATCTCGAGAAACACTGTAACGAGGCTATGGTGAGATAATCTTGAGAGAGACAGGAACAAGGTTATGGGGAGACACTGAATCTCGAAAGTGACAGGAATGTGGTTATGGGGAGACACTGAATCTCCAGAGATACAGGAACGAGGTTATGGGGAGACATTGAATCTTCAGAGACACAGGAACCAGGTTATGGGGAGTCATCGATTCTCCAGAGAGACAGGAACGAGGTTATGGGGAGACACTGAATCTCCAGAGACACAGGAATATGGTTATGTGCAGACATTGAATCTCCAGAGACACAGGAATGAGGTTATGGGGAGACATTGAATCTCCAGAGACACAGGAGGGAGGTTATGGGGAGACACTGTATCTCCAGAGACACAGGTGAGAGGTTATGGGGAGACACTGCATTCCAAAGAGGCAGGAACAAGGTTATGGGGAGACATTGAATCTCGAGAGACACAGGCGGGAGTTTATCGGGTGAAATTGAATCTCGAGAGACACAGGAACGAGGTGATGGGGAGACACTGAATCTCTAGAGACACTGGAACGAGGTTATTGGCAGACATTGAATCTCGAGAAACACAGTAACGAGGCTATGAGGAGACAATCTAGAGAGAGACAGGAATGAGGTTATGGGGAGACACTGAATCTCGAGAGTGACAGGAATGAGGTTATGGGGAGACATTGAATCTCCAGAGACACAGGAGGGACATTATGGGGAGACTCTGCATCTCCAGAGAGACATGAATGAGGTTATGGGGAGACATTGAATCTCCAGAGAGACAGGAACCAGGTTATGGTGAGACATTGAATCTCCAGAGATACAGGAGGGAGATTATCGGGAGACACTGTATCTCCAGAGGCACAGGAGGGAGGTTATTGGGAGACACTGAATCTCCAGAGACACAGGAGGGAGGTTATGGGGATACACTGAATCAACAGAGACACAGGAATGAGGTTATGGGGAGACATTGAATCTCCAGAGACACAGGAATGAGGTTCTAGGGAGACATTGAATCTCGAGAGAAACAGGTCTGAGGTTATGGGGAGACACTGAATCTCCAGAGACACAGGAGGGAGGTTATGGGGAGACACTGAATCTCCAGAACACAGGAACGAGGTTATGGGGAGACATTGAATCTCGAGAGTGACAGGAATGAGGTTAAGGGGAGACACTGAATCTCCAGAGACACAGGAACGAGGTTATTGGGAGACACTGAATCTCCAGAAGCACAGGAGGGAGGTTATGGGGAGACTCTGTTTCTCCAGAGGCACATGATCGATGTTCTGGGGAGACATTGAATCTCCATAGAAACAGTACTGAGGTTATGGGGAGACACTGAATCTACCGAGACACAGGAGGGAGGTTATGGGGAGACACTGTATCTCCAGAGGCACAGGAACGAGGTTCTGGGGAGACATTGAATCTCGAGAGAAACAGGTCTGAGGTTATGGGGAGGCATTGAATCTCCAGAGACACAGGAGGTAGGTTATGGGGAGACACTGAATCTCCAGAGACACAGGAGGGACATTATGGGGAGACTCTGCATCTCCAGAGAGACATGAACGAGGTTATGGGGAGACATTGAATCTCCAGAGAGACAGGAACGAGGTTATGGGGAGACATTGAATCTCCAGAGATACAGGAGGGAGGTTATGGGGAGACACTGTATCTCCAGAGGCACAGGAGGGAGGTTATTGGGAGACACTGAATCTCCAGAGACACAGGAGGGAGGTTATGGGGAGACACTGAATCTCCAGAGACACAGTAATGAGGTTATGGGGAGACATTGAATCGCCAGAGACACAGGAATGAGGTTCTAGGGAGACATTGAATCTCGAGAGAAACAGGTCTGAGGTTATGGGGAGACATTGAATCTCCAGACACAGGAGGGAGGTTATTGGGAGACACTGAATCTCCAGAGACACAGGAGGGAGGTTATGGGGAGACACTGAATCTGCAGAGACACAGGAATGACGTTATGGGGAGACATTGAATCTCCAGAGACACAGGAATGAGGTTATGGGGAGACATTGAATCTCCAGAGACACAGGAACGAGGTTATGGGGAGACATTGAAACTCCAGAGACACAGGAGGTAGGTTATCGGGAGACACTGAATCTCCAGAGACACAGGAATGAGGTTATGGGGAGACATTGAATCTCCAGAGACACAGGAACGAAGTTATGGGGAGACATTGAATCTCGAGAGACACAGGAACGAGTTTATGGGGAGACACTGAATCTCCAGAGACACAGGAGGGAGGTTATGGGGAGACACTGTATATACACAGGCACAGGAACGAGGTTATGGGGTGACATTGAATCTCGAGAGACACAGGAACGAGGTGATGGGGAGACACTGAATCTCGAGAAACACAGTAACGAGGCTATGGGGAGACAATCTAGAGAGAGACAGGAATGAGGTTATGTGGAGACACTGAATCTCGAGAGTGACAGGAATGAGGTTATGGGGAGACATTGAATCTCCAGAGATACAGGAACAACATTATGGGGAGACACTGAATCTCCAGAGACACAGGAGGGAGGTAATGGGGAGACATTGAATCTCCAGAGACACAGGAGGGACATTATGGGGAGACTCTGCATCTCCAGAGAGACATGAACGAGGTTATGGGGAGACATTGAATCTCCAGGGATACAGGAGGGAGGTTATGAGGAGACACTGTATCTCCAGAGGCACAGGAGGGAGGTTATGGGGAGACACTGAATCTCCAGAGACACAGGAATGACATTATGGGGAGACAATGAATCTCCAGAGACACTGGAATGAGGTTATGGGGAGACATTGAATCTCCAGAGACACAGGAACGAGGTTATGGGGAGACATTGAATCTCGAGAGACACAGGAATGAGGTTATGGGGAGACACTGAATCTCGAGAGTGACAGGAATGTGGTTATGGGGAGACACTGAATCTCCAGAGATACAGGAACGAGTTTATGGGGAGACATTGAATCTCGAGAGTGACAGGAATGAGGTTATGGGGAGACACTGAATCTCCAGAAACACAGGAACGAGGTTATGGGGAGACACTGAATCTCCAGAGGCACAGGAGGGAGGATATGGGGAGACCCTGTTTCTCCAGAGGCACATGATCGATGTTCTGGGGAGACATTGAATCCCAATAGAAACAGTACTGAGGTTAATGGGAGACACTGAATCTACCGAGACACAGGAGGGAGGGTACGGTGAGACACTGAATCTCCAGAGACACAGGAGGGAGGTTATGGGGAGACACTGTATCTCCAGAAGCACAGGAACGAGGTTCTGGGGAGACATTGAATCTCGAGAGAAACAGGTCTGAGGTTATGGGGAGACATTGAATCTCCAGAGACACAGGAGGTAGGTTATGGGGAGACACTGAATCTCCAGAGACACAGGAATGAGGTTATGGGGAGACATTGAATCTCCAGAGACACAGGAACGAAGTTATGGGGAGACATTGAATCTCGAGAGACACAGGAACGAGGTTATGGGGAGACATTGAATCTCCTGAGACACAGTAGGGATGTTATGGGAGACAGTGAATTTCCAGAGAGACAGGAAAGAGGTTATGGGGAGACATTGAATCTCGAGAGACACAGGAGGGAGGTTATGTGAGACATTGAATCTCCAGAGACACAGGAATGAGGTTATGGAGAGACACTGAATCTCTAGTGACACAGGAACGAGGTTATTGGCAGACATTGAATCTCGAGAAACACTGTAACGAGGCTATGGTGAGATAATCTTGAGAGAGACAGGAACAAGGTTATGGGGAGACACTGAATCTCGAAAGTGACAGGAATGTGGTTATGGGGAGACACTGAATCTCCAGAGATACAGGAACGAGGTTATGGGGAGACATTGAATCTTCAGAGACACAGGAACCAGGTTATGGGGAGTCATCGATTCTCCAGAGAGACAGGAACGAGGTTATGGGGAGACACTGAATCTCCAGAGACACAGGAATATGGTTATGTGCAGACATTGAATCTCCAGAGACACAGGAATGAGGTTATGGGGAGACATTGAATCTCCAGAGACACAGGAGGGAGGTTATGGGGAGACACTGTATCTCCAGAGACACAGGTGAGAGGTTATGGGGAGACACTGCATTCCAAAGAGGCAGGAACAAGGTTATGGGGAGACATTGAATCTCGAGAGACACAGGCGGGAGTTTATCGGGTGAAATTGAATCTCGAGAGACACAGGAACGAGGTGATGGGGAGACACTGAATCTCTAGAGACACTGGAACGAGGTTATTGGCAGACATTGAATCTCGAGAAACACAGTAACGAGGCTATGAGGAGACAATCTAGAGAGAGACAGGAATGAGGTTATGGGGAGACACTGAATCTCGAGAGTGACAGGAATGAGGTTATGGGGAGACATTGAATCTCCAGAGACACAGGAGGGACATTATGGGGAGACTCTGCATCTCCAGAGAGACATGAATGAGGTTATGGGGAGACATTGAATCTCCAGAGAGACAGGAACCAGGTTATGGTGAGACATTGAATCTCCAGAGATACAGGAGGGAGATTATCGGGAGACACTGTATCTCCAGAGGCACAGGATCGATGTTCTGGGGAGACATTGAATCTCCATAGAAACAGTACTGAGGTTATGGGGAGACACTGAATCTACCGAGACACAGGAGGGAGGTTATGGGGAGACACTGTATCTCCAGAGGCACAGGAGGGAGGTTATTGGGAGACACTGAATCTCCAGAGACACAGGAGGGAGGTTATGGGGATACACTGAATCAACAGAGACACAGGAATGAGGTTATGGGGAGACATTGAATCTCCAGAGACACAGGAATGAGGTTCTAGGGAGACATTGAATCTCGAGAGAAACAGGTCTGAGGTTATGGGGAGACACTGAATCTCCAGAGACACAGGAGGGAGGTTATGGGGAGACACTGAATCTCCAGAGACACAGGAACGAGGTTATGGGGAGACATTGAATCTCGAGAGTGACAGGAATGAGGTTAAGGGGAGACACTGAATCTCCAGAGACACAGGAACGAGGTTATTGGGAGACACTGAATCTCCAGAAGCACAGGAGGGAGGTTATGGGGAGACTCTGTTTCTCCAGAGGCACATGATCGATGTTCTGGGGAGACATTGAATCTCCATAGAAACAGTACTGAGGTTATGGGGAGACACTGAATCTACCGAGACACAGGAGGGAGGTTATGGGGAGACACTGTATCTCCAGAGGCACAGGAACGAGGTTCTGGGGAGACATTGAATCTCGAGAGAAACAGGTCTGAGGTTATGGGGAGGCATTGAATCTCCAGAGACACAGGAGGTAGGTTATGGGGAGACACTGAATCTCCAGAGACACAGGAGGGACATTATGGGGAGACTCTGCATCTCCAGAGAGACATGAACGAGGTTATGGGGAGACATTGAATCTCCAGAGAGACAGGAACGAGGTTATGGGGAGACATTGAATCTCCAGAGATACAGGAGGGAGGTTATGGGGAGACACTGTATCTCCAGAGGCACAGGAGGGAGGTTATTGGGAGACACTGAATCTCCAGAGACACAGGAGGGAGGTTATGGGGAGACACTGAATCTCCAGAGACACAGTAATGAGGTTATGGGGAGACATTGAATCGCCAGAGACACAGGAATGAGGTTCTAGGGAGACATTGAATCTCGAGAGAAACAGGTCTGAGGTTATGGGGAGACATTGAATCTCCAGACACAGGAGGGAGGTTATTGGGAGACACTGAATCTCCAGAGACACAGGAGGGAGGTTATGGGGAGACACTGAATCTGCAGAGACACAGGAATGACGTTATGGGGAGACATTGAATCTCCAGAGACACAGGAATGAGGTTATGGGGAGACATTGAATCTCCAGAGACACAGGAACGAGGTTATGGGGAGACATTGAAACTCCAGAGACACAGGAGGTAGGTTATGGGGAGACACTGAATCTCCAGAGACACAGGAATGAGGTTATGGGGAGACATTGAATCTCCAGAGACACAGGAACGAAGTTATGGGGAGACATTGAATCTCGAGAGACACAGGAACGAGTTTATGGGGAGACACTGAATCTCCAGAGACACAGGAGGGAGGTTATGGGGAGACACTGTATATACACAGGCACAGGAACGAGGTTATGGGGTGACATTGAATCTCGAGAGACACAGGAACGAGGTGATGGGGAGACACTGAATCTCGAGAAACACAGTAACGAGGCTATGGGGAGACAATCTAGAGAGAGACAGGAATGAGGTTATGTGGAGACACTGAATCTCGAGAGTGACAGGAATGAGGTTATGGGGAGACATTGAATCTCCAGAGATACAGGAACAACATTATGGGGAGACACTGAATCTCCAGAGACACAGGAGGGAGGTAATGGGGAGACATTGAATCTCCAGAGACACAGGAGGGACATTATGGGGAGACTCTGCATCTCCAGAGAGACATGAACGAGGTTATGGGGAGACATTGAATCTCCAGGGATACAGGAGGGAGGTTATGAGGAGACACTGTATCTCCAGAGGCACAGGAGGGAGGTTATGGGGAGACACTGAATCTCCAGAGACACAGGAATGACATTATGGGGAGACAATGAATCTCCAGAGACACAGGAATGAGGTTATGGGGAGACATTGAATCTCCAGAGACACAGGAACGAGGTTATGGGGAGACATTGAATCTCGAGAGACACAGGAATGAGGTTATGTGGAGACATTGAATCTCCAGAGACACAGTAGGGATGTTATGGGAGACAGTGAATTTCCAGAGAGACAGGAAAGAGGTTATGGGGAGACATTGAATCTCAGGAGACTCAGGAGGGAGGTTATGGGAGACATTGAATCTCCAGAGACACAGGAACGAGGTTATGGAGAGACACTGAATCTCTAGTGACACAGGAACGTGGTTATTGGCAGACATTGAATCTCGAGAAACACAGTAACGAGGCTATGGGGAGACAATCTAGAGAGAGACAGGAATGAGGTTATGCGGAGACACTGAATCTCGAGAGTGACAGGAATGTGGTTATGGGGAGACACTGAATCTCCAGAGATACAGGAACGAGTTTATGGGGAGACATTGAATCTCGAGAGTGACAGGAATGAGGTTATGGGGAGACACTGAATCTCCAGAGACACAGGAACGAGGTTATGGGGAGACACTGAATCTCCAGAGGCACAGGAGGGAGGTTATGGGGAGACTCTGTTTCTCCAGAGGCACATGATCGATGTTCTGGGGAGACATTGAATCCCAATAGAAACAGTACTGAGGTTAATGGGAGACACTGAATCTACCGAGACACAGGAGGGAGGGTACGGTGAGACACTAAATCTCCAGAGACACAGGAGGGAGGTTATGGGGAGACACTGAATCTCCAGAGACACAGGAATGAAGTTATGGGGAGACATTGAATCTCCTGAGACACAGTAGGGATGTTATGGGAGACAGTGAATTTCCAGAGAGACAGGAAAGAGGTTATGGGGAGACATTGAATCTCGAGAGACACAGGAGGGAGGTCATGTGAGACATTGAATCTCCAGAGACACAGGAATGAGGTTATGGAGAGACACTGAATCTCTAGTGACACAGGAACGAGGTTATTGGCAGACATTGAATCTCGAGAAACACTGTAACGAGGCTATGGTGAGATAATCTTGAGAGAGACAGGAACAAGGTTATGGGGAGACACTGAATCTTGAAAGTGACAGGAATGTGGTTATGGGGAGACACTGAATCTCCAGAGATACAGGAACGAGGTTATGGGGAGACATTGAATCTTCAGAGACACAGGAACCAGGTTATGGGGAGACACTGAATCTAGAGAGACACAGGAACTAGGTTATGGGGAGTCATCGATTCTCCAGAGAGTCAGGAACGAGGTTATGGGGAGACACTGAATCTCCAGAGACACAGGAATATGGTTATGTGCAGACATTGAATCTCCAGAGACACAGGAATGAGGTTATGGGGAGACATTGAATCTCCAGAGACACAGGAGGGAGGTTATGGGGAGACACTGTATCTCCAGAGACACAGGAACGAGGTTATGGAGAGACACTGAATCTCTAGTGACACAGGAACGTGGTTATTGGCAGACATTGAATCTCGAGAAACACTGTAACGAGGCTATGGTGAGATAATCTTGAGAGAGACAGGAACAAGGTTATGGGGAGACACTGAATCTTGAAAGTGACAGGAATGTGGTTATGGGGAGACACTGAATCTCCAGAGATACAGGAACGAGGTTATGGGGAGACATTGAATCTTCAGAGACACAGGAACCAGGTTATGGGGAGACACTGAATCTAGAGAGACACAGGAACTAGGTTATGGGGAGTCATCGATTCTCCAGAGAGACAGGAACGAGGTTATGGGGAGACACTGAATCTCCAGAGACACAGGAATATGGTTATGTGCAGACATTGAATCTCCAGAGACACAGGAATGAGGTTATGGGGAGACATTGAATCTCCAGAGACACAGGAGGGAGGTTATGGGGAGACACTGTATCTCCAGAGACACAGGAACGAGGTTATGGAGAGACACTGAATCTCTAGTGACACAGGAACGTGGTTATTGGCAGACATTGAATCTCGAGAAACACAGTAACGAGGCTATGGGGAGATAATCTAGAGAGAGACAGGAATGAGGTTATGGGGAGACACTGAATCTCGAGAGTGACAGGAATGTGGTTATGGGGAGACACTGAATCTCCAGAGATACAGGAACGAGTTTATGGGGAGACATTGAATCTCGAGAGTGACAGGAATGAGGTTATGGGGAGACACTGAATCTCCAGAAACACAGGAACGAGGTTATGGGGAGACACTGAATCTCCAGAGATACAGGAACGAGTTTATGGGGAGACATTGAATCTCGAGAGTGACAGGAATGAGGTTATGGGGAGACACTGAATCTCCAGAAACACAGGAACGAGGTTATGGGGAGACACTGAATCTCCAGAGGCACAGGAGGGAGGATATGGGGAGACCCTGTTTCTCCAGAGGCACATGATCGATGTTCTGGGGAGACATTGAATCCCAATAGAAACAGTACTGAGGTTAATGGGAGACACTGAATCTACCGAGACACAGGAGGGAGGGTACGGTGAGACACTGAATCTCCAGAGACACAGGAGGGAGGTTATGGGGAGACACTGTATCTCCAGAAGCACAGGAACGAGGTTCTGGGGAGACATTGAATCTCGAGAGAAACAGGTCTGAGGTTATGGGGAGACATTGAATCTCCAGAGACACAGGAGGTAGGTTATGGGGAGACACTGAATCTCCAGAGACACAGGAATGAGGTTATGGGGAGACATTGAATCTCCAGAGACACAGGAACGAAGTTATGGGGAGACATTGAATCTCGAGAGACACAGGAACGAGGTTATGGGGAGACATTGAATCTCCTGAGACACAGTAGGGATGTTATGGGAGACAGTGAATTTCCAGAGAGACAGGAAAGAGGTTATGGGGAGACATTGAATCTCGAGAGACACAGGAGGGAGGTTATGTGAGACATTGAATCTCCAGAGACACAGGAATGAGGTTATGGAGAGACACTGACTCTCTAGTGACACAGGAACGAGGTTATTGGCAGACATTGAATCTCGAGAAACACTGTAACGAGGCTATGGTGAGATAATCTTGAGAGAGACAGGAACAAGGTTATGGGGAGACACTGAATCTCGAAAGTGACAGGAATGTGGTTATGGGGAGACACTGAATCTCCAGAGATACAGGAACGAGGTTATGGGGAGACATTGAATCTTCAGAGACACAGGAACCAGGTTATGGGGAGTCATCGATTCTCCAGAGAGACAGGAACGAGGTTATGGGGAGACACTGAATCTCCAGAGACACAGGAATATGGTTATGTGCAGACATTGAATCTCCAGAGACACAGGAATGAGGTTATGGGGAGACCTTGAATCTCCAGAGACACAGGAGGGAGGTTATGGGGAGACACTGTATCTCCAGAGACACAGGTGAGAGGTTATGGGGAGACACTGCATTCCAAAGAGGCAGGAACGAGGTTATGGGGAGACATTGAATCTCGAGAGACACAGGCGGGAGTTTATCGGGTGAAATTGAATCTCGAGAGACACAGGAACGAGGTGATGGGGAGACACTGAATCTCTAGAGACACTGGAACGAGGTTATTGGCAGACATTGAATCTCGAGAAACACAGTAACGAGGCTATGAGGAGACAATCTAGAGAGAGACAGGAATGAGGTTATGGGGAGACACTGAATCTCGAGAGTGACAGGAATGAGGTTATGGGGAGACATTGAATCTCCAGAGACACAGGAGGGACATTATGGGGAGACTCTGCATCTCCAGAGAGACATGAATGAGGTTATGGGGAGACATTGAATCTCCAGAGAGACAGGAACCAGGTTATGGTGAGACATTGAATCTCCAGAGAGACAGGAACGAGGTTATGGGGAGACATTGAATCTCCAGAGATACAGGAGGGAGGTTATGGGGAGACACTGTATCTCCAGAGGCACAGGAGGGAGGTTATTGGGAGACACTGAATCTCCAGAGACACAGGAGGGAGGTTATGGGGAGACACTGAATCTCCAGAGACACAGTAATGAGGTTATGGGGAGACATTGAATCGCCAGAGACACAGGAATGAGGTTCTAGGGAGACATTGAATCTCGAGAGAAACAGGTCTGAGGTTATGGGGAGACATTGAATCTCCAGACACAGGAGGGAGGTTATTGGGAGACACTGAATCTCCAGAGACACAGGAGGGAGGTTATGGGGAGACACTGAATCTGCAGAGACACAGGAATGACGTTATGGGGAGACATTGAATCTCCAGAGACACAGGAATGAGGTTATGGGGAGACATTGAATCTCCAGAGACACAGGAACGAGGTTATGGGGAGACATTGAAACTCCAGAGACACAGGAGGTAGGTTATGGGGAGACACTGAATCTCCAGAGACACAGGAATGAGGTTATGGGGAGACATTGAATCTCCAGAGACACAGGAACGAAGTTATGGGGAGACATTGAATCTCGAGAGACACAGGAACGAGTTTATGGGGAGACACTGAATCTCCAGAGACACAGGAGGGAGGTTATGGGGAGACACTGTATATACACAGGCACAGGAACGAGGTTATGGGGTGACATTGAATCTCGAGAGACACAGGAACGAGGTGATGGGGAGACACTGAATCTCGAGAAACACAGTAACGAGGCTATGGGGAGACAATCTAGAGAGAGACAGGAATGAGGTTATGTGGAGACACTGAATCTCGAGAGTGACAGGAATGAGGTTATGGGGAGACATTGAATCTCCAGAGATACAGGAACAACATTATGGGGAGACACTGAATCTCCAGAGACACAGGAGGGAGGTAATGGGGAGACATTGAATCTCCAGAGACACAGGAGGGACATTATGGGGAGACTCTGCATCTCCAGAGAGACATGAACGAGGTTATGGGGAGACATTGAATCTCCAGGGATACAGGAGGGAGGTTATGAGGAGACACTGTATCTCCAGAGGCACAGGAGGGAGGTTATGGGGAGACACTGAATCTCCAGAGACACAGGAATGACATTATGGGGAGACAATGAATCTCCAGAGACACAGGAATGAGGTTATGGGGAGACATTGAATCTCCAGAGACACAGGAACGAGGTTATGGGGAGACATTGAATCTCGAGAGACACAGGAATGAGGTTATGTGGAGATATTGAATCTCCAGAGACACAGTAGGGATGTTATGGGAGACAGTGAATTTCCAGAGAGACAGGAAAGAGGTTATGGGGAGACATTGAATCTCAGGAGACTCAGGAGGGAGGTTATGGGAGACATTGAATCTCCAGAGACACAGGAACGAGGTTATGGAGAGACACTGAATCTCTAGTGACACAGGAACGTGGTTATTGGCAGACATTGAATCTCGAGAAACACAGTAACGAGGCTATGGGGAGACAATCTAGAGAGAGACAGGAATGAGGTTATGCGGAGACACTGAATCTCGAGAGTGACAGGAATGTGGTTATGGGGAGACACTGAATCTCCAGAGATACAGGAACGAGTTTATGGGGAGACATTGAATCTCGAGTGTGACAGGAATGAGGTTATGGGGAGACACTGAATCTCCAGAGACACAGGAACGAGGTTATGGGGAGACACTGAATCTCCAGAGGCACAGGAGGGAGGTTATGGGGAGACTCTGTTTCTCCAGAGGCACATGATCGATGTTCTGGGGAGACATTGAATCCCAATAGAAACAGTACTGAGGTTAATGGGAGACACTGAATCTACCGAGACACAGGAGGGAGGGTACGGTGAGACACTAAATCTCCAGAGACACAGGAGGGAGGTTATGGGGAGACACTGAATCTCCAGAGACACAGGAATGAAGTTATGGGGAGACATTGAATCTCCTGAGACACAGTAGGGATGTTATGGGAGACAGTGAATTTCCAGAGAGACAGGAAAGAGGTTATGGGGAGACATTGAATCTCGAGAGACACAGGAGGGAGGTCATGTGAGACATTGAATCTCCAGAGACACAGGAATGAGGTTATGGAGAGACACTGAATCTCTAGTGACACAGGAACGAGGTTATTGGCAGACATTGAATCTCGAGAAACACTGTAACGAGGCTATGGTGAGATAATCTTGAGAGAGACAGGAACAAGGTTATGGGGAGACACTGAATCTTGAAAGTGACAGGAATGTGGTTATGGGGAGACACTGAATCTCCAGAGATACAGGAACGAGGTTATGGGGAGACATTGAATCTTCAGAGACACAGGAACCAGGTTATGGGGAGACACTGAATCTAGAGAGACACAGGAACTAGGTTATGGGGAGTCATCGATTCTCCAGAGAGACAGGAACGAGGTTATGGGGAGACACTGAATCTCCAGAGACACAGGAATATGGTTATGTGCAGACATTGAATCTCCAGAGACACAGGAATGAGGTTATGGGGAGACATTGAATCTCCAGAGACACAGGAGGGAGGTTATGGGGAGACACTGTATCTCCAGAGACACAGGAACGAGGTTATGGAGAGACACTGAATCTCTAGTGACACAGGAACGTGGTTATTGGCAGACATTGAATCTCGAGAAACACAGTAACGAGGCTATGGGGAGATAATCTAGAGAGAGACAGGAATGAGGTTATGGGGAGACACTGAATCTCGAGAGTGACAGGAATGTGGTTATGGGGAGACACTGAATCTCCAGAGATACAGGAACGAGTTTATGGGGAGACATTGAATCTCGAGAGTGACAGGAATGAGGTTATGGGGAGACACTGAATCTCCAGAAACACAGGAACGAGGTTATGGGGAGACACTGAATCTCCAGAGATACAGGAACGAGTTTATGGGGAGACATTGAATCTCGAGAGTGACAGGAATGAGGTTATGGGGAGACACTGAATCTCCAGAAACACAGGAACGAGGTTATGGGAGAGACACTGAATCTCCAGAGGCACAGGAGGGAGGATATGGGGAGACCCTGTTTCTCCAGAGGCACATGATCGATGTTCTGGGGAGACATTGAATCCCAATAGAAACAGTACTGAGGTTAATGGGAGACACTGAATCTACCGAGACACAGGAGGGAGGGTACGGTGAGACACTGAATCTCCAGAGACACAGGAGGGAGGTTATGGGGAGACACTGTATCTCCAGAAGCACAGGAACGAGGTTCTGGGGAGACATTGAATCTCGAGAGAAACAGGTCTGAGGTTATGGGGAGACATTGAATCTCCAGAGACACAGGAGGTAGGTTATGGGGAGACACTGAATCTCCAGAGACACAGGAATGAGGTTATGGGGAGACATTGAATCTCCAGAGACACAGGAACGAAGTTATGGGGAGACATTGAATCTCGAGAGACACAGGAACGAGGTTATGGGGAGACATTGAATCTCCTGAGACACAGTAGGGATGTTATGGGAGACAGTGAATTTCCAGAGAGACAGGAAAGAGGTTATGGGGAGACATTGAATCTCGAGAGACACAGGAGGGAGGTTATGTGAGACATTGAATCTCCAGAGACACAGGAATGAGGTTATGGAGAGACACTGACTCTCTAGTGACACAGGAACGAGGTTATTGGCAGACATTGAATCTCGAGAAACACTGTAACGAGGCTATGGTGAGATAATCTTGAGAGAGACAGGAACAAGGTTATGGGGAGACACTGAATCTCGAAAGTGACAGGAATGTGGTTATGGGGAGACACTGAATCTCCAGAGATACAGGAACGAGGTTATGGGGAGACATTGAATCTTCAGAGACACAGGAACCAGGTTATGGGGAGTCATCGATTCTCCAGAGAGACAGGAACGAGGTTATGGGGAGACACTGAATCTCCAGAGACACAGGAATATGGTTATGTGCAGACATTGAATCTCCAGAGACACAGGAATGAGGTTATGGGGAGACATTGAATCTCCAGAGACACAGGAGGGAGGTTATGGGGAGACACTGTATCTCCAGAGACACAGGTGAGAGGTTATGGGGAGACACTGCATTCCAAAGAGGCAGGAACGAGGTTATGGGGAGACATTGAATCTCGAGAGACACAGGCGGGAGTTTATCGGGTGAAATTGAATCTCGAGAGACACAGGAACGAGGTGATGGGGAGACACTGAATCTCTAGAGACACTGGAACGAGGTTATTGGCAGACATTGAATCTCGAGAAACACAGTAACGAGGCTATGAGGAGACAATCTAGAGAGAGACAGGAATGAGGTTATGGGGAGACACTGAATCTCGAGAGTGACAGGAATGAGGTTATGGGGAGACATTGAATCTCCAGAGACACAGGAGGGACATTATGGGGAGACTCTGCATCTCCAGAGAGACATGAATGAGGTTATGGGGAGACATTGAATCTCCAGAGAGACAGGAACCAGGTTATGGTGAGACATTGAATCTCCAGAGATACAGGAGGGAGATTATCGGGAGACACTGTATCTCCAGAGGCACAGGATCGATGTTCTGGGGAGACATTGAATCTCCATAGAAACAGTACTGAGGTTATGGGGAGACACTGAATCTACCGAGACACAGGAGGGAGGTTATGGGGAGACACTGTATCTCCAGAGGCACAGGAGGGAGGTTATTGGGAGACACTGAATCTCCAGAGACACAGGAGGGAGTTTATGGGGATACACTGAATCAACAGATACACAGGAATGAGGTTATGGGGAGACATTGAATCTCCAGAGACACAGGAATGAGGTTCTAGGGAGACATTGAATCTCGAGAGAAACAGGTCTGAGGTTATGGGGAGACACTGAATCTCCAGAGACACAGGAGGGAGGTTATGGGGAGACACTGAATCTCCAGAGACACAGGAACGAGGTTATGGGGAGACATTGAATCTCGAGAGTGACAGGAATGAGGTTAAGGGGAGACACTGAATCTCCAGAGACACAGGAACGAGGTTATGGGGAGACACTGAATCTCCAGAAGCACAGGAGGGAGGTTATGGGGAGACTCTGTTTCTCCAGAGGCACATGATCGATGTTCTGGGGAGACATTGAATCTCCATAGAAACAGTACTGAGGTTATGGGGAGACACTGAATCTACCGAGACACAGGAGGGAGGTTATGGGGAGACACTGTATCTCCAGAGGCACAGGAACGAGGTTCTGGGGAGACATTGAATCTCGAGAGAAACAGGTCTGAGGTTATGGGGAGGCATTGAATCTCCAGAGACACATTAGGTAGGTTATGGGGAGACACTGAATCTCCAGAGACACAGGAGGGACATTATGGGGAGACTCTGCATCTCCAGAGAGACATGAACGAGGTTATGGGGAGACATTGAATCTCCAGAGAGACAGGAACGAGGTTATGGGGAGACATTGAATCTCCAGAGATACAGGAGGGAGGTTATGGGGAGACACTGTATCTCCAGAGGCACAGGAGGGAGGTTATTGGGAGACACTGAATCTCCAGAGACACAGGAGGGAGGTTATGGGGAGACACTGAATCTCCCGAGACACAGTAATGAGGTTATGGGGAGACATTGAATCGCCAGAGACACAGGAATGAGGTTCTAGGGAGACATTGAATCTCGAGAGAAACAGGTCTGAGGTTATGGGGAGACATTGAATCTCCAGACACAGGAGGGAGGTTATTGGGAGACACTGAATCTCCAGAGACACAGGAGGGAGGTTATGGGGAGACACTGAATCTGCAGAGACACAGGAATGATGTTATGGGGAGACATTGAATCTCCAGAGACACAGGAATGAGGTTATGGGGAGACATTGAATCTCCAGAGACACAGGAACGAGGTTATGGGGAGACATTGAAACTCCAGAGACACAGGAGGTAGGTTATGGGGAGACACTGAATCTCCAGAGACACAGGAATGAGGTTATGGGGAGACATTGAATCTCCAGAGACACAGGAACGAAGTTATGGGGAGACATTGAATCTCGAGAGACACAGGAACGAGTTTATGGGGAGACACTGAATCTCCAGAGACACAGGAGGGAGGTTATGGGGAGACACTGTATATACACAGGCACAGGAACGAGGTTATGGGGTGACATTGAATCTCGAGAGACACAGGAACGAGGTGATGGGGAGACACTGAATCTCGAGAAACACAGTAACGAGGCTATGGGGAGACAATCTAGAGAGAGACAGGAATGAGGTTATGTGGAGACACTGAATCTCGAGAGTGACAGGAATGAGGTTATGGGGAGACATTGAATCTCCAGAGATACAGGAACAACATTATGGGGAGACACTGAATCTCCAGAGACACAGGAGGGAGGTAATGGGGAGACATTGAATCTCCAGAGACACAGGAGGGACATTATGGGGAGACTCTGCATCTCCAGAGAGACATGAACGAGGTTATGGGGAGACATTGAATCTCCAGGGATACAGGAGGGAGGTTATGAGGAGACACTGTATCTCCAGAGGCACAGGAGGGAGGTTATGGGGAGACACTGAATCTCCAGAGACACAGGAATGACATTATGGGGAGACAATGAATCTCCAGAGACACAGGAATGAGGTTATGGGGAGACATTGAATCTCCAGAGACACAGGAACGAGGTTATGGGGAGACATTGAATCTCGAGAGACACAGGAATGAGGTTATGTGGAGACATTGAATCTCCAGAGACACAGTAGGGATGTTATGGGAGACAGTGAATTTCCAGAGAGACATGAAAGAGGTTATGGGGAGACATTGAATCTCAAGAGACTCAGGAGGGAGGTTATGGGAGACATTGAATCTCCAGAGACACAGGAACGAGGTTATGGAGAGACACTGAATCTCTAGTGACACAGGAACGTGGTTATTGGCAGACATTGAATCTCGAGAAACACAGTAACGAGGCTATGGGGAGACAATCTAGAGAGAGACAGGAATGAGGTTATGGGGAGACACTGAATCTCGAGAGTGACAGGAATGTGGTTATGGGGAGACACTGAATCTCCAGAGATACAGGAACGAGTTTATGGGGAGACATTGAATCTCGAGAGTGACAGGAATGAGGTTATGGGGAGACACTGAATCTCCAGAGACACAGGAACGAGGTTATGGGGAGACACTGAATCTCCAGAGGCACAGGAGGGAGGTTATGGGGAGACTCTGTTTCTCCAGAGGCACATGATCGATGTTCTGGGGAGACATTGAATCCCAATAGAAACAGTACTGAGGTTAATGGGAGACACTGAATCTACCGAGACACAGGAGGGAGGTTACGGTGAGACACTAAATCTCCAGAGACACAGGAGGGAGGTTATGGGGAGACACTGTATCTCCAGAAGCACAGGAACGAGGTTCTGGGGAGACATTGAATCTCGAGAGAAACAGGTCTGAGGTTATGGGGAGACATTGAATCTCCAGAGACACAGGAGGTAGGTTATGGGGAGACACTGAATCTCCAGAGACACAGGAATGAAGTTATGGGGAGACATTGAATCTCCTGAGACACAATAGGGATGTTATGGGAGACAGTGAATTTCCAGAGAGACAGGAAAGAGGTTATGGGGAGACATTGAATCTCGAGAGACACAGGAGGGAGGTCATGTGAGACATTGAATCTCCAGAGACACAGGAATGAGGTTATGGAGAGACACTGAATCTCTAGTGACACAGGAACGAGGTTATTGGCAGACATTGAATCTCGAGAAACACTGTAACGAGGCTATGGTGAGATAATCTTGAGAGAGACAGGAACAAGGTTATGGGGAGACACTGAATCTTGAAAGTGACAGGAATGTGGTTATGGGGAGACACTGAATCTCCAGAGATACAGGAACGAGGTTATGGGGAGACATTGAATCTTCAGAGACACAGGAACCAGGTTATGGGGAGACACTGAATCTAGAGAGACACAGGAACTAGGTTATGGGGAGTCATCGATTCTCCAGAGAGACAGGAACGAGGTTATGGGGAGACACTGAATCTCCAGAGACACAGGAATATGGTTATGTGCAGACATTGAATCTCCAGAGACACAGGAATGAGGTTATGGGGAGACATTGAATCTCCAGAGACACAGGAGGGAGGTTATGGGGAGACACTGTATCTCCAGAGACACAGGAACGAGGTTATGGAGAGACACTGAATCTCTAGTGACACAGGAACGTGGTTATTGGCAGACATTGAATCTCGAGAAACACAGTAACGAGGCTATGGGGTGATAATCTAGAGAGAGACAGGAATGAGGTTATGGGGAGACACTGAATCTCGAGAGTGACAGGAATGTGGTTATGGGGAGACACTGAATCTCCAGAGATACAGGAACGAGTTTATGGGGAGACATTGAATCTCGAGAGTGACAGGAATGAGGTTATGGGGAGACACTGAATCTCCAGAAACACAGGAACGAGGTTATGGGGAGACACTGAATCTCCAGAGGCACAGGAGGGAGGATATGGGGAGACTCTGTTTCTCCAGAGGCACATGATAGATGTTCTGGGGAGACATTGAATCCCAATAGAAACAGTACTGAGGTTAATGGGAGACACTGAATCTACCGAGACACAGGAACGAGGTTATGGGGAGACACTGAATCTCCAGAAGCACAGGAGGGAGGTTATGGGGAGACTCTGTTTCTCCAGAGGCACATGATCGATGTTCTGGGGAGACATTGAATCTCCATAGAAACAGTACTGAGGTTATGGGGAGACACTGAATCTACCGAGACACAGGAGGGAGGTTATGGGGAGAAACTGTATCTCCAGAGGCACAGGAACGAGGTTCTGGGGAGACATTGAATCTCGAGAGAAACAGGTCTGAGGTTATGGGGAGGCATTGAATCTCCAGAGACACAGGAGGTAGGTTATGGGGAGACACTGAATCTCCAGAGACACAGGAGGGACATTATGGGGAGACTCTGCATCTCCAGAGAGACATGAACGAGGTTATGGGGAGACATTGAATCTCCAGAGAGACAGGAACGAGGTTATGGGGAGACATTGAATCTCCAGAGATACAGGAGGGAGGTTATGGGGAGACACTGTATCTCCAGAGGCACAGGAGGGAGGTTATTGGGAGACACTGAATCTCCAGAGACACAGGAGGGAGGTTATGGGGAGACACTGAATCTCCAGAGACACAGTAATGAGGTTATGGGGAGACATTGAATCGCCAGAGACACAGGAATGAGGTTCTAGGGAGACATTGAATCTCGAGAGAAACAGGTCTGAGGTTATGGGGAGACATTGAATCTCCAGACACAGGAGGGAGGTTATTGGGAGACACTGAATCTCCAGAGACACAGGAGGGAGGTTATGGGGAGACACTGAATCTGCAGAGACACAGGAATGACGTTATGGGGAGACATTGAATCTCCAGAGACACAGGAATGAGGTTATGGGGAGACATTGAATCTCCAGAGACACAGGAACGAGGTTATGGGGAGACATTGAAACTCCAGAGACACAGGAGGTAGGTTATGGGGAGACACTGAATCTCCAGAGACACAGGAATGAGGTTATGGGGAGACATTGAATCTCCAGAGACACAGGAACGAAGTTATGGGGAGACATTGAATCTCGAGAGACACAGGAACGAGTTTATGGGGAGACACTGAATCTCCAGAGACACAGGAGGGAGGTTATGGGGAGACACTGTATATACACAGGCACAGGAACGAGGTTATGGGGTGACATTGAATCTCGAGAGACACAGGAACGAGGTGATGGGGAGACACTGAATCTCGAGAAACACAGTAACGAGGCTATGGGGAGACAATCTAGAGAGAGACAGGAATGAGGTTATGTGGAGACACTGAATCTCGAGAGTGACAGGAATGAGGTTATGGGGAGACATTGAATCTCCAGAGATACAGGAACAACATTATGGGGAGACACTGAATCTCCAGAGACACAGGAGGGAGGTAATGGGGAGACATTGAATCTCCAGAGACACAGGAGGGAGGTTATGGGGAGACACTGTATCTCCAGAGACACAGGTGAGAGGTTATGGGGAGACACTGCATTCCAAAGAGGCAGGAACGAGGTTATGGGGAGACATTGAATCTCGAGAGACACAGGCGGGAGTTTATCGGGTGAAATTGAATCTCGAGAGACACAGGAACGAGGTGATGGGGAGACACTGAATCTCTAGAGACACTGGAACGAGGTTATTGGCAGACATTGAATCTCGAGAAACACAGTAACGAGGCTATGAGGAGACAATCTAGAGAGAGACAGGAATGAGGTTATGGGGAGACACTGAATCTCGAGAGTGACAGGAATGAGGTTATGGGGAGACATTGAATCTCCAGAGACACAGGAGGGACATTATGGGGAGACTCTGCATCTCCAGAGAGACATGAATGAGGTTATGGGGAGACATTGAATCTCCAGAGAGACAGGAACCAGGTTATGGTGAGACATTGAATCTCCAGAGATACAGGAGGGAGATTATCGGGAGACACTGTATCTCCAGAGGCACAGGATCGATGTTCTGGGGAGACATTGAATCTCCATAGAAACAGTACTGAGGTTATGGGGAGACACTGAATCTACCGAGACACAGGAGGGAGGTTATGGGGAGACACTGTATCTCCAGAGGCACAGGAGGGAGGTTATTGGGGACACTGAATCTCCAGAGACACAGGAGGGAGGTTATGGGGATACACTGAATCAACAGAGACACAGGAATGAGGTTATGGGGAGACATTGAATCTCCAGAGACACAGGAATGAGGTTCTAGGGAGACATTGAATCTCGAGAGAAACAGGTCTGAGGTTATGGGGAGACACTGAATCTCCAGAGACACAGGAGGGAGGTTATGGGGAGACACTGAATCTCCAGAGACACAGGAACGAGGTTATGGGGAGACATTGAATCTCGAGAGTGACAGGAATGAGGTTAAGGGGAGACACTGAATCTCCAGAGACACAGGAACGAGGTTATGGGGAGACACTGAATCTCCAGAAGCACAGGAGGGAGGTTATGGGGAGACTCTGTTTCTCCAGAGGCACATGATCGATGTTCTGGGGAGACATTGAATCTCCATAGAAACAGTACTGAGGTTATGGGGAGACACTGAATCTACCGAGACACAGGAGGGAGGTTATGGGGAGACACTGTATCTCCAGAGGCACAGGAACGAGGTTCTGGGGAGACATTGAATCTCGAGAGCAACAGGTCTGAGGTTATGGGGAGGCATTGAATCTCCAGAGACACAGGAGGTAGGTTATGGGGAGACACTGAATCTCCAGAGACACAGGAGGGACATTATGGGGAGACTCTGCATCTCCAGAGAGACATGAACGAGGTTATGGGGAGACATTGAATCTCCAGAGAGACAGGAACGAGGTTATGGGGAGACATTGAATCTCCAGAGATACAGGAGGGAGGTTATGGGGAGACACTGTATCTCCAGAGGCACAGGAGGGAGGTTATTGGGAGACACTGAATCTCCAGAGACACAGGAGGGAGGTTATGGGGAGACACTGAATCTCCAGAGACACAGTAATGAGGTTATGGGGAGACATTGAATCGCCAGAGACACAGGAATGAGGTTCTAGGGAGACATTGAATCTCGAGAGAAACAGGTCTGAGGTTATGGGGAGACATTGAATCTCCAGACACAGGAGGGAGGTTATTGGGAGACACTGAATCTCCAGAGACACAGGAGGGAGGTTATGGGGAGACACTGAATCTGCAGAGACACAGGAATGATGTTATGGGGAGACATTGAATCTCCAGAGACACAGGAATGAGGTTATGGGGAGACATTGAATCTCCAGAGACACAGGAACGAGGTTATGGGGAGACATTGAAACTCCAGAGACACAGGAGGTAGGTTATGGGGAGACACTGAATCTCCAGAGACACAGGAATGAGGTTATGGGGAGACATTGAATCTCCAGAGACACAGGAACGAAGTTATGGGGAGACATTGAATCTCGAGAGACACAGGAACGAGTTTATGGGGAGACACTGAATCTCCAGAGACACAGGAGGGAGGTTATGGGGAGACACTGTATATACACAGGCACAGGAACGAGGTTATGGGGTGACATTGAATCTCGAGAGACACAGGAACGAGGTGATGGGGAGACAATCTAGAGAGAGACAGGAATGAGGTTATGTGGAGACACTGAATCTCGAGAGTGACAGGAATGAGGTTATGGGGAGACATTGAATCTCCAGAGATACAGGAACAACATTATGGGGAGACACTGAATCTCCAGAGACACAGGAGGGAGGTAATGGGGAGACATTGAATCTCCAGAGACACAGGAGGGACATTATGGGGAGACTCTGCATCTCCAGAGAGACATGAACGAGGTTATGGGGAGACATTGAATCTCCAGGGATACAGGAGGGAGGTTATGAGGAGACACTGTATCTCCAGAGGCACAGGAGGGAGGTTATGGGGAGACACTGAATCTCCAGAGACACAGGAATGACATTATGGGGAGACAATGAATCTCCAGAGACACAGGAATGAGGTTATGGGGAGACATTGAATCTCCAGAGACACAGGAACGAGGTTATGGGGAGACATTGAATCTCGAGAGACACAGGAATGAGGTTATGTGGAGACATTGAATCTCCAGAGACACAGTAGGGATGTTATGGGAGACAGTGAATTTCCAGAGAGACAGGAAAGAGGTTATGGGGAGACATTGAATCTCAAGAGACTCAGGAGGGAGGTTATGGGAGACATTGAATCTCCAGAGACACAGGAACGAGGTTATGGAGAGACACTGAATCTCTAGTGACACAGGAACGTGGTTATTGGCAGACATTGAATCTCGAGAAACACAGTAACGAGGCTATGGGGAGACAATCTAGAGAGAGACAGGAATGAGGTTATGGGGAGACACTGAATCTCGAGAGTGACAGGAATGAGGTTATGGGGAGACACTGAATCTCCAGAGACACAGGAACGAGGTTATGGGGAGACACTGAATCTCCAGAGACACAGGAGGGAGGTTATGGGGAGACTCTGTTTCTCCAGAGGCACATGATCGATGTTCTGGGGAGACATTGAATCCCAATAGAAACAGTACTGAGGTTAATGGGAGACACTGAATCTACCGAGACACAGGAGGGAGGGTACGGTGAGACACTAAATCTCCAGAGACACAGGAGGGAGGTTATGGGGAGACACTGTATCTCCAGAAGCACAGGAACGAGGTTCTGGGGAGACATTGAATCTCGAGAGAAACAGGTCTGAGGTTATGGGGAGACATTGAATCTCCAGAGACACAGGAGGTAGGTTATGGGGAGACACTGAATCTCCAGAGACACAGGAATGAAGTTATGGGGAGACATTGAATCTCCTGAGACACAGTAGGGATGTTATGGGAGACAGTGAATTTCCAGAGAGACAGGAAAGAGGTTATGGGGAGACATTGAATCTCGAGAGACACAGGAGGGAGGTCATGTGAGACATTGAATCTCCAGAGACACAGGAATGAGGTTATGGAGAGACACTGAATCTCTAGTGACACAGGAACGAGGTTATTGGCAGACATTGAATCTCGAGAAACACTGTAACGAGGCTATGGTGAGATAATCTTGAGAGAGACAGGAACAAGGTTATGGGGAGACACTGAATCTTGAAAGTGACAGGAATGTGGTTATGGGGAGACACTGAATCTCCAGAGATACAGGAACGAGGTTATGGGGAGACATTGAATCTTCAGAGACACAGGAACCAGGTTATGGGGAGACACTGAATCTAGAGAGACACAGGAACTAGGTTATGGGGAGTCATCGATTCTCCAGAGAGACAGGAACGAGGTTATGGGGAGACACTGAATCTCCAGAGACACAGGAATATGGTTATGTGCAGACATTGAATCTCCAGAGACACAGGAATGAGGTTATGGGGAGACATTGAATCTCCAGAGACACAGGAGGGAGGTTATGGGGAGACACTGTATCTCCAGAGACACAGGAACGAGGTTATGGAGAGACACTGAATCTCTAGTGACACAGGAACGTGGTTATTGGCAGACATTGAATCTCGAGAAACACAGTAACGAGGCTATGGGGTGATAATCTAGAGAGAGACAGGAATGAGGTTATGGGGAGACACTGAATCTCGAGAGTGACAGGAATGTGGTTATGGGGAGACACTGAATCTCCAGAGATACAGGAACGAGTTTATGGGGAGACATTGAATCTCGAGAGTGACAGGAATGAGGTTATGGGGAGACACTGAATCTCCAGAAACACAGGAACGAGGTTATGGGGAGACACTGAATCTCCAGAGGCACAGGAGGGAGGATATGGGGAGACTCTGTTTCTCCAGAGGCACATGATAGATGTTCTGGGGAGACATTGAATCCCAATAGAAACAGTACTGAGGTTAATGGGAGACACTGAATCTACCGAGACACAGGAGGGAGGGTACGGTGAGACACTGAATCTCCAGAGACACAGGAACGAGGTTATGGGGAGACACTGAATCTCCAGAAGCACAGCAGGGAGGTTATGGGGAGACTCTGTTTCTCCAGAGGCACATGATCGATGTTCTGGGGAGACATTGAATCTCCATAGAAACAGTACTGACGTTATGGGGAGACACTGAATCTACCGAGACACAGGAGGGAGGTTATGGGGAGACACTGTATCTCCAGAGGCACAGGAACGAGGTTCTGGGGAGACATTGAATCTCGAGAGAAACAGGTCTGAGGTTATGGGGAGGCATTGAATCTCCAGAGACACAGGAGGTAGGTTATGGGGAGACACTGAATCTCCAGAGACACAGGAGGGACATTATGGGGAGACTCTGCATCTCCAGAGAGACATGAACGAGGTTATGGGGAGACATTGAATCTCCAGAGATACAGGAGGGAGGTTATGGCGAGACACTGTATCTCCAGAGGCACAGGAGGGAGGTTATTGGGAGACACTGAATCTCCAGAGACACAGGAGGGAGGTTATGGGGAGACACTGAATCTCCAGAGACACAGTAATGAGGTTATGGGGAGACATTGAATCGCCAGAGACACAGGAATGAGGTTCTAGGGAGACATTGAATCTCGAGAGAAACAGGTCTGAGGTTATGGGGAGACATTGAATCTCCAGACACAGGAGGGAGGTTATTGGGAGACACTGAATCTCCAGAGACACAGGAGGGAGGTTATGGGGAGACACTGAATCTGCAGAGACACAGGAATGACGTTATGGGGAGACATTGAATCTCCAGAGACACAGGAATGAGGTTATGGGGAGACATTGAATCTCCAGAGACACAGGAACGAGGTTATGGGGAGACATTGAAACTCCAGAGACACAGGAGGTAGGTTATGGGGAGACACTGAATCTCCAGAGACACAGGAATGAGGTTATGGGGAGACATTGAATCTCCAGAGACACAGGAACGAAGTTATGGGGAGACATTGAATCTCGAGAGACACAGGAACGAGTTTATGGGGAGACACTGAATCTCCAGAGACACAGGAGGGAGGTTATGGGGAGACACTGTATATACACAGGCACAGGAACGAGGTTATGGGGTGACATTGAATCTCGAGAGACACAGGAACGAGGTGATGGGGAGACACTGAATCTCGAGAAACACAGTAACGAGGCTATGGGGAGACAATCTAGAGAGAGACAGGAATGAGGTTATGTGGAGACACTGAATCTCGAGAGTGACAGGAATGAGGTTATGGGGAGACATTGAATCTCCAGAGATACAGGAACAACATTATGGGGAGACACTGAATCTCCAGAGACACAGGAGGGAGGTAATGGGGAGACATTGAATCTCCAGAGACACAGGAGGGACATTATGGGGAGACTCTGCATCTCCAGAGAGACATGAACGAGGTTATGGGGAGACATTGAATCTCCAGGGATACAGGAGGGAGGTTATGGGGAGACACTGTATCTCCAGAGGCACAGGAGGGAGGTTATGGGGAGACACTGAATCTCCAGAGACACAGGAATGACATTATGGGGAGACAATGAATCTCCAGAGACACAGGAATGAGGTTATGGGGAGACATTGAATCTCCAGAGACACAGGAACGAGGTTATGGGGAGACATTGAATCTCGAGAGACACAGGAATGAGGTTATGTGGAGACATTGAATCTCCAGAGACACAGTAGGGATGTTATGGGAGACAGTGAATTTCCAGAGAGACAGGAAAGAGGTTATGGGGAGACATTGAATCTCAAGAGACTCAGGAGGGAGGTTATGGGAGACATTGAATCTCCAGAGACACAGGAACGAGGTTATGGAGAGACACTGAATCTCTAGTGACACAGGAACGTGGTTATTGGCAGACATTGAATCTCGAGAAACACAGTAACGAGGCTATGGGGAGACAATCTAGAGAGACACAGGAGGGAGGTTATGGGGAGACACTGTATATACACAGGCACAGGAACGAGGTTATGGGGTGACATTGAATCTCGAGAGACACAGGAACGAGGTGATGGGGAGACACTGAATCTCGAGAAACACAGTAACGAGGCTATGGGGAGACAATCTAGAGAGAGACAGGAATGAGGTTATGTGGAGACACTGAATCTCGAGAGTGACAGGAATGAGGTTATGGGGAGACATTGAATCTCCAGAGATACAGGAACAACATTATGGGGAGACACTGAATCTCCAGAGACACAGGAGGGAGGTAATGGGGAGACATTGAATCTCCAGAGACACAGGAGGGACATTATGGGGAGACTCTGCATCTCCAGAGAGACATGAACGAGGTTATGGGGAGACATTGAATCTCCAGGGATACAGGAGGGAGGTTATGGGGAGACACTGTATCTCCAGAGGCACAGGAGGGAGGTTATGGGGAGACACTGAATCTCCAGAGACACAGGAATGACATTATGGGGAGACAATGAATCTCCAGAGACACAGGAATGAGGTTATGGGAAGACATTGAATCTCCAGAGACACAGGAACGAGGTTATGGGGAGACATTGAATCTCGAGAGACACAGGAATGAGGTTATGTGGAGACATTGAATCTCCAGAGACACAGTAGGGATGTTATGGGAGACAGTGAATTTCCAGAGAGACAGGAAAGAGGTTATGGGGAGACATTGAATCTCAAGAGACTCAGGAGGGAGGTTATGGGAGACATTGAATCTCCAGAGACACAGGAACGAGGTTATGGAGAGACACTGAATCTCTAGTGACACAGGAACGTGGTTATTGGCAGACATTGAATCTCGAGAAACACAGTAACGAGGCTATGGGGAGACAATCTAGAGAGAGACAGGAATGAGGTTATGGGGAGACACTGAATCTCGAGAGTGACAGGAATGTGGTTATGGGGAGACACTGAATCTCCAGAGATACAGGAACGAGTTTATGGGGAGACATTGAATCTCGAGAGTGACAGGAATGAGGTTATGGGGAGACACTGAATCTCCAGAGACACAGGAACGAGGTTATGGGGAGACACTGAATCTCCAGAGGCACAGGAGGGAGGTTATGGGGAGACTCTGTTTCTCCAGAGGCACATGATCGATGTTCTGGGGAGACATTGAATCCCAATAGAAACAGTACTGAGGTTAATGGGAGACACTGAATCTACCGAGACACAGGAGGGAGGGTACGGTGAGACACTAAATCTCCAGAGACACAGGAGGGAGGTTATGGGGAGACACTGAATCTCCAGAGACACAGGAATGAAGTTATGGGGAGACATTGAATCTCCTGAGACACAGTAAGGATGTTATGGGAGACAGTGAATTTCCAGAGAGACAGGAAAGAGGTTATGGGGAGACATTGAATCTCGAGAGACACAGGAGGGAGGTCATGTGAGACATTGAATCTCCAGAGACACAGGAATGAGGTTATGGAGAGACACTGAATCTCTAGTGACACAGGAACGAGGTTATTGGCAGACATTGAATCTCGAGAAACACTGTAACGAGGCTATGGTGAGATAATCTTGAGAGAGACAGGAACAAGGTTATGGGGAGACACTGAATCTTGAAAGTGACAGGAATGTGGTTATGGGGAGACACTGAATCTCCAGAGATACAGGAACGAGGTTATGGGGAGACATTGAATCTTCAGAGACACAGGAACCAGGTTATGGGGAGACACTGAATCTAGAGAGACACAGGAACTAGGTTATGGGGAGTCATCGATTCTCCAGAGAGACAGGAACGAGGTTATGGGGAGACACTGAATCTCCAGAGACACAGGAATATGGTTATGTGCAGACATTGAATCTCCAGAGACACAGGAATGAGGTTATGGGGAGACATTGAATCTCCAGAGACACAGGAGGGAGGTTATGGGGAGACACTGTATCTCCAGAGACACAGGAACGAGGTTATGGAGAGACACTGAATCTCTAGTGACACAGGAACGTGGTTATTGGCAGACATTGAATCTCGAGAAACACAGTAACGAGGCTATGGGGAGATAATCTAGAGAGAGACAGGAATGAGGTTATGGGGAGACACTGAATCTCGAGAGTGACAGGAATGTGGTTATGGGGAGACACTGAATCTCCAGAGATACAGGAACGAGTTTATGGGGAGACATTGAATCTCGAGAGTGACAGGAATGAAGTTATGGGGAGACACTGAATCTCCAGAAACACAGGAACGAGGTTATGGGGAGACACTGAATCTCCAGAGGCACAGGAGGGAGGATATGGGGAGACCCTGTTTCTCCAGAGGCACATGATCGATGTTCTGGGGAGACATTGAATCCCAATAGAAACAGTACTGAGGTTAATGGGAGACACTGAATCTACCGAGACACAGGAGGGAGGGTACGGTGAGACACTGAATCTCCAGAGACACAGGAGGGAGGTTATGGGGAGACACTGTATCTCCAGAAGCACAGGAACGAGGTTCTGGGGAGACATTGAATCTCGAGAGAAACAGGTCTGAGGTTATGGGGAGACATTGAATCTCCAGAGACACAGGAGGTAGGTTATGGGGAGACACTGAATCTCCAGAGACACAGGAATGAGGTTATGGGGAGACATTGAATCTCCAGAGACACAGGAACGAAGTTATGGGGAGACATTGAATCTCGAGAGACACAGGAACGAGGTTATGGGGAGACATTGAATCTCCTGAGACACAGTAGGGATGTTATGGGAGACAGTGAATTTCCAGAGAGACAGGAAAGAGGTTATGGGGAGACATTGAATCTCGAGAGACACAGGAGGGAGGTTATGTGAGACATTGAATCTCCAGAGACACAGGAATGAGGTTATGGAGAGACACTGACTCTCTAGTGACACAGGAACGAGGTTATTGGCAGACATTGAATCTCGAGAAACACTGTAACGAGGCTATGGTGAGATAATCTTGAGAGAGACAGGAACAAGGTTATGGGGAGACACTGAATCTCGAAAGTGACAGGAATGTGGTTATGGGGAGACACTGAATCTCCAGAGATACAGGAACGAGGTTATGGGGAGACATTGAATCTTCAGAGACACAGGAACCAGGTTATGGGGAGTCATCGATTCTCCAGAGAGACAGGAACGAGGTTATGGGGAGACACTGAATCTCCAGAGACACAGGAATATGGTTATGTGCAGACATTGAATCTCCAGAGACACAGGAATGAGGTTATGGGGAGACATTGAATCTCCAGAGACACAGGAGGGAGGTTATGGGGAGACACTGTATCTCCAGAGACACAGGTGAGAGGTTATGGGGAGACACTGCATTCCAAAGAGGCAGGAACGAGGTTATGGGGAGACATTGAATCTCGAGAGACACAGGCGGGAGTTTATCGGGTGAAATTGAATCTCGAGAGACACAGGAACGAGGTGATGGGGAGACACTGAATCTCTAGAGACACTGGAACGAGGTTATTGGCAGACATTGAATCTCGAGAAACACAGTAACGAGGCTATGAGGAGACAATCTAGAGAGAGACAGGAATGAGGTTATGGGGAGACACTGAATCTCGAGAGTGACAGGAATGAGGTTATGGGGAGACATTGAATCTCCAGAGACACAGGAGGGACATTATGGGGAGACTCTGCATCTCCAGAGAGACATGAATGAGGTTATGGGGAGACATTGAATCTCCAGAGAGACAGGAACCAGGTTATGGTGAGACATTGAATCTCCAGAGATACAGGAGGGAGATTATCGGGAGACACTGTATCTCCAGAGGCACAGGATCGATGTTCTGGGGAGACATTGAATCTCCATAGAAACAGTACTGAGGTTATGGGGAGACACTGAATCTACCGAGACACAGGAGGGAGGTTATGGGGAGACACTGTATCTCCAGAGGCACAGGAGGGAGGTTATTGGGAGACACTGAATCTCCAGAGACACAGGAGGGAGGTTATGGGGATACACTGAATCAACAGAGAAACAGGAATGAGGTTATGGGGAGACATTGAATCTCCAGAGACACAGGAATGAGGTTCTAGGGAGACATTGAATCTCGAGAGAAACAGGTCTGAGGTTATGGGGAGACACTGAATCTCCAGAGACACAGGAGGGAGGTTATGGGGAGACACTGAATCTCCAGAGACACAGGAACGAGGTTATGGGGAGACATTGAATCTCGAGAGTGACAGGAATGAGGTTAAGGGGAGACACTGAATCTCCAGAGACACAGGAACGAGGTTATGGGGAGACACTGAATCTCCAGAAGCACAGGAGGGAGGTTATGGGGAGACTCTGTTTCTCCAGAGGCACATGATCGATGTTCTGGGGAGACATTGAATCTCCATAGAAACAGTACTGAGGTTATGGGGAGACACTGAATCTACCGAGACACAGGAGGGAGGTTATGGGGAGACACTGTATCTCCAGAGGCACAGGAACGAGGTGCTGGGGAGACATTGAATCTCGAGAGAAACAGGTCTGAGGTTATGGGGAGGCATTGAATCTCCAGAGACACAGGAGGTAGGTTATGGGGAGACACTGAATCTCCAGAGACACAGGAGGGACATTATGGGGAGACTCTGCATCTCCAGAGAGACATGAACGAGGTTATGGGGAGACATTGAATCTCCAGAGAGACAGGAACGAGGTTATGGGGAGACATTGAATCTCCAGAGATACAGGAGGGAGGTTATGGGGAGACACTGTATCTCCAGAGGCACAGGAGGGAGGTTATTGGGAGACACTGAATCTCCAGAGACACAGGAGGGAGGTTATGGGGAGACACTGAATCTCCAGAGACACAGTAATGAGGTTATGGGGAGACATTGAATCGCCAGAGACACAGGAATGAGGTTCTAGGGAGACATTGAATCTCGAGAGAAACAGGTCTGAGGTTATGGGGAGACATTGAATCTCCAGACACAGGAGGGAGGTTATTGGGAGACACTGAATCTCCAGAGACACAGGAGGGAGGTTATGGGGAGACACTGAATCTGCAGAGACACAGGAATGATGTTATGGGGAGACATTGAATCTCCAGAGACACAGGAATGAGGTTATGGGGAGACATTGAATCTCCAGAGACACAGGAACGAGGTTATGGGGAGACATTGAAACTCCAGAGACACAGGAGGTAGGTTATGGGGAGACACTGAATCTCCAGAGACACAGGAATGAGGTTATGGGGAGACATTGAATCTCCAGAGACACAGGAACGAAGTTATGGGGAGACATTGAATCTCGAGAGACACAGGAACGAGTTTATGGGGAGACACTGAATCTCCAGAGACACAGGAGGGAGGTTATGGGGAGACACTGTATATACACAGGCACAGGAACGAGGTTATGGGGTGACATTGAATCTCGAGAGACACAGGAACGAGGTGATGGGGAGACACTGAATCTCGAGAAACACAGTAACGAGGCTATGGGGAGACAATCTAGAGAGAGACAGGAATGAGGTTATGTGGAGACACTGAATCTCGAGAGTGACAGGAATGAGGTTATGGGGAGACATTGAATCTCCAGAGATACAGGAACAACATTATGGGGAGACACTGAATCTCCAGAGACACAGGAGGGAGGTAATGGGGAGACATTGAATCTCCAGAGACACAGGAGGGACATTATGGGGAGACTCTGCATCTCCAGAGAGACATGAACGAGGTTATGGGGAGACATTGAATCTCCAGGGATACAGGAGGGAGGTTATGAGGAGACACTGTATCTCCAGAGGCACAGGAGGGAGGTTATGGGGAGACACTGAATCTCCAGAGACACAGGAATGACATTATGGGGAGACAATGAATCTCCAGAGACACAGGAATGAGGTTATGGGGAGACATTGAATCTCCAGAGACACAGGAACGAGGTTATGGGGAGACATTGAATCTCGAGAGACACAGGAATGAGGTTATGTGGAGACATTGAATCTCCAGAGACACAGTAGGGATGTTATGGGAGACAGTGAATTTCCAGAGAGACAGGAAAGAGGTTATGGGGAGACATTGAATCTCAAGAGACTCAGGAGGGAGGTTATGGGAGACATTGAATCTCCAGAGACACAGGAACGAGGTTATGGAGAGACACTGAATCTCTAGTGACACAGGAACGTGGTTATTGGCAGACATTGAATCTCGAGAAACACAGTAACGAGGCTATGGGGAGACAATCTAGAGAGAGACAGGAATGAGGTTATGGGGAGACACTGAATCTCGAGAGTGACAGGAATGTGGTTATGGGGAGACACTGAATCTCCAGAGATACAGGAACGAGTTTATGGGGAGACATTGAATCTCGAGAGTGACAGGAATGAGGTTATGGGGAGACACTGAATCTCCAGAGACACAGGAACGAGGTTATGGGGAGACACTGAATCTCCAGAGGCACAGGAGGGAGGTTATGGGGAGACTCTGTTTCTCCAGAGGCACATGATCGATGTTCTGGGGAGACATTGAATCCCAATAGAAACAGTACTGAGGTTAATGGGAGACACTGAATCTACCGAGACACAGGAGGGAGGGTACGGTGAGACACTAAATCTCCAGAGACACAGGAGGGAGGTTATGGGGAGACACTGTATCTCCAGAAGCACAGGAACGAGGTTCTGGGGAGACATTGAATCTCGAGAGAAACAGGTCTGAGGTTATGGGGAGACATTGAATCTCCAGAGACACAGGAGGTAGGTTATGGGGAGACACTGAATCTCCAGAGACACAGGAATGAAGTTATGGGGAGACATTGAATCTCCTGAGACACAGTAGGGATGTTATGGGAGACAGTGAATTTCCAGAGAGACAGGAAAGAGGTTATGGGGAGACATTGAATCTCGAGAGACACAGGAGGGAGGTCATGTGAGACATTGAATCTCCAGAGACACAGGAATGAGGTTATGGAGAGACACTGAATCTCTAGTGACACAGGAACGAGGTTATTGGCAGACATTGAATCTCGAGAAACACTGTAACGAGGCTATGGTGAGATAATCTTGAGAGAGACAGGAACAAGGTTATGGGGAGACACTGAATCTTGAAAGTGACAGGAATGTGGTTATGGGGAGACACTGAATCTCCAGAGATACAGGAACGAGGTTATGGGGAGACATTGAATCTTCAGAGACACAGGAACCAGGTTATGGGGAGACACTGAATCTAGAGAGACACAGGAACTAGGTTATGGGGAGTCATCGATTCTCCAGAGAGACAGGAACGAGGTTATGGGGAGACACTGAATCTCCAGAGACACAGGAATATGGTTATGTGCAGACATTGAATCTCCAGAGACACAGGAATGAGGTTATGGGGAGACATTGAATCTCCAGAGACACAGGAGGGAGGTTATGGGGAGACACTGTATCTCCAGAGACACAGGAACGAGGTTATGGAGAGACACTGAATCTCTAGTGACACAGGAACGTGGTTATTGGCAGACATTGAATCTCGAGAAACACAGTAACGAGGCTATGGGGAGATAATCTAGAGAGAGACAGGAATGAGGTTATGGGGAGACACTGAATCTCGAGAGTGACAGGAATGTGGTTATGGGGAGACACTGAATCTCCAGAGATACAGGAACGAGTTTATGGGGAGACATTGATTCTCCAGAGGCACAGGAGGGAGGATATGGGGAGACTCTGTTTCTCCAGAGGCACATGATCGATGTTCTGGGGAGACATTGAATCCCAATAGAAACAGTACTGAGGTTAATGGGAGACACTGAATCTACCGAGACACAGGAGGTAGGTTATGGGGAGACACTGAATCTCCAGAGACACAGGAATGAGGTTATGGGGAGACATTGAATCTCCAGAGACACAGGAACGAAGTTATGGGGAGACATTGAATCTCGAGAGACACAGGAACGCGGTTATGGGGAGACATTGAATCTCTTGAGACACAGTAGGGATGTTATGGGAGACAGTGAATTTCCAGAGAGACAGGAAAGAGGTTATGGGGAGACATTGAATCTCGAGAGACACAGGAGGGAGGTTATGTGAGACATTGAATCTCCAGAGACACAGGAATGAGGTTATGGAGAGACACTGAATCTCTAGTGACACAGGAACGAGGTTATGGGGAGACATTGAATCTTCAGAGACACAGGAACCAGGTTATGGGGAGTCATCGATTCTCCAGAGAGACAGGAACGAGGTTATGGGGAGACACTGAATCTCCAGAGACACAGGAATATGGTTATGTGCAGACATTGAATCTCCAGAGACACAGGAATGAGGTTATGGGGAGACATTGAATCTCCAGAGACACAGGAGGGAGGTTATGGGGAGACACTGTATCTCCAGAGACACAGGTGAGAGGTTATGGGGAGACACTGAATTCCAAAGAGGCAGGAACGAGGTTATGGGGAGACATTGAATCTCGAGAGACACAGGCGGGAGTTTATCGGGTGAAATTGAATCTCGAGAGACACAGGAACGAGGTGATGGGGAGACACTGAATCTCTAGAGACACTGGAACGAGGTTATTGGCAGACATTGAATCTCGAGAAACACAGTAACGAGGCTATGAGGAGACAATCTAGAGAGAGACAGGAATGAGGTTATGGGGAGACACTGAATCTCGAGAGTGACAGGAATGAGGTTATGGGGAGACATTGAATCTCCAGAGACACAGGAGGGACATTATGGGGAGACTCTGCATCTCCAGAGAGACATGAATGAGGTTATGGGGAGACATTGAATCTCCAGAGAGACAGGAACCAGGTTATGGTGAGACATTGAATCTCCAGAGATACAGGAGGGAGATTATCGGGAGACACTGTATCTCCAGAGGCACAGGATCGATGTTCTGGGGAGACATTGAATCTCCATAGAAACAGTACTGAGGTTATGGGGAGACACTGAATCTACCGAGACACAGGAGGGAGGTTATGGGGAGACACTGTATCTCCAGAGGCACAGGAGGGAGGTTATTGGGAGACACTGAATCTCCAGAGACACAGGAGGGAGGTTATGGGGATACACTGAATCAACAGAGACACAGGAATGAGGTTATGGGGAGACATTGAATCTCCAGAGACACAGGAATGAGGTTCTAGGGAGACATTGAATCTCGAGAGAAACATGTCTGAGGTTATGGGGAGACACTGAATCTCCAGAGACACAGGAGGGAGGTTATGGGGAGACACTGAATCTCCAGAGACACAGGAACGAGGTTATGGGGAGACATTGAATCTCGAGAGTGACAGGAATGAGGTTAAGGGGAGACACTGAATCTCCAGAGACACAGGAACGAGGTTATGGGGAGACACTGAATCTCCAGAAGCACAGGAGGGAGGTTATGGGGAGACTCTGTTTCTCCAGAGGCACATGATCGATGTTCTGGGGAGACATTGAATCTCCATAGAAACAGTACTGAGGTTATGGGGAGACACTGAATCTACCGAGACACAGGAGGGAGGTTATGGGGAGACACTGTATCTCCAGAGGCACAGGAACGAGGTTCTGGGGAGACATTGAATCTCAAGAGAAACAGGTCTGAGGTTATGGGGAGGCATTGAATCTCCAGAGACACAGGAGGTAGGTTATGGGGAGACACTGAATCTCCAGAGACACAGGAACGAAGTTATGGGGAGACATTGAATCTCGAGAGACACAGGAACGCGGTTATGGGGAGACATTGAATCTCTTGAGACACAGTAGGGATGTTATGGGAGACAGTGAATTTCCAGAGAGACAGGAAAGATGTTATGGGGAGACATTGAATCTCGAGAGACACAGGAGGGAGGTTATGTGAGACATTGAATCTCCAGAGACACAGGAATGAGGTTATGGAGAGACACTGAATCTCTAGTGACACAGGAACGAGGTTATTGGCAGACATTGAATCTCGAGAAACACTGTAACGAGGCTATGGTGAGATAATCTTGAGAGAGACAGGAACAAGGTTATGGGGAGACACTGAATCTCGAAAGTGACAGGAATGTGGTTATGGGGAGACACTGAATCTCCAGAGATACAGGAACGAGGTTATGGGGAGACATTGAATCTTCAGAGACACAGGAACCAGGTTATGGGGAGTCATCGATTCTCCAGAGAGACAGGAACGAGGTTATGGGGAGACACTGAATCTCCAGAGACACAGGAATATGGTTATGTGCAGACATTGAATCTCCAGAGACACAGGAATGAGGTTATGGGGAGACATTGAATCTCCAGAGACACAGGAACGAGGTTATGGGGAGACATTGAAACTCCAGAGACACAGTAGGTAGGTTATGGGGAGACACTGAATCTCCAGAGACACAGGAATGAGGTTATGGGGAGACATTGAATCTCCAGAGACACAGGAACGAAGTTATGGGGAGACATTGAATCTCGAGAGACACAGGAACGAGTTTATGGGGAGACACTGAATCTCCAGAGACACAGGAGGGAGGTTATGGGGAGACACTGTATATACACAGGCACAGGAACGAGGTTATGGGGTGACATTGAATCTCGAGAGACACAGGAACGAGGTGATGGGGAGACACTGAATCTCGAGAAACACAGTAACGAGGCTATGGGGAGACAATCTAGAGAGAGACAGGAATGAGGTTATGTGGAGACACTGAATCTCGAGAGTGACAGGAATGAGGTTATGGGGAGACATTGAATCTCCAGAGATACAGGAACGACATTATGGGGAGACACTGAATCTCCAGAGACACAGGAGGGAGGTAATGGGGAGACATTGAATCTCCAGAGACACAGGAGGGACATTATGGGGAGACTCTGCATCTCCAGAGAGACATGAACGAGGTTATGGGGAGACATTGAATCTCCAGGGATACAGGAGGGAGGTTATGAGGAGACACTGTATCTCCAGAGGCACAGGAGGGAGGTTATGGGGAGACACTGAATCTCCAGAGACACAGGAATGACATTATGGGGAGACAATGAATCTCCAGAGACACAGGAATGAGGTTATGGGGAGACATTGAATCTCCAGAGACACAGGAACGAGGTTATGGGGAGACATTGAATCTCGAGAGACACAGGAATGAGGTTATGTGGAGACATTGAATCTCCAGAGACACAGTAGGGATGTTATGGGAGACAGTGAATTTCCAGAGAGACAGGAAAGAGGTTATGGGGAGACATTGAATCTCAAGAGACTCAGGAGGGAGGTTATGGGAGACATTGAATCTCCAGAGACACAGGAACGAGGTTATGGAGAGACACTGAATCTCTAGTGACACAGGAACGTGGTTATTGGCAGACATTGAATCTCGAGAAACACAGTAACGAGGCTATGGGGAGACAATCTAGAGAGAGACAGGAATGAGGTTATGGGGAGACACTGAATCTCGAGAGTGACAGGAATGTGGTTATGGGGAGACACTGAATCTCCAGAGATACAGGAACGAGGTTATGGGGAGACATTGAATCTCGAGAGTGACAGGAATGAGGTTATGGGGAGACACTGAATCTCCAGAGACACAGGAACGAGGTTATGGGGTGACACTGAATCTCCAGAGGCACAGGAGGGAGGTTATGCGGAGACTCTGTTTCTCCAGAGGCACATGATCGATGTTCTGGGGAGACATTGAATCCCAATAGAAACAGTACTGAGGTTAATGGGAGACACTGAATCTACCGAGACACAGGAGGGAGGGTACGGTGAGACACTAAATCTCCAGAGACACAGGAGGGAGGTTATGGGGAGACACTGTATCTCCAGAAGCACAGGAACGAGGTTCTGGGGAGACATTGAATCTCGAGAGAAACAGGTCTGAGGTTATGGGGAGACATTGAATCTCCAGAGACACAGGAGGTAGGTTATGGGGAGACACTGAATCTCCAGAGACACAGGAATGAAGTTATGGGGAGACATTGAATCTCCTGAGACACAGTAGGGATGTTATGGGAGACAGTGAATTTCCAGAGAGACAGGAAAGAGGTTATGGGGAGACATTGAATCTCGAGAGACACAGGAGGGAGGTCATGTGAGACATTGAATCTCCAGAGACACAGGAATGAGGTTATGGAGAGACACTGAATCTCTAGTGACACAGGAACGAGGTTATTGGCAGACATTGAATCTCGAGAAACACTGTAACGAGGCTATGGTGAGATAATCTTGAGAGAGACAGGAACAAGGTTATGGGGAGACACTGAATCTTGAAAGTGACAGGAATGTGGTTATGGGGAGACACTGAATCTCCAGAGAGACAGGAACGAGGTTATGGGGAGACATTGAATCTTCAGAGACACAGGAACCAGGTTATGGGGAGACACTGAATCTAGAGAGACACAGGAACTAGGTTATGGGGAGTCATCGATTCTCCAGAGAGACAGGAACGAGGTTATGGGGAGACACTGAATCTCCAGAGACACAGGAATATGGTTATGTGCAGACATTGAATCTCCAGAGACACAGGAATGAGGTTATGGGGAGACATTGAATCTCCAGAGACACAGGAGGGAGGTTATGGGGAGACACTGTATCTCCAGAGACACAGGAACGAGGTTATGGAGAGACACTGAATCTCTAGTGACACAGGAACGTGGTTATTGGCAGACATTGAATCTCGAGAAACACAGTAACGAGGCTATGGGGAGATAATCTAGAGAGAGACAGGAATGAGGTTATGGGGAGACACTGAATCTCGAGAGTGACAGGAATGTGGTTATGGGGAGACACTGAATCTCCAGAGATACAGGAACGAGTTTATGGGGAGACATTGAATCTCGAGAGTGACAGGAATGAGGTTATGGGGAGACACTGAATCTCCAGAAACACAGGAACGAGGTTATGGGGAGACACTGAATCTCCAGAGGCACAGGAGGGAGGATATGGGGAGACTCTGTTTCTCCAGAGGCACATGATCGATGTTCTGGGGAGACATTGAATCCCAATAGAAACAGTACTGAGGTTAATGGGAGACACTGAATCTACCGAGACACAGGAGGTAGGTTATGGGGAGACACTGAATCTCCAGAGACACAGGAATGAGGTTATGGGGAGACATTGAATCTCCAGAGACACAGGAACGAAGTTATGGGGAGACATTGAATCTCGAGAGACACAGGAACGCGGTTATGGGGAGACATTGAATCTCTTGAGACACAGTAGGGATGTTATGGGAGACAGTGAATTTCCAGAGAGACAGGAAAGAGGTTATGGGGAGACATTGAATCTCGAGAGACACAGGAGGGAGGTTATGTGAGACATTGAATCTCCAGAGACACAGGAATGAGGTTATGGAGAGACACTGAATCTCTAGTGACACAGGAACGAGGTTATTGGCAGACATTGAATCTCGAGAAACACTGTAACGAGGCTATGGTGAGATAATCTTGAGAGAGACAGGAACAAGGTTATGGGGGGACACTGAATCTCGAAAGTGACAGGAATGTGGTTATGGGGAGACACTGAATCTCCAGAGATACAGGAACGAGGTTATGGGGAGACATTGAATCTTCAGAGACACAGGAACCAGGTTATGGGGAGTCATCGATTCTCCAGAGAGACAGGAACGAGGTTATGGGGAGACACTGAATCTCCAGAGACACAGGAATATGGTTATGTGCAGACATTGAATCTCCAGAGACACAGGAATGAGGTTATGGGGAGACATTGAATCTCCAGAGACACAGGAGGGAGGTTATGTGGAGACACTGTATCTCCAGAGACACAGGTGAGAGGTTATGGGGAGACACTGAATTCCAAAGAGGCAGGAACGAGGTTATGGGGAGACATTGAATCTCGAGAGACACAGGCGGGAGTTTATCGGGTGAAATTGAATCTCGAGAGACACAGGAACGAGGTGATGGGGAGACACTGAATCTCTAGAGACACTGGAACGAGGTTATTGGCAGACATTGAATCTCGAGAAACACAGTAACGAGGCTATGAGGAGACAATCTAGAGAGAGACAGGAATGAGGTTATGGGGAGACATTGAATCTCGAGAGTGACAGGAATGAGGTTATGGGGAGACATTGAATCTCCAGAGACACAGGAGGGACATTATGGGGAGACTCTGCATCTCCAGAGAGACATGAATGAGGTTATGGGGAGACATTGAATCTCCAGAGAGACAGGAACCAGGTTATGGTGAGACATTGAATCTCCAGAGATACAGGAGGGAGATTATCGGGAGACACTGTATCTCCAGAGGCACAGGATCGATGTTCTGGGGAGACATTGAATCTCCATAGAAACAGTACTGAGGTTATGGGGAGACACTGAATCTACCGAGACACAGGAGGGAGGTTATGGGGAGACACTGTATCTCCAGAGGCACAGGAGGGAGGTTATTGGGAGACACTGAATCTCCAGAGACACAGGAACGAGGTTATGGGGAGACATTGAATCTCGAGAGTGACAGGAATGAGGTTAAGGGGAGACACTGAATCTCCAGAGACACAGGAACGAGGTTATGGGGAGACACTGAATCTCCAGAAGCACAGGAGGGAGGTTATGGGGAGACTCTGTTTCTCCAGAGGCACATGATCGATGTTCTGGGGAGACATTGAATCTCCATAGAAACAGTACTGAGGTTATGGGGAGACACTGAATCTACCGAGACACAGGAGGGAGGTTATGGGGAGACACTGTATCTCCAGAGGCACAGGAACGAGGTTCTGGGGAGACATTGAATCTCGAGAGAAACAGGTCTGAGGTTATGGGGAGGCATTGAATCTCCAGAGACACAGGAGGTAGGTTATGGGGAGACACTGAATCTCCAGAGACACAGGAACGAAGTTATGGGGAGACATTGAATCTCGAGAGACACAGGAACGCGGTTATGGGGAGACATTGAATCTCTTGAGACACAGTAGGGATGTTATGGGAGACAGTGAATTTCCAGAGAGACAGGAAAGAGGTTATGGGGAGACATTGAATCTCGAGAGACACAGGAGGGAGGTTATGTGAGACATTGAATCTCCAGAGACACAGGAATGAGGTTATGGAGAGACACTGAATCTCTAGTGACACAGGAACGAGGTTATTGGCAGACATTGAATCTCGAGAAACACTGTAACGAGGCTATGGTGAGATAATCTTGAGAGAGACAGGAACAAGGTTATGGGGAGACACTGAATCTCGAAAGTGACAGGAATGTGGTTATGGGGAGACACTGAATCTCCAGAGATACAGGAACGAGGTTATGGGGAGACATTGAATCTTCAGAGACACAGGAACCAGGTTATGGGGAGTCATCGATTCTCCAGAGAGACAGGAACGAGGTTATGGGGAGACACTGAATCTCCAGAGACACAGGAATATGGTTATGTGCAGACATTGAATCTCCAGAGACACAGGAATGAGGTTATGGGGAGACATTGAATCTCCAGAGACACAGGAACGAGGTTATGGGGAGACATTGAAACTCCAGAGACACAGGAGGTAGGTTATGGGGAGACACTGAATCTCCAGAGACACAGGAATGAGGTTATGGGGAGACATTGAATCTCCAGAGACACAGGAACGAAGTTATGGGGAGACATTGAATCTCGAGAGACACAGGAACGAGTTTATGGGGAGACACTGAATCTCCAGAGACACAGGAGGGAGGTTATGGGGAGACACTGTATATACACAGGCACAGGAACGAGGTTATGGGGTGACATTGAATCTCGAGAGACACAGGAACGAGGTGATGGGGAGACACTGAATCTCGAGAAACACAGTAACGAGGCTATGGGGAGACAATCTAGAGAGAGACAGGAATGAGGTTATGTGGAGACACTGAATCTCGAGAGTGACAGGAATGAGGTTATGGGGAGACATTGAATCTCCAGAGATACAGGAACAACATTATGGGGAGACACTGAATCTCCAGAGACACAGGAGGGAGGTAATGGGGAGACATTGAATCTCCAGAGACACAGGAGGGACATTATGGGGAGACTCTGCATCTCCAGAGAGACATGAACGAGGTTATGGGGAGACATTGAATCTCCAGGGATACAGGAGGGAGGTTATGAGGAGACACTGTATCTCCAGAGGCACAGGAGGGAGGTTATGGGGAGACACTGAATCTCCAGAGACACAGGAATGACATTATGGGGAGACAATGAATCTCCAGAGACACAGGAATGAGGTTATGGGGAGACATTGAATCTCCAGAGACACAGGAACGAGGTTATGGGGAGACATTGAATCTCGAGAGACACAGGAATGAGGTTATGTGGAGACATTGAATCTCCAGAGACACAGTAGGGATGTTATGGGAGACAGTGAATTTCCAGAGAGACAGGAAAGAGGTTATGGGGAGACATTGAATCTCAAGAGACTCAGGAGGGAGGTTATGGGAGACATTGAATCTCCAGAGACACAGGAACGAGGTTATGGAGAGACACTGAATCTCTAGTGACACAGGAACGTGGTTATTGGCAGACATTGAATCTCGAGAAACACAGTAACGAGGCTATGGGGAGACAATCTAGAGAGAGACAGGAATGAGGTTATGGGGAGACACTGAATCTCGAGAGTGACAGGAATGTGGTTATGGGGAGACACTGAATCTCCAGAGATACAGGAACGAGGTTATGGGGAGACATTGAATCTCGAGAGTGACAGGAATGAGGTTATGGGGAGACACTGAATCTCCAGAGACACAGGAACGAGGTTATGGGGAGACACTGAATCTCCAGAGGCACAGGAGGGAGGTTATGGGGAGACTCTGTTTCTCCAGAGGCACATGATCGATGTTCTGGGGAGACATTGAATCCCAATAGAAACAGTACTGAGGTTAATGGGAGACACTGAATCTACCGAGACACAGGAGGGAGGGTACGGTGAGACACTAAATCTCCAGAGACACAGGAGGGAGGTTATGGGGAGACATTGAATCTCGAGAGAAACAGGTCTGAGGTTATGGGGAGACATTGAATCTCCAGAGACACAGGAGGTAGGTTATGGGGAGACACTGAATCTCCAGAGACACAGGAATGAAGTTATGGGGAGACATTGAATCTCCTGAGACACAGTAGGGATGTTATGGGAGACAGTGAATTTCCAGAGAGACAGGAAAGAGGTTATGGGGAGACATTGAATCTCGAGAGACACAGGAGGGAGGTCATGTGAGACATTGAATCTCCAGAGACACAGGAATGAGGTTATGGAGAGACACTGAATCTCTAGTGACACAGGAACGAGGTTATTGGCAGACATTGAATCTCGAGAAACACTGTAACGAGGCTATGGTGAGATAATCTTGAGAGAGACAGGAACAAGGTTATGGGGAGACACTGAATCTTGAAAGTGACAGGAATGTGGTTATGGGGAGACACTGAATCTCCAGAGATACAGGAACGAGGTTATGGGGAGACATTGAATCTTCAGAGACACAGGAACCAGGTTATGGGGAGACACTGAATCTAGAGAGACACAGGAACTAGGTTATGGGGAGTCATCGATTCTCCAGAGAGACAGGAACGAGGTTATGGGGAGACACTGAATCTCCAGAGACACAGGAATATGGTTATGTGCAGACATTGAATCTCCAGAGACACAGGAATGAGGTTATGGGGAGACATTGAATCTCCAGAGACACAGGAGGGAGGTTATGGGGAGACACTGTATCTCCAGAGACACAGGAACGAGGTTATGGAGAGACACTGAATCTCTAGTGACCCAGGAACGTGGTTATTGGCAGACATTGAATCTCGAGAAACACAGTAACGAGGCTATGGGGAGATAATCTAGAGAGAGACAGGAATGAGGTTATGGGGAGACACTGAATCTCGAGAGTGACAGGAATGTGGTTATGGGGAGACACTGAATCTCCAGAGATACAGGAACGAGTTTATGGGGAGACATTGAATCTCGAGAGTGACAGGAATGAGGTTATGGGGAGACACTGAATCTCCAGAAACACAGGAACGAGGTTATGGGGAGACACTGAATCTCCAGAGGCACAGGAGGGAGGATATGGGGAGACTCTGTTTCTCAAGAGGCACATGATCGATGTTCTGGGGAGACATTGAATCCCAATAGAAACAGTACTGAGGTTAATGGGAGACACTGAATCTACCGAGACACAGGAGGTAGGTTATGGGGAGACACTGAATCTCCAGAGACACAGGAATGAGGTTATGGGGAGACATTGAATCTCCAGAGACACAGGAACGAAGTTATGGGGAGACATTGAATCTCGAGAGACACAGGAACGCGGTTATGGGGAGACATTGAATCTCTTGAGACACAGTACGGATGTTATGGGAGACAGTGAATTTCCAGAGAGACAGGAAAGAGGTTATGGGGAGACATTGAATCTCGAGAGACACAGGAGGGAGGTTATGTGAGACATTGAATCTCCAGAGACACAGGAATGAGGTTATGGAGAGACACTGAATCTCTAGTGACACAGGAACGAGGTTATTGGCAGACATTGAATCTCGAGAAACACTGTAACGAGGCTATGGTGAGATAATCTTGAGAGAGACAGGAACAAGGTTATGGGGAGACACTGAATCTCGAAAGTGACAGGAATGTGGTTATGGGGAGACACTGAATCTCCAGAGATACAGGAACGAGGTTATGGGGAGACATTGAATCTTCAGAGACACAGGAACCAGGTTATGGGGAGTCATCGATTCTCCAGAGAGACAGGAACGAGGTTATGGGGAGACACTGAATCTCCAGAGACACAGGAATATGGTTATGTGCAGACATTGAATCTCCAGAGACACAGGAATGAGGTTATGGGGAGACATTGAATCTCCAGAGACACAGGAGGGAGGTTATGGGGAGACACTGTATCTCCAGAGACACAGGTGAGAGGTTATGGGGAGACACTGCATTCCAAAGAGGCAGGAACGAGGTTATGGGGAGACATTGAATCTCGAGAGACACAGGCGGGAGTTTATCGGGTGAAATTGAATCTCGAGAGACACAGGAACGAGGTGATGGGGAGACACTGAATCTCTAGAGACACTGGAACGAGGTTATTGGCAGACATTGAATCTCGAGAAACACAGTAACGAGGCTATGAGGAGACAATCTAGAGAGAGACAGGAATGAGGTTATGGGGAGACACTGAATCTCGAGAGTGACGGGAATGAGGTTATGGGGAGACATTGAATCTCCAGAGACAGAGGAGGGACATTATGGGGAGACTCTGCATCTCCAGAGAGACATGAATGAGGTTATGGGGAGACATTGAATCTCCAGAGAGACAGGAACCAGGTTATGGTGAGACATTGAATCTCCAGAGATACAGGAGGGAGATTATCGGGAGACACTGTATCTCCAGAGGCACAGGATCGATGTTCTGGGGAGACATTGAATCTCCATAGAAACAGTACTGAGGTTATGGGGAGACACTGAATCTACCGAGACACAGGAGGGAGGTTATGGGGAGACACTGTATCTCCAGAGGCACAGGAGGGAGGTTATTGGGAGACACTGAATCTCCAGAGACACAGGAGGGAGGTTATGGGGATACACTGAATCAACAGAGACACAGGAATGAAGTTATGGGGAGACATTGAATCTCCAGAGACACAGGAATGAGGTTCTAGGGAGACATTGAATCTCGAGAGAAACAGGTCTGAGGTTATGGGGAGACACTGAATCTCCAGAGACACAGGAGGGAGGTTATGGGGAGACACTGAATCTCCAGAGACACAGGAACGAGGTTATGGGGAGACATTGAATCTCGAGAGTGACAGGAATGAGGTTAAGGGGAGACACTGAATCTCCAGAGACACAGGAACTAGGTTATGGGGAGACACTGAATCTCCAGAAGCACAGGAGGGAGGTTATGGGGAGACTCTGTTTCTCCAGAGGCACATGATCGATGTTCTGGGGAGACATTGAATCTCCATAGAAACAGTACTGAGGTTATGGGGAGACACTGAATCTACCGAGACACAGGAGGGAGGTTATGGGGAGACACTGTATCTCCAGAGGCACAGGAACGAGGTTCTGGGGAGACATTGAATCTCGAGAGAAACAGGTCTGAGGTTATGGGGAGGCATTGAATCTCCAGAGACACAGGAGGTAGGTTATGGGGAGACACTGAATCTCCAGAGACACAGGAGGGACATTATGGGGAGACTCTGCATCTCCAGAGAGACATGAACGAGGTTATGGGGAGACATTGAATCTCCAGAGAGACAGGAACGAGGTTATGGGGAGACATTGAATCTCCAGAGATACAGGAGGGAGGTTATGGGGAGACACTGTATCTCCAGAGGCACAGGAGGGAGGTTATTGGGAGACACTGAATCTCCAGAGACACAGGAGGGAGGTTATGGGGAGACACTGAATCTCCAGAGACACAGTAATGAGGTTATGGGGAGACATTGAATCGCCAGAGACACAGGAATGAGGTTCTAGGGAGACATTGAATCTCGAGAGAAACAGGTCTGAGGTTATGGGGAGACATTGAATCTCCAGACACAGGAGGGAGGTTATTGGGAGACACTGAATCTCCAGAGACACAGGAGGGAGGTTATGGGGAGACACTGAATCTGCAGAGACACAGGAATGACGTTATGGGGAGACATTGAATCTCCAGAGACACAGGAATGAGGTTATGGGGAGACATTGAATCTCCAGAGACACAGGAACGAGGTTATGGGGAGACATTGAAACTCCAGAGACACAGGAGGTAGGTTATGGGGAGACACTGAATCTCCAGAGACACAGGAACGAGTTTATGGGGAGACACTGAATCTCCAGAGACACAGGAGGGAGGTTATGGGGAGACACTGTATATACACAGGCACAGGAACGAGGTTATGGGGTGACATTGAATCTCGAGAGACACAGGAACGAGGTGATGGGGAGACACTGAATCTCGAGAAACACAGTAACGAGGCTATGGGGAGACAATCTAGAGAGAGACAGGAATGAGGTTATGTGGAGACACTGAATCTCGAGAGTGACAGGAATGAGGTTATGGGGAGACATTGAATCTCCAGAGATACAGGAACAACATTATGGGGAGACACTGAATCTCCAGAGACACAGGAGGGAGGTAATGGGGAGACATTGAATCTCCAGAGACACAGGAGGGACATTATGGGGAGACTCTGCATCTCCAGAGAGACATGAACGAGGTTATGGGGAGACATTGAATCTCCAGGGATACAGGAGGGAGGTTATGGGGAGACACTGTATCTCCAGAGGCACAGGAGGGAGGTTATGGGGAGACACTGAATCTCCAGAGACACAGGAATGACATTATGGGGAGACAATGAATCTCCAGAGACACAGGAATGAGGTTATGGGGAGACATTGAATCTCCAGAGACACAGGAACGAGGTTATGGGGAGACATTGAATCTCGAGAGACACAGGAATGAGGTTATGTGGAGACATTGAATCTCCAGAGACACAGTAGGGATGTTATGGGAGACAGTGAATTTCCAGAGAGACAGGAAAGAGGTTATGGGGAGACATTGAATCTCAAGAGACTCAGGAGGGAGGTTATGGGAGACATTGAATCTCCAGAGACACAGGAACGAGGTTATGGAGAGACACTGAATCTCTAGTGACACAGGAACGTGGTTATTGGCAGACATTGAATCTCGAGAAACACAGTAACGAGGCTATGGGGAGACAATCTAGAGAGAGACAGGAATGAGGTTATGGGGAGACACTGAATCTCGAGAGTGACAGGAATGTGGTTATGGGGAGACACTGAATCTCCAGAGATACAGGAACGAGTTTATGGGGAGACATTGAATCTCGAGAGTGACAGGAATGAGGTTATGGGGAGACACTGAATCTCCAGAGACACAGGAACGAGGTTATGGGGAGACACTGAATCTCCAGAGGCACAGGAGGGAGGTTATGGGGAGACTCTGTTTCTCCAGAGGCACATGATCGATGTTCTGGGGAGACATTGAATCCCAATAGAAACAGTACTGAGGTTAATGGGAGACACTGAATCTACCGAGACACAGGAGGGAGGGTACGGTGAGACACTAAATCTCCAGAGACACAGGAGGGAGGTTATGGGGAGACACTGTATCTCCAGAAGCACAGGAACGAGGTTCTGGGGAGACATTGAATCTCGAGAGAAACAGGTCTGAGGTTATGGGGAGACATTGAATCTCCAGAGACACAGGAGGTAGGTTATGGGGAGACACTGAATCTCCAGAGACACAGGAATGAAGTTATGGGGAGACATTGAATCTCCAGAGACACAGGAGGGACATTATGGGGAGACTCTGCATCTCCAGAGAGACATGAATGAGGTTATGGGGAGACATTGAATCTCCAGAGAGACAGGAACCAGGTTATGGTGAGACATTGAATCTCCAGAGATACAGGAGGGAGATTATCGGGAGACACTGTATCTCCAGAGGCACAGGATCGATGTTCTGGGGAGAAATTGAATCTCCATAGAAACAGTACTGAGGTTATGGGGAGACACTGAATCTACCGAGACACAGGAGGGAGGTTATGGGGAGACACTGTATCTCCAGAGGCACAGGAGGGAGGTTATTGGGAGACACTGAATCTCCAGAGACACAGGAGGGAGGTTATGGGGATACACTGAATCAACAGAGACACAGGAATGAAGTTATGGGGAGACATTGAATCTCCAGAGACACAGGAATGAGGTTCTAGGGAGACATTGAATCTCGAGAGAAACAGGTCTGAGGTTATGGGGAGACACTGAATCTCCAGAGACACAGGAGGGAGGTTATGGGGAGACACTGAATCTCCAGAGACACAGGAACGAGGTTATGGGGAGACATTGAATCTCGAGAGTGACAGGAATGAGGTTAAGGGGAGACACTGAATCTCCAGAGACACAGGAACTAGGTTATGGGGAGACACTGAATCTCCAGAAGCACAGGAGGGAGGTTATGGGGAGACTCTGTTTCTCCAGAGGCACATGATCGATGTTCTGGGGAGACATTGAATCTCCATAGAAACAGTACTGAGGTTATGGGGAGACACTGAATCTACAGAGACACAGGAGGGAGGTTACGGTGAGGCACTGAATCTCCAGAGACACAGGAGGGATGTTATGGGGAGACACTGTATCTCCAGAGGCACAGGAACGAGGTTCTGGGGAGACATTGAATCTCGAGAGAAACAGGTCTGAGGTTATGGGGAGACATTGAATCTCCAGAGACACAGGAGGTAGGTTATGGGGAGACACTGAATCTCCAGAGACACAGGAATGAGGTTATGGGGAGACATTGAATCTCCAGAGACACAGGAACGAAGTTATGGGGATACATTGAATCTCCATAGAAACAGTACTGAGGTTATGGGGAGACACTGAAGCTACCGAGACACAGGAGGGAGGTTATGGGGATACACTGTATCTCCAGAGACACAGGTGAGAGGTTATGGGGAGACACTGCATTCCAAAGAGGCAGGAACGAGGTTATGGGGAGACATTGAATCTCGAGAGACACAGGAACGAGGTGATGGGGAGACACTGAATCTCGAGAAACACAGTAACGAGGCTATGGGGAGACAATCTAGAGAGAGACAGGAATGAGGTTATGTGGAGACACTGAATCTCGAGAGTGACAGGAATGAGGTTATGGGGAGACATTGAATCTCCAGAGATACAGGAACAACATTATGGGGAGACACTGAATCTCCAGAGACACAGGAGGGAGGTAATGGGGAGACATTGAATCTCCAGAGACACAGGAGGGACATTATGGGGAGACTCTGCATCTCCAGAGAGACATGAACGAGGTTATGTGGAGACATTGAATCTCCAGAGATACAGGAGAGAGGTTATGGGGAGACACTGAATCTCCAGAGACACAGGAATGACATTATGGGGAGACAATGAATCTCCAGAGACACAGGAATGAAGTTATGGGGAGACATTGAATCTCCAGAGACACAGGAACGAGGTTATGGGGTGACATTGAATCTCGAGAGACACAGGAATGAGGTTATGTGGAGACATTGAATCTCCAGAGACACAGTAGGGATGTTATGGGAGACAGTGAATTTCCCGAGAGACAGGAAAGAGGTTATGGGGAGACATTGAATCTCAAGAGACTCAGGAGGGAAGTTATGGAGACATTGAATCTCCAGAGACACAGGAACGAGGTTATGGAGAGACACTGAATCTCTAGTGACACAGGAACGTGGTTATTGGCAGACATTGAATCTCGAGAAACACAGTAACGAGGCTATGGGGAGACAATCTAGAGAGAGACAGGAATGAGGTTATGGGGAGACACTGAATCTCGAGAGTGACAGGAATGTGGTTATGGGGATACACTGAATCTCCAGAGATACAGGAATGAGGTTATGGGGAGACATTGAATCTCGAGAGTGACAGGAATGAGGTTATGGGGAGACACTGAATCTCCAGAGACACAGGAACGAGGTTATGGGGAGACACTGAATCTCCAGAGGCACAGGAGGGAGGTTATGGGGAGACTCTGTTTCTCCAGAGGCACATGATCGATGTTCTGGGGAGACATTGAATCCCAATAGAAACAGTACTGAGGTTATGGGGAGTCACTGAATCTACAGAGACACAGGAGGGAGGGTACGGTGAGACACTGAATCTCCAGAAGCACAGGAACGAGGTTCTGGGGAGACATTGAATCTCGAGAGACACAGGAATGATGTTATGGGGAGACATTGAATCTCCAGAGGCACCGGAGGGAGGTTATGGTGAGACTCTGCAACTCCAGAGAGACTGGAACGAGGTTATGGGGAGACATTGAATCTCGAGAGTGACAGGAATGAGGTTATGGGGAGACACTGATTCTCCAGAGACACAGGAACGAGGTTATGGGGAGACACTGAATCTCCAGAGGCACAGGAGGGAGGTTATGGGGAGACTCTGTTTCTCCAGAGGCACATGATCGATGTTCTGGGGAGACATTGAATCTCCATAGAAACAGTACTGAGGTTATGGGGAGACACTGAATCTACCGAGACACAGGACGGAGGTTATAGGGAGACACTGAATCTACAGAGACACAGGAGGGAGGTTACAGTGAGACACTGAATCTCCAGAGACACAGGAGGGAGGTTATGGGGAGACACTGTATCTCCAGAGGCACAGGAACGAGGTTCTGGGGAGACATTGAATCTCGAGAGAAACAGGTCTGAGGTTATGCGGAGACATTGAATCTCCAGAGACGCAGGAGGTAGGTTATGGGGAGACACTGAATCTCCAGAGACACAGGAGGGACATTATGGGGAGACTCTGCATCTCCAGAGAGACATGAACGAGGTTATGGGGAGACATTGAATCTCCAGAGAGACAGGAACGAGGTTATGGGGAGACATTGAATCTCCAGAGATTCAGGAGGGAGGTAATGGGGAGACACTGTATCTCCAGAGGCACAGGAGGGAGGTTATTGGGAGACACTGAATCTCCAGAGACACAGGAGGGAGGTTATGGGGAGACACTGAATCTCCAGAGACACAGGAATGAGGTTATGGGGAGACATTGAATCGCCAGAGACACAGGAATGAGGTTCTAGGGAGACATTGAATCTCGAGAGAAACAGGTCTGAGGTTATGGGGAGACATTGAATCTCCAGACACAGGAGGGAGGTTATTGGGAGACACTGAATCTCCAGAGACACAGGAGGGAGGTTATGGGGAGACACTGAATCTGCAGAGACACAGGAATGACGTTATGGGGAGACATTGAATCTCCAGAGACACAGGAATGAGGTTATGGGGAGACATTGAATCTCCAGAGACACAGGAACGAGGTTATGGGGAGACATTGAATCTCGAGAGACACAGGAATGAGGTTATGTGGAGACATTGAATCTCCAGAGACACAGTAGGGATGTTATGGGAGACAGTGAATTTCCAGAGAGACAGGAAAGAGGTTATGGGGAGACATTGAATCTCGAGAGACTCAGGAGGGAGGTTATGGGAGACATTGAATCTCCAGAAACACAGGAACGAGGTTATGGAGAGACACTGAATCTCTAGTGACACAGGAACGTGGTTATTGGCAGACATTGAATCTCGAGAAACACAGTAACGAGGCTATGGGGAGACAATCTAGAGAGAGACAGGAATGAGGTTATGGGGAGACACTGAATCTCGAGAGTGACAGGAATGTGGTTATGGGGAGACACTGAATCTCCAGAGACACAGGAACGAGGTTATGGGGAGACATTGAATCTCGAGAGTGACAGGAATGAGGTTATGGGGAGACACTGAATCTCCAGAGACACAGGAACGAGGTTATGGGGAGACACTGAATCTCCAGAAGCACAGGAGGGAGGTTATGGGGAGACTCTGTTTCTCCAGAGGCACATGATAGATGTTCTGGGGAGACATTGAATCTCCATAGAAACAGTACTGAGGTTATGGGGAGACCCTGAATCTACAGAGACACAGGAGGGAGGTTACAGTGAGGCACTGAATCTCCAGAGACACAGGAGGGATGTTATGGGGAGACACTGTATCTCCAGAGGCACAGGAACGAGGTTCTGGGGAGACATTGAATCTCGAGAGAAACAGGTCTGAGGTTATGGGGAGGCATTGAATCTCCAGAGACACAGGAGGTAGGTTATGGGGAGACACTGAATCTCCAGAGACACAGGAGGGACATTATGGGGAGACTCTGCATCTCCAGAGAGACATGAACGAGGTTATGGGGAGACATTGAATCTCCAGAGAGACAGGAACGAGGTTATGGGGAGACATTGAATCTCCAGAGATACAGGAGGGAGGTTATGGGGAGACACTGTATCTCCAGAGGCACAGGAGGGAGGTTATTGGGAGACACTGAATCTCCAGAGACACAGGAGGGAGGTTATGGGGATACACTGAATCAACAGAGACACAGGAATGAAGTTATGGGGAGACATTGAATCTCCAGAGACACAGGAATGAGGTTCTAGGGAGACATTGAATCTCGAGAGAAACAGGTCTGAGGTTATGGGGAGACACTGAATCTCCAGAGACACAGGAGGGAGGTTATGGGGAGACACTGAATCTCCAGAGACACAGGAACGAGGTTATGGGGAGACATTGAATCTCGAGAGTGACAGGAATGAGGTTAAGGGGAGACACTGAATCTCCAGAGACACAGGAACTAGGTTATGGGGAGACACTGAATCTCCAGAAGCACAGGAGGGAGGTTATGGGGAGACTCTGTTTCTCCAGAGGCACATGATCGATGTTCTGGGGAGACATTGAATCTCCATAGAAACAGTACTGAGGTTATGGGGAGACACTGAATCTACAGAGACACAGGAGGGAGGTTACGGTGAGGCACTGAATCTCCAGAGACACAGGAGGGATGTTATGGGGAGACACTGTATCTCCAGAGGCACAGGAACGAGGTTCTGGGGAGACATTGAATCTCGAGAGAAACAGGTCTGAGGTTATGGGGAGACATTGAATCTCCAGAGACACAGGAGGTAGGTTATGGGGAGACACTGAATCTCCAGAGACACAGGAATGAGGTTATGGGGAGACATTGAATCTCCAGAGACACAGGAACGAAGTTATGGGGATACATTGAATCTCCATAGAAACAGTACTGAGGTTATGGGGAGACACTGAATCTACCGAGACACAGGAGGGAGGTTATGGGGATACACTGTATCTCCAGAGACACAGGTGAGAGGTTATGGGGAGACACTGCATTCCAAAGAGGCAGGAACGAGGTTATGGGGAGACATTGAATCTCGAGAGACACAGGAACGAGGTGATGGGGAGACACTGAATCTCGAGAAACACAGTAACGAGGCTATGGGGAGACAATCTAGAGAGAGACAGGAATGAGGTTATGTGGAGACACTGAATCTCGAGAGTGACAGGAATGAGGTTATGGGGAGACATTGAATCTCCAGAGATACAGGAACAACATTATGGGGAGACACTGAATCTCCAGAGACACAGGAGGGAGGTAATGGGGAGACATTGAATCTCCAGAGACACAGGAGGGACATTATGGGGAGACTCTGCATCTCCAGAGAGACATGAACGAGGTTATGTGGAGACATTGAATCTCCAGAGATACAGGAGAGAGGTTATGGGGAGACACTGAATCTCCAGAGACACAGGAATGACATTATGGGGAGACAATGAATCTCCAGAGACACAGGAATGAAGTTATGGGGAGACATTGAATCTCCAGAGACACAGGAACGAGGTTATGGGGTGACATTGAATCTCGAGAGACACAGGAATGAGGTTATGTGGAGACATTGAATCTCCAGAGACACAGTAGGGATGTTATGGGAGACAGTGAATTTCCCGAGAGACAGGAAAGAGGTTATGGGGAGACATTGAATCTCAAGAGACTCAGGAGGGAAGTTATGGAGACATTGAATCTCCAGAGACACAGGAACGAGGTTATGGAGAGACACTGAATCTCTAGTGACACAGGAACGTGGTTATTGGCAGACATTGAATCTCGAGAAACACAGTAACGAGGCTATGGGGAGACAATCTAGAGAGAGACAGGAATGAGGTTATGGGGAGACACTGAATCTCGAGAGTGACAGGAATGTGGTTATGGGGATACACTGAATCTCCAGAGATACAGGAATGAGGTTATGGGGAGACATTGAATCTCGAGAGTGACAGGAATGAGGTTATGGGGAGACACTGAATCTCCAGAGACACAGGAACGAGGTTATGGGGAGACACTGAATCTCCAGAGGCACAGGAGGGAGGTTATGGGGAGACTCTGTTTCTCCAGAGGCACATGATCGATGTTCTGGGGAGACATTGAATCCCAATAGAAACAGTACTGAGGTTATGGGGAGTCACTGAATCTACAGAGACACAGGAGGGAGGGTACGGTGAGACACTGAATCTCCAGAAGCACAGGAACGAGGTTCTGGGGAGACATTGAATCTCGAGAGACACAGGAATGATGTTATGGGGAGACATTGAATCTCCAGAGGCACCGGAGGGAGGTTATGGTGAGACTCTGCAACTCCAGAGAGACTGGAACGAGGTTATGGGGAGACATTGAATCTCGAGAGTGACAGGAATGAGGTTATGGGGAGACACTGATTCTCCAGAGACACAGGAACGAGGTTATGGGGAGACACTGAATCTCCAGAGGCACAGGAGGGAGGTTATGGGGAGACTCTGTTTCTCCAGAGGCACATGATCGATGTTCTGGGGAGACATTGAATCTCCATAGAAACAGTACTGAGGTTATGGGGAGACACTGAATCTACCGAGACACAGGACGGAGGTTATAGGGAGACACTGAATCTACAGAGACACAGGAGGGAGGTTACAGTGAGACACTGAATCTCCAGAGACACAGGAGGGAGGTTATGGGGAGACACTGTATCTCCAGAGGCACAGGAACGAGGTTCTGGGGAGACATTGAATCTCGAGAGAAACAGGTCTGAGGTTATGCGGAGACATTGAATCTCCAGAGACGCAGGAGGTAGGTTATGGGGAGACACTGAATCTCCAGAGACACAGGAGGGACATTATGGGGAGACTCTGCATCTCCAGAGAGACATGAACGAGGTTATGGGGAGACATTGAATCTCCAGAGAGACAGGAACGAGGTTATGGGGAGACATTGAATCTCCAGAGATTCAGGAGGGAGGTAATGGGGAGACACTGTATCTCCAGAGGCACAGGAGGGAGGTTATTGGGAGACACTGAATCTCCAGAGACACAGGAGGGAGGTTATGGGGAGACACTGAATCTCCAGAGACACAGGAATGAGGTTATGGGGAGACATTGAATCGCCAGAGACACAGGAATGAGGTTCTAGGGAGACATTGAATCTCGAGAGAAACAGGTCTGAGGTTATGGGGAGACATTGAATCTCCAGACACAGGAGGGAGGTTATTGGGAGACACTGAATCTCCAGAGACACAGGAGGGAGGTTATGGGGAGACACTGAATCTGCAGAGACACAGGAATGACGTTATGGGGAGACATTGAATCTCCAGAGACACAGGAATGAGGTTATGGGGAGACATTGAATCTCCAGAGACACAGGAACGAGGTTATGGGGAGACATTGAATCTCGAGAGACACAGGAATGAGGTTATGTGGAGACATTGAATCTCCAGAGACACAGTAGGGATGTTATGGGAGACAGTGAATTTCCAGAGAGACAGGAAAGAGGTTATGGGGAGACATTGAATCTCGAGAGACTCAGGAGGGAGGTTATGGGAGACATTGAATCTCCAGAAACACAGGAACGAGGTTATGGAGAGACACTGAATCTCTAGTGACACAGGAACGTGGTTATTGGCAGACATTGAATCTCGAGAAACACAGTAACGAGGCTATGGGGAGACAATCTAGAGAGAGACAGGAATGAGGTTATGGGGAGACACTGAATCTCGAGAGTGACAGGAATGTGGTTATGGGGAGACACTGAATCTCCAGAGACACAGGAACGAGGTTATGGGGAGACATTGAATCTCGAGAGTGACAGGAATGAGGTTATGGGGAGACACTGAATCTCCAGAGACACAGGAACGAGGTTATGGGGAGACACTGAATCTCCAGAAGCACAGGAGGGAGGTTATGGGGAGACTCTGTTTCTCCAGAGGCACATGATAGATGTTCTGGGGAGACATTGAATCTCCATAGAAACAGTACTGAGGTTATGGGGAGACCCTGAATCTACAGAGACACAGGAGGGAGGTTACAGTGAGGCACTGAATCTCCAGAGACACAGGAGGGATGTTATGGGGAGACACTGTATCTCCAGAGGCACAGGAACGAGGTTCTGGGGAGACATTGAATCTCGAGAGAAACAGGTCTGAGGTTATGGGGAGACATTGAATCTCCAGAGACACAGGAACGAGGTTATGGAGATACACTGAATCTCTAGTGACACAGGAACGTGGTTATTGGCAGACATTGAATCTCGAGAAACACAGTAACGAGGCTATGGGGAGACAATCTAGAGAGAGACAGGAACGAGGTTATGGGGAGACACTGAATCTCGAGAGTGACAGGAATGTGGTTATGGGGAGACACTGAATCTCCAGAGATACAGGAACGAGGTTATGGGGAGACATTGAATCTCGAGAGTGACAGGAATGAGGTTATGGGGAGACACTGAATCTCCAGAGACACAGGAACGAGGTTATGGGGAGACACTGAATCTCCAGAGGCACAGGAGGGAGGTTATGGGGAGACTCTGTTTCTCCAGAGGCACATGATCGATGTTCTGGGGAGACATTGAATCCCAATAGAAACAGTACTGAGGTTATGGGGAGACACTGAATCTACAGAGACACAGGAGGGAGGGTACGGTGAGACACTGAATCTCCAGAGACTCAGGAGGGAGGTTATGGGGAGACACTGTATCTCCAGAAGCACAGGAACGAGGTTCTGGGGAGACATTGAATCTCGAGAGACACAGGAATGATGTTATGGGGAGACATTGAATCTCCAGAGGCACCGGAGGGAGGTTATGGTGAGACTCTGCAACTCCAGAGAGACTGGAACGAGGTTATGGGGAGACATTCAATCTCCAGACAGACAGGAACGAGGTTATGGGGAGACATTGAATATCGAGAGTGACAGGAATGAGGTTATGGGGAGACACTGAATCTCCAGAGACACAGGAACGAGGTTATGGGGAGACACTGAATCTCCAGAGGCACAGGAGGGAGGTTATGGGGAGACTCTGTTTCTCCAGAGGCACATGATCGATGTTCTGGGGAGACATTGAATCTCCATAGAAACAGTACTGAGGTTATGGGGAGACACTGAATCTACCGAGACACAGGACGGAGGTTATGGGGAGACACTGAATCTACAGAGACACAGGAGGGAGATTACGGTGAGACACTGAATCTCCAGAGACACAGGAGGGAGGTTATGGGGAGACACTGTATCTCCAGAGGCACAGGAACGAGGTTCTGGGGAGACATTGAATCTCGAGAGAAACAGGTCTGAGGTTATGCGGAGACATTGAATCTCCAGAGACGCAGGAGGTAGGTTATGGGGAGACACTGAATCTCCAGAGACACAGGAGGGACATTATGGGGAGACTCTGCATCTCCAGAGAGACATGAACAAGGTTATGGGGAGACATTGAATCTCCAGAGAGACAGGAACGAGGTTATGGGGAGACATTGAATCTCCAGAGATACAGGAGGGAGGTTATGCGGAGACACTGTATCTCCAGAGGCACAGGAGGGAGGTTATTGGGAGACACTGAATCTCCAGAGACACAGGAGGGAGGTTATGGGGAGACACTGAATCTCCAGAGACACAGGTGAGAGGTTATGGGGAGTCACTGCATTCCAAAGAGGCAGGAACGAGGTTATGGGGAGACATTGAATCTCGAGAGACACAGGCGGGAGTTTATGGGGTGACATTGAATCTCGAGAGACACAGGAACGAGGTGATGGGGAGACACTGTATCTCGAGAAACACAGTAACGAGGCTATGGGGAGACAATCTAGAGAGAGACAGGAATGAGGTTATGTGGAGACACTGAATCTCGAGAGTGACAGGAATGAGGTTATGGGGAGACATTGAATCTCCAGAGATACAGGAACAACATTATGGGGAGACACTGAATCTCCAGAGACACAGGAGGGAGGTAATGGGGAGACATTCAATCTCCAGAGACACAGGAGGGACATTATGGGGAGACTCTGCATCTCCAGAGAGACATGAACGAGGTTATGTGGAGACATTGAATCTCCAGAGATACAGGAGGGAGGTTATGGGGAGACACTGAATCTCCAGAGACACAGGAATGACATTATGGGGAGACAATGTATCTCCAGAGACACAGGAATGAGGTTATGGGGAGACATTGAATCTCCAGAGACACAGGAACGAGGTTATGGGGAGACATTGAATCTCGAGAGACACAGGAGGGAGGTTATGGGAGACATTGAATCTCCAGAGACACAGGAACGAGGTTATGGAGAGACACTGAATCTCTAGTGACACAGGAACGTGGTTATTGGCAGACATTGAATCTCGAGAAACACAGTAACGAGGCTATGGGGAGACAATCTAGAGAGAGACAGGAATGAGGTTATGGGGAGACACTGAATCTCGAGAGTGACAGGAATGTGGTTATGGGGAGACACTGAATCTCCAGAGATACAGGAACGAGGTTATGGGGAGACATTGAATCTCGAGAGTGACAGGAATGAGGTTATGGGGAGACACTGAATCTCCAGAGATACAGGAGGGAGGTTATGGGGAGACACTGTATCTCCAGAGGCACAGGAGGGAGGTTATTGGGAGACACTGAATCTCCAGAGACACAGGAGGGACATTATGGGGAGACTCTGCATCTCCAGAGAGACATGAACAAGGTTATGGGGAGACATTGAATCTCCAGAGAGACAGGAACGAGGTTATGGGGAGACATTGAATCTCCAGAGATACAGGAGGGAGGTTATGGGGAGACACTGTATCTCCAGAGGCACAGGAGGGAGGTTATTGGGAGACACTGAATCTCCAGAGACACAGGAGGGAGGTTATGGGGAGACACTGAATCTCCAGAGACACAGGTGAGAGGTTATGGGGAGTCACTGCATTCCAAAGAGGCAGGAACGAGGTTATGGGGAGACATTGAATCTCGAGAGACACAGGCGGGAGTTTATGGGGTGACATTGAATCTCGAGAGACACAGGAACGAGGTGATGGGGAGACACTGTATCTCGAGAAACACAGTAACGAGGCTATGGGGAGACAATCTAGAGAGAGACAGGAATGAGGTTATGTGGAGACACTGAATCTCGAGAGTGACAGGAATGAGGTTATGGGGAGACATTGAATCTCCAGAGATACAGGAACAACATTATGGGGAGACACTGAATCTCCAGAGACACAGGAGGGAGGTAATGGGGAGACATTCAATCTCCAGAGACACAGGAGGGACATTATGGGGAGACTCTGCATCTCCAGAGAGACATGAACGAGGTTATGTGGAGACATTGAATCTCCAGAGATACAGGAGGGAGGTTATGGGGAGACACTGAATCTCCAGAGACACAGGAATGACATTATGGGGAGACAATGTATCTCCAGAGACACAGGAATGAGGTTATGGGGAGACATTGAATCTCCAGAGACACAGGAACGAGGTTATGGGGAGACATTGAATCTCGAGAGACACAGGAGGGAGGTTATGGGAGACATTGAATCTCCAGAGACACAGGAACGAGGTTATGGAGAGACACTGAATCTCTAGTGACACAGGAACGTGGTTATTGGCAGACATTGAATCTCGAGAAACACAGTAACGAGGCTATGGGGAGACAATCTAGAGAGAGACAGGAATGAGGTTATGGGGAGACACTGAATCTCGAGAGTGACAGGAATGTGGTTATGGGGAGACACTGAATCTCCAGAGATACAGGAACGAGGTTATGGGGAGACATTGAATCTCGAGAGTGACAGGAATGAGGTTATGGGGAGACACTGAATCTCCAGAGAAACAGGAACGAGGTTATGGGGTGACACTGAATCTCCAGAGGCACAGGAGGGAGGTTATGCGGAGACTCTGTTTCTCCAGAGGCACATGATCGATGTTCTGGGGAGACATTGAATCCCAATAGAAACAGTACTGAGGTTATGGGGAGACACTGAATCTACAGAGACACAGGAGGGAGGGTACGGTGAGACACTGAATCTCCAGAGACACAGGAGGGACATTATGGGGAGACTCTGCATCTCCAGAGAGACATGAACGAGGTTATGTGGAGACATTGAATCTCCAGAGATACAGGAGGGAGGTTATGGGGAGACACTGAATCTCCAGAGACACAGGAATGACATTATGGGGAGACAATGTATCTCCAGAGACACAGGAATGAGGTTATGGGGAGACATTGAATCTCCAGAGACACAGGAACGAGGTTATGGGGAGACATTGAATCTCGAGAGACACAGGAGGGAGGTTATGGGAGACATTGAATCTCCAGAGACACAGGAACGAGGTTATGGAGAGACACTGAATCTCTAGTGACACAGGAACGTGGTTATTGGCAGACATTGAATCTCGAGAAACACAGTAACGAGGCTATGGGGAGACAATCTAGAGAGAGACAGGAATGAGGTTATGGGGAGACACTGAATCTCGAGAGTGACAAGAATGTGGTTATGGGGAGACACTGAATCTCCAGAGATACAGGAACGAGGTTATGGGGAGACAATGAATCTCGAGAGTGACAGGAATGAGGTTATGGGGAGACACTGAATCTCCAGAGACACAGGAACGAGGTTATGGGGTGACACTGAATCTCCAGAGGCACAGGAGGGAGGTTATGCGGAGACTCTGTTTCTCCAGAGGCACATGATCGATGTTCTGGGGAGACATTGAATCCCAATAGAAACAGTACTGAGGTTATGGGGAGACACTGAATCTACAGAGACACAGGAGGGAGGGTACGGTGAGACACTGAATCTCCAGAGACACAGGAGGGAGGTTATGGGGAGACACTGTATCTCCAGAAGCACAGGAACGAGGTTCTGGGGAGACATTGAATCTCGAGAGACACAGGAGGTAGGTTATGGGGAGACACTGAATCTCCAGAGACACAGGAATGAGGTTATGGGGAGACATTGAATCTCCAGAGACACAGGAACGAAGTTATGGGGAGACATTGAATCTCGAGAGACACAGGAACGAGGTTATGGGGAGACACAGAATCTCCAGAGGCACAGGAGGGAGGTTATGGGGAGACTCTGTTTCTCCAGAGGCACATGAACGATGTTCTGGGGAGACATTGAATCTCCATAGAAACAGTACTGAGGTTATGGGGAGACACTGAATCTACAGAGACACAGGAGGGAGGTTACGGTGAGGCACTGAATCTCCAGAGACACAGGAGGGATGTTATGGGCAGACACTGTATCTCCAGAGGCACAGGAACGAGGTTCTGGGGAGACATTGAATCTCGAGAGAAACAGGTCTGAGGTTATGGGGAGACATTGAATCTCCAGAGACACAGGAGGTAGGTTATGGGGAGACACTGAATCTCCAGAGACACAGGAATGAGGTTATGGGGAGACATTGAATCTCCATAGAAACAGTACTGAGGTTATGGGGAGACACTGAATCTACCGAGACACAGGAGGGAGGTTATGGGGATACACTGTATCTCCAGAGACACAGGTGAGAGGTTATGGGGAGACACTGCATTCCAAAGAGGCAGGAACGAGGTTATGGGGAGACATTGAATCTCGAGAGACACAGGAACGAGGTGATGGGGAGACACTGAATCTGGAGAAACACAGTAACGAGGCTATGGGGAGACAATCTAGAGAGAGACAGGAATGAGGTTATGTGGAGACACTGAATCTCGAGAGTGACAGGAATGAGGTTATGGGGAGACATTGAATCTCCAGAGATACAGGAACAACATTATGGGGAGACACTGAATCTCCAGAGACACAGGAGGGAGGTAATGGGGAGACATTGAATCTCCAGAGACACAGGAGGGACATTATGGGGAGACTCTGCATCTCCAGAGAGACATGAACGAGGTTATGTGGAGACATTGAATCTCCAGAGATACAGGAGAGAGGTTATGGGGAGACACTGAATCTCCAGAGACACAGGAATGACATTATGGGGAGACAATGAATCTCCAGAGACACAGGAATGAGGTTATGGGGAGACATTGAATCTCCAGAGATACAGGAACGAGGTTATGGGGTGACATTGAATCTCGAGAGACACAGGAATGAGGTTATGTGGAGACATTGAATCTCCAGAGACACAGTAGGGATGTTATGGGAGACAGTGAATTTCCCGAGAGACAGGAAAGAGGTTATGGGGAGACATTGAATCTCAAGAGACTCAGGAGGGAAGTTATGGGAGACATTGAATCTCCAGAGACACAGGAACGAGGTTATGGAGAGACACTGAATCTCTAGTGACACAGGAACGTGGTTATTGGCAGACATTGAATCTCGAGAAACACAGTAACGAGGCTATGGGGAGACAATCTAGAGAGAGACAGGAATGAGGTTATGGGGAGACACTGAATCTCGAGAGTGACAGGAATGTGGTTATGGGGAGACACTGAATCTCCAGAGATACAGGAACGAGGTTATGGGGAGACATTGAATCTCGAGAGTGACAGGAATGAGGTTATGGGGAGACACTGAATCTCCAGAGACACAGGAACGAGGTTATGGGGAGACACTGAATCTCCAGAGGCACAGGAGGGAGGTTATGGGGAGACTCTGTTTCTCCAGAGGCACATGATCGATGTTCTGGGGAGACATTGAATCCCAATAGAAACAGTACTGAGGTTATGGGGAGACACTGAATCTACAGAGACACAGGAGGGAGGGTACGGTGAGACACTGAATCTCCAGAGACTCAGGAGGGAGGTTATGGGGAGACACTGTATCTCCAGAAGCACAGGAACGAGGTTCTGGGGAGACATTGAATCTCGAGAGACACAGGAATGATGTTATGGGGAGACATTGAATCTCCAGAGGCACCGGAGGGAGGTTATGGTGAGACTCTGCAACTCCAGAGAGACTGGAACGAGGTTATGGGGAGACATTCAATCTCCAGACAGACAGGAACGAGGTTATGGGGAGACATTGAATCTCGAGAGTGACAGGAATGAGGTTATGGGGAGACACTGAATCTCCAGAGACACAGGAACGAGGTTATGGGGAGACACTGAATCTCCAGAGGCACAGGAGGGAGGTTATGGGGAGACTCTGTTTCTCCAGAGGCACATGATCGATGTTCTGGGGAGACATTGAATCTCCATAGAAACAGTACTGAGGTTATGGGGAGACACTGAATCTACCGAGACACAGGACGGAGGTTATGGGGAGACACTGAATCTACAGAGACACAGGAGGGAGGTTACAGTGAGACACTGAATCTCCAGAGACACAGGAGGGAGGTTATGGGGAGACACTGTATCTCCAGAGGCACAGGAACGAGGTTCTGGGGAGACATTGAATCTCGAGAGAAACAGGTCTGAGGTTATGCGGAGACATTGAATCTCCAGAGACGCAGGAGGTAGGTTATGGGGAGACACTGAATCTCCAGAGACACAGGAGGGACATTATGGGGAGACTCTGCATCTCCAGAGAGACATGAACGAGGTTATGGGGAGACATTGAATCTCCAGAGAGACAGGAACGAGGTTATGGGGAGACATTGAATCTCCAGAGATACAGGAGGGAGGTTATGGGGAGACACTGTATCTCCAGAGGCACAGGAGGGAGGTTATTGGGAGACACTGAATCTCCAGAGACACAGGAGGGAGGTTATGAGGAGACACTGAATCTCCAGAGACACAGGAATGAGGTTATGGGGAGACATTGAATCGCCAGAGACACAGGAATGGGGTTCTAGGGAGACATTGAATCTCGAGAGAAACAGGTCTGAGGTTATGGGGAGACATTGAATCTCCAGACACAAGAGGGAGGTTATTGGGAGACACTGAATCTCCAGAGACACAGGAGGGAGGTTATGGGGAGACACTGAATCTGCAGAGACACAGGAATGACGTTATGGGGAGACATTGAATCTCCAGAGACACAGGAATGAGGTTATGGGGAGACATTGAATCTCCAGAGACACAGGAACGAGGTTATGGGGAGACATTGAATCTCGAGAGACACAGGAATGAGGTTATGTGGAGACATTGAATCTCCAGAGACACAGGAGGGAGGTTATGGGGAGACACTGAATCTCCAGAGACACAGGTGAGAGGTTATGGGGAGTCACTGCATTCCAAAGAGGCAGGAACGAGGTTATGGGGAGACATTGAATCTCGAGAGACACAGGCGGGAGTTTATGGGGTGACATTGAATCTCGAGAGACACAGGAACGAGGTGATGGGGAGACACTGAATATCGAGAAACACAGTAACGAGGCTATGGGGAGACAATCTAGAGAGAGACAGGAATGAGGTTATGTGGAGACACTGAATCTCGAGAGTGACAGGAATGAGGTTATGGGGAGACATTGAATCTCCAGAGACACAGGAGGGAGGTAATGGGGAGACATTGAATCTCCAGAGACACAGGAGGGACATTATGGGGAGACTCTGCATCTCCAGAGAGACATGAACGAGGTTATGTGGAGACATTGAATCTCCAGAGATACAGGAGGGAGGTTATGGGGAGACACTGAATCTCCAGAGACACAGGAATGACATTATGGGGAGACAATGTATCTCCAGAGACACAGGAATGAGGTTATGGGGAGACATTGAATCTCCAGAGACACAGGAACGAGGTTATGGGGAGACATTGAATCTCGAGAGACACAGGAGGGAGGTTATGGGAGACATTGAATCTCCAGAGACACAGGAACGAGGTTATGGAGAGACACTGAATCTCTAGTGACACAGGAACGTGGTTATTGGCAGACATTGAATCTCGAGAAACACAGTAACGAGGCTATGGGGAGACAATCTAGAGAGAGACAGGAATGAGGTTATGGGGAGACACTGAATCTCGAGAGTGACAGGAATGTGGTTATGGGGAGACACTGAATCTCCAGAGATACAGGAACGAGGTTATGGGGAGACATTGAATCTCGAGAGTGACAGGAATGAGGTTATGGGGAGACACTGAATCTCCAGAGACACAGGAACGAGGTTATGGGGTGACACTGAATCTCCAGAGGCACAGGAGGGAGGTTATGCGGAGACTCTGTTTCTCCAGAGGCACATGATCGATGTTCTGGGGAGACATTGAATCCCAATAGAAACAGTACTGAGGTTATGGGGAGACACTGAATCTACAGAGACACAGGAGGGAGGGTACGGTGAGACACTGAATCTCCAGAGACACAGGAGGGAGGTTATGGGGAGACACTGTATCTCCAGAAGCACAGGAACGAGGTTCTGGGGAGACATTGAATCTCGAGAGACACAGGAGGTAGGTTATGGGGAGACACTGAATCTCCAGAGACACAGGAATGAGGTTATGGGGAGACATTGAATCTCCAGAGACACAGGAACGAAGTTATGGGGAGACATTGAATCTCGAGAGACACAGGAACGAGGTTATGGGGAGACACAGAATCTCCAGAGGCACAGGAGGGAGGTTATGGGGAGACTCTGTTTCTCCAGAGGCACATGATCGATGTTCTGGGGAGACATTGAATCTCCATAGAAACAGTACTGAGGTTATGGGGAGACACTGAATCTACAGAGACACAGGAGGGAGGTTATGGGGATACACTGTATCTCCAGAGACACAGGTGAGAGGTTATGGGGAGACACTGCATTCCAAAGAGGCAGGAACGAGGTTATGGGGAGACATTGAATCTCGAGAGACACAGGAACGAGGTGATGGGGAGACACTGAATCTCGAGAAACACAGTAACGAGGCTATGGGGAGACAATCTAGAGAGAGACAGGAATGAGGTTATGTGGAGACACTGAATCTCGAGAGTGACAGGAATGAGGTTATGGGGAGACATTGAATCTCCAGAGATACAGGAACAACATTATGGGGAGACACTGAATCTCCAGAGACACAGGAGGGAGGTAATGGGGAGACATTGAATCTCCAGAGACACAGGAACGAGGTTATGGGGAGACATTGAATCTCGAGAGACACAGGAGGGAGGTTATGGGAGACATTGAATCTCCAGAGACACAGGAACGAGGTTATGGAGAGACACTGAATCTCTAGTGACACAGGAACGTGGTTATTGGCAGACATTGAATCTCGAGAAACACAGTAACGAGGCTATGGGGAGACAATCTAGAGAGAGACAGGAATGAGGTTATGGGGAGACACTGAATCTCGAGAGTGACAGGAATGTGGTTATGGGGAGACACTGAATCTCCAGAGATACAGGAACGAGGTTATGGGGAGACATTGAATCTCGAGAGTGACAGGAATGAGGTTATGGGGAGACACTGAATCTCCAGAGACACAGGAACGAGGTTATGGGGTGACACTGAATCTCCAGAGGCACAGGAGGGAGGTTATGCGGAGACTCTGTTTCTCCAGAGGCACATGATCGATGTTCTGGGGAGACATTGAATCCCAATAGAAACAGTACTGAGGTTATGGGGAGACACTGAATCTACAGAGACACAGGAGGGAGGGTACGGTGAGACACTGAATCTCCAGAGACACAGGAGGGACATTATGGGGAGACTCTGCATCTCCAGAGAGACATGAACGAGGTTATGTGGAGACATTGAATCTCCAGAGATACAGGAGGGAGGTTATGGGGAGACACTGAATCTCCAGAGACACAGGAATGACATTATTGGGAGACAATGTATCTCCAGAGACACAGGAATGAGGTTATGGGGAGACATTGAATCTCCAGAGACACAGGAACGAGGTTATGGGGAGACATTGAATCTCGAGAGACACAGGAGGGAGGTTATGGGAGACATTGAATCTCCAGAGACACAGGAACGAGGTTATGGAGAGACACTGAATCTCTAGTGACACAGGAACGTGGTTATTGGCAGACATTGAATCTCGAGAAACACAGTAACGAGGCTATGGGGAGACAATCTAGAGAGAGACAGGAATGAGGTTATGGGGAGACACTGAATCTCGAGAGTGACAGGAATGTGGTTATGGGGAGACACTGAATCTCCAGAGATACAGGAACGAGGTTATGGGGAGACATTGAATCTCGAGAGTGACAGGAATGAGGTTATGGGGAGACACTGAATCTCCAGAGACACAGGAACGAGGTTATGGGGTGACACTGAATCTCCAGAGGCACAGGAGGGAGGTTATGCGGAGACTCTGTTTCTCCAGAGGCACATGATCGATGTTCTGGGGAGACATTGAATCCCAATAGAAACAGTACTGAGGTTATGGGGAGACACTGAATCTACAGAGACACAGGAGGGAGGGTACGGTGAGACACTGAATCTCCAGAGACACAGGAGGGAGGTTATGGGGAGACACTGTATCTCCAGAAGCACAGGAACGAGGTTCTGGGGAGACATTGAATCTCGAGAGACACAGGAGGTAGGTTATGGGGAGACACTGAATCTCCAGAGACACAGGAATGAGGTTATGGGGAGACATTGAATCTCCAGAGACACAGGAACGAAGTTATGGGGAGACATTGAATCTCGAGAGACACAGGAACGAGGTTATGGGGAGACATTGAATCTCCAGAGGCACAGGAGTGAGGTTATGGGGAGACTCTGTTTCTCCAGAGGCACATGATCGATGTTCTGGGGAGACATTGAATCTCCATAGAAACAGTACTGAGGTTATGGGGAGACACTGAATCTACAGAGACACAGGAGGGAGGTTACGGTGAGGCACTGAATCTCCAGAGACACAGGAGGGATGTTATGGGGAGACACTGTATCTCCAGAGGCACAGGAACGAGGTTCTGGGGAGACATTGAATCTCGAGAGAAACAGGTCTGAGGTTATGGGGAGACATTGAATCTCCAGAGACACAGGAGGTAGGTTATGGGGAGACACTGAATCTCCAGAGACACAGGAATGAGGTTATGGGGAGACATTGAATCTCCAGAGACACAGGAACGAAGTTATGGGGATACATTGAATCTCCATAGAAACAGTACTGAGGTTATGGGGAGACACTGAATCTACCGAGACACAGGAGGGAGGTTATGGGGATACACTGTATCTCCAGAGACACAGGTGAGAGGTTATGGGGAGACACTGCATTCCAAAGAGGCAGGAACGAGGTTATGGGGAGACATTGAATCTCGAGAGACACAGGAACGAGGTGATGGGGAGACACTGAATCTCGAGAAACACAGTAACGAGGCTATGGGGAGACAATCTAGAGAGAGACAGGAATGAGGTTATGTGGAGACACTGAATCTCGAGAGTGACAGGAATGAGGTTATGGGGAGACATTGAATCTCCAGAGATACAGGAACAACATTATGGGGAGACACTGAATCGCCAGAGACACAGGAGGGAGGTTATGGGGAGACATTGAATCTCCAGAGACACAGGAGGGAGGTTATGGGGAGACACTGAATCTCCAGAGACACAGGAATGAGGTTATGGGGAGACATTGAATCGCCAGAGACACAGGAATGAGGTTCTAGGGAGACATTGAATCTCGAGAGAAACAGGTCTGAGGTTATGGGGAGACATTGAATCTCCAGACACAGGAGGGAGGTTATTGGGAGACACTGAATCTCCAGAGACACAGGAGGGAGGTTATGGGGAGACACTGAATCTGCAGAGACACAGGAATGACGTTATGGGGAGACATTGAATCTCCAGAGACACAGGAATGAGGTTATGGGGAGACATTGAATCTCCAGAGACACAGGAACGAGGTTATGGGGAGACATTGAATCTCGAGAGACACAGGAATGAGGTTATGTGGAGACATTGAATCTCCAGAGACACAGTAGGGATGTTATGGGAGACAGTGAATTTCCAGAGAGACAGGAAAGAGGTTATGGGGAGACATTGAATCTCGAGAGACTCAGGAGGGAGGTTATGGGAGACATTGAATCTCCAGAAACACAGGAACGAGGTTATGGAGAGACACTGAATCTCTAGTGACACAGGAACGTGGTTATTGGCAGACATTGAATCTCGAGAAACACAGTAACGAGGCTATGGGGAGACAATCTAGAGAGAGACAGGAATGAGGTTATGGGGAGACACTGAATCTCGAGAGTGACAGGAATGTGGTTATGGGGAGACACTGAATCTCCAGAGACACAGGAACGAGGTTATGGGGAGACATTGAATCTCGAGAGTGACAGGAATGAGGTTATGGGGAGACACTGAATCTCCAGAGACACAGGAACGAGGTTATGGGGAGACACTGAATCTCCAGAGGCACAGGAGGGAGGTTATGGGGAGACTCTGTTTCTCCAGAGGCACATGATAGATGTTCTGGGGAGACATTGAATCTCCATAGAAACAGTACTGAGGTTATGGGGAGACACTGAATCTACAGAGACACAGGAGGGAGGTTACGGTGAGGCACTGAATCTCCAGAGACACAGGAGGGATGTTATGGGGAGACACTGTATCTCCAGAAACACAGGAACGAGGTTATGGAGAGACACTGAATCTCTAGTGACACAGGAACGTGGTTATTGGCAGACATTGAATCTCGAGAAACACAGTAACGAGGCTATGGGGAGACAATCTAGAGAGAGACAGGAACGAGGTTATGGGGAGACACTGAATCTCGAGAGTGACAGGAATGTGGTTATGGGGAGACACTGAATCTCCAGAGATACAGGAACGATGTTATGGGGAGACATTGAATCTCGAGAGTGACAGGAATGAGGTTATGGGGAGACACTGAATCTCCAGAGACACAGGAACGAGGTTATGGGGAGACATTGAATCTCCAGAGGCACAGGAGGGAGGTTATGGGGAGACTCTGTTTCTCCAGAGGCACATGATCGATGTTCTGGGGAGACATTGAATCCCAATAGAAACAGTACTGAGGTTATGGGGAGACACTGAATCTACAGAGACACAGGAGGGAGGGTACGGTGAGACACTGAATCTCCAGAGACTCAGGAGGGAGGTTATGGGGAGACACTGTATCTCCAGAAGCACAGGAACGAGGTTCTGGGGAGACATTGAATCTCGAGAGACACAGGAATGATGTTATGGGGAGACATTGAATCTCCAGAGGCACCGGAGGGAGGTTATGGTGAGACTCTGCAACTCCAGAGAGACTGGAACGAGGTTATGGGGAGACATTCAATCTCCAGACAGACAGGAACGAGGTTATGGGGAGACATTGAATCTCGAGAGTGACGGGAATGAGGTTATGGGGAGACACTGAATCTCCAGAGACACAGGAACGAGGTTATGGGGAGACACTGAATCTCCAGAGGCACAGGAGGGAGGTTATGGGGAGACTCTGTTTCTCCAGAGGCACATGATCGATGTTCTGGGGAGACATTGAATCTCCATAGAAACAGTACTGAGGTTATGGGGAGACACTGAATCTACCGAGACACAGGACGGAGGTTATGGGGAGACACTGAATCTACAGAGACACAGGAGGGAGGTTACGGTGAGACACTGAATCTCCAGAGACACAGGAGGGAGGTTATGGGGAGACACTGTATCTCCAGAGGCACAGGAACGAGGTTCTGGGGAGACATTGAATCTCGAGCGAAACAGGTCTGAGGTTATGCGGAGACATTGAATCTCCAGAGACGCAGGAGGTAGGTTATGGGGAGACACTGAATCTCCAGAGACACAGGAGGGACATTATGGGGAGACTCTGCATCTCCAGAGAGACATGAACGAGGTTATGGGGAGACATTGAATCTCCAGAGAGACAGGAACGAGGTTATGGGGAGACATTGAATCTCCAGAGATACAGGAGGGAGGTTATGGGGAGACACTGTATCTCCAGAGGCACAGGAGGGAGGTTATGGGGAGACACTGAATCTCCAGAGACACAGGTGAGAGGTTATGGGGAGTCACTGCATTCCAAAGAGGCAGGAACGATGTTATGGGGAGACATTGAATCTCGAGAGACACAGGCGGGAGTTTATGGGGTGACATTGAATCTCGAGAGACACAGGAACGAGGTGATGGGGAGACACTGAATCTCGAGAAACACAGTAACGAGGCTATGGGGAGACAATCTAGAGAGAGACAGGAATGAGGTTATGTGGAGACACTGAATCTCGAGAGTGACAGGAATGAGGTTATGGGGAGACATTGAATCTCCAGAGATACAGGAACAACATTATGGGGAGACACTGAATCTCCAGAGACACAGGAGGGAGGTAATGGGGAGACATTGAATCTCCAGAGACACAGGAGGGACATTATGGGGAGACTCTGCATCTCCAGAGAGACATGAACGAGGTTATGTGGAGACATTGAATCTCCAGAGATACAGGAGGGAGGTTATGGGGAGACACTGAATCTCCAGAGACACAGGAATGACATTATGGGGAGACAATGTATCTCCAGAGACACAGGAATGAGGTTATGGGGAGACATTGAATCTCCAGAGACACAGGAACGAGGTTATGTGGAGACATTGAATCTCGAGAGACACAGGAGGGAGGTTATGGGAGACATTGAATCTCCAGAGACACAGGAACGAGGTTATGGAGAGACACTGAATCTCTAGTGACACAGGAACGTGGTTATTGGCAGACATTGAATCTCGAGAAACACAGTAACGAGGCTATGGGGAGACAATCTAGAGAGAGACAGGAATGAGGTTATGGGGAGACACTGAATCTCGAGAGTGACAGGAATGTGGTTATGGGGAGACACTGAATCTCCAGAGATACAGGAACGAGGTTATGGGGAGACATTGAATCTCGAGAGTGACAGGAATGAGGTTATGGGGAGACACTGAATCTCCAGAGACACAGGAACGAGGTTATGGGGTGACACTGAATCTCCAGAGGCACAGGAGGGAGGTTATGCGGAGACTCTGTTTCTCCAGAGGCACATGATCGATGTTCTGGGGAGACATTGAATCCCAATAGAAACAGTACTGAGGTTATGGGGAGACACTGAATCTACAGAGACACAGGAGGGAGGGTACGGTGAGACACTGAATCTCCAGAGACACAGGAGGGACATTATGGGGAGACTCTGCATCTCCAGAGAGACATGAACGAGGTTATGTGGAGACATTGAATCTCGAGAGATACAGGAGGGAGGTTATGGGGAGACACTGAATCTCCAGAGACACAGGAATGACATTATGGGGAGACAATGTATCTCCAGAGACACAGGAATGAGGTTATGGGGAGACATTGAATCTCCAGAGACACAGGAACGAGGTTATGGGGAGACATTGAATCTCGAGAGACACAGGAGGGAGGTTATGGGAGACATTGAATCTCCAGAGACACAGGAACGAGGTTATGGAGAGACACTGAATCTCTAGTGACACAGGAACGTGGTTATTGGCAGACATTGAATCTCGAGAAACACAGTAACGAGGCTATGGGGAGACAATCTAGAGAGAGACAGGAATGAGGTTATGGGGAGACACTGAATCTCGAGAGTGACAGGAATGTGGTTATGGGGAGACACTGAATCTCCAGAGATACAGGAACGAGGTTATGGGGAGACATTGAATCTCGAGAGTGACAGGAATGAGGTTATGGGGAGACACTGAATCTCCAGAGACACAGGAACGAGGTTATGGGGTGACACTGAATCTCCAGAGGCACAGGAGGGAGGTTATGCGGAGACTCTGTTTCTCCAGAGGCACATGATCGATGTTCTGGGGAGACATTGAATCCCAATAGAAACAGTACTGAGGTTATGGGGAGACACTGAATCTACAGAGACACAGGAGGGAGGGTACGGTGAGACATTGAATCTCGAGAGACACAGGAGGGAGGTTATGTGAGACTTTGAATCTCCAGAGACACAGGAACGAGGTTATGGAGAGACACTGAATCTCTAGTGACACAGGAACGAGGTTATTGGCAGACATTGAATCTCGAGAAACACTGTAACGAGGCTATGGTGAGATAATCTTGAGAGAGACAGGAACAAGGTTATGGGGAGACACTGAATCTCGAAAGTGACAGGAATGTGGTTATGGGGAGACACTGAATCTCCAGAGATACAGGAACGAGGTTATGGGGAGACATTGAATCTTCAGAGACACAGGAACCAGGTTATGGGGAGACACTGAATCTAGAGAGACACAGGAACTAGGTTATGGGGAGTCATCGATTCTCCAGAGAGACAGGAACGAGGTTATGGGGAGACACTGAATCTCCAGAGACACAGGAATATGGTTATGTGCAGACATTGAATCTCCAGAGACACAGGAATGAGGTTATGGGGAGACATTGAATCTCCAGAGACACAGGAGGGAGTTTATGGGGAGACACTGTATCTCCAGAGACACAGGAGAGAGGTTATGGGGAGACACTGCATTCCAAAGAGGCAGGAACGAGGTTATGGGGAGACATTGAATCTCGAGAGACACAGGCGGGAGATAATCGGGTGAAATTGAATCTCGAGAGACACAGGAACGAAGTGATGGGGAGACACTGAATCTCTAGAGACACTGGAAAGAGGTTATTGGCAGACATTGAATCTCGAGAAACACAGTAACGAGGCTATGGGGAGACAATCTAGAGAGAGACAGGAATGAGGTTATGGGGAGACACTGAATCCCGAGAGTGACAGGAATGAGGTTATGGGGAGACATTGAATCTCCAGAGACACAGGAGGGAGGTAATGGGGAGACATTGAATCTCCAGAGACACAGGAGGGACATTATGGGGAGACTCTGCATCTCCAGAGAGACATGAACGAGGTTATGGGGAGACATTGAATCTCCAGAGAGACAGGAACCAGGTTATGGTGAGACATTGAATCTCCAGAGATACAGGAGGGAGATTATGGGGAGACACTGTATCTCCAGAGGCACAGGATCGATTTTCTGGGGAGACATTGAATCTCCATAGAAACAGTACTGAGGTTATGGGGAGACACTGAATCTACCGAGACACAGGAGGGAGGTTATGGGGAGACACTGTATCTCCAGAGGCACAGGAGGGAGGTTATTGGGAGACACTGAATCTCCAGAGACACAGGAGGGAGGTTATGGGGATACACTGAATCACCAGAGACACAGGAATGAGGTTATGGGGAGACATTGAATCTCCAGAGACACAGGAATGAGGTTCTAGGGAGACATTGAATCTCGAGAGAAACAGGTCTGAGGTTATGGGGAGACACTGAATCTCCAGAGACACAGGAGGGAGGTTATGGGGAGACACTGAATCTCCAGAGACACAGGAATGAGGTTATGGGGAAACATTGAATCTCCAGAGACACAGCAATGAGGTTATGGGGAGACATTGAATCTCCAGAGACACAGGAACGAGGTTATGGGGAGACATTGAATCTCGAGAGACACAGGAATGAGGTTATGTGGAGACATTGAATCTCCAGAGACACAGTAGGGATGTTATGGGAGACAGTGAATTTCCAGAGAGACAGGAAAGAGGTTATGGGGAGACATTGAATCTCCAGAGACACAGGAACGAGGTTATGGAGAGACACTGAATCTCTAGTGACACAGGAACGTGGTTATTGGCAGACATTGAATCTCGAGAAACACAGTAACGAGGCTATGGGGAGACAATCTAGAGAGAGACAGGAACGAGGTTATGGGGAGACACTGAATCTCGAGAGTGACAGGAATGTGGTTATGGGGAGACACTGAATCTCCAGAGATACAGGAACGAGGTTATGGGGAGACACTGAATCTCCAGAGACACAGTAACAAAGTTATGGGGAGACATTGAATCTCCATAGACACAGAAGGGAGGGTATGGGAAGACATTGAATCTCCAGTGACACCGGAGGGAGGTTATGGGGAGACATTGAATCTCCAGAGACACAGGAACGAGGTTATGGGGAGACATTGAATCCCAGACACAGAGGAACAAGTTTATGGGGATACATTGAATCTCCAGAGACAGAGGAACGAGGTTATGGGGAGACATTGAATCTCCTAAGAAACAGAAACGAGGCTATGGGGAGACACTGAATCTCCAGAGACACAGGAGGGAGGTAATGGGGAGACTCTGCAACTCCAGAGAGACAGGAATGAGGTTATGGGGAGACATTGAATCTCGAGAAACACAGTAACGAGGCTATGGGGAGACAATCTAGAGAGAGACAGGAATGAGGTTATGGGGAGACACTGAATCCCGAGAGTGACAGGAATGAGGTTATGGGGAGACATTGAATCTCCAGAGACACAGGAGGGAGGTAATGGGGAGACATTGTATCTCCAGAGACACAGGAGGGACATTATGGGGAGACTCTGCATCTCCAGAGAGACATGAACGAGGTTATGTGGAGACATTGAATCTCCAGAGATACAGGAGGGAGGTTATGGGGAGACACTGAATCTCCAGAGACACAGGAATGACATTATGGGGAGACAATGTATCTCCAGAGACACAGGAATGAGGTTATGGGGAGACATTGAATCTCCAGAGACACAGGAACGAGGTTATGGGGAGACATTGAATCTCGAGAGACACAGGAGGGAGGTTATGGGAGACATTGAATCTCCAGAGACACAGGAACGAGGTTATGGAGAGACACTGAATCTCTAGTGACACAGGAACGTGGTTATTGGCAGACATTGAATCTCGAGAAACACAGTAACGAGGCTATGGGGAGACAATCTAGAGAGAGACAGGAATGAGGTTATGGGGAGACACTGAATCTCGAGAGTGACAGGAATGTGGTTATGGGGAGACACTGAATCTCCAGAGATACAGGAACGAGGTTATGGGGAGACACTGAATCTCCAGAGACACAGTAACAAAGTTATGGGGAGACATTGAATCTCCATAGACACAGAAGGGAGGGTATGGGAAGACATTGAATCTCCAGTGACACCGGAGGGAGGTTATGGGGAGACATTGAATCTCCAGAGACACAGGAACGAGGTTATGGGGAGACATTGAATCCCAGACACAGAGGAACAAGTTTATGGGGATACATTGAATCTCCAGAGACAGAGGAACGAGGTTATGGGGAGACATTGAATCTCCTAAGAAACAGAAACGAGGCTATGGGGAGACACTGAATCTCCAGAGACACAGGAGGGAGGTAATGGGGAGACTCTGCAACTCCAGAGAGACAGGAATGAGGTTATGGGGAGACATTGAATCTCGAGAAACACAGTAACGAGGCTATGGGGAGACAATCTAGAGAGAGACAGGAATGAGGTTATGGGGAGACACTGAATCCCGAGAGTGACAGGAATGAGGTTATGGGGAGACATTGAATCTCCAGAGACACAGGAGGGAGGTAATGGGGAGACATTGAATCTCCAGAGACACAGGAGGGACATTATGGGGAGACTCTGCATCTCCAGAGAGACATGAACGAGGTTATGTGGAGACATTGAATCTCCAGAGATACAGGAGGGAGGTTATGGGGAGACACTGAATCTCCAGAGACACAGGAATGACATTATGGGGAGACAATGTATCTCCAGAGACACAGGAATGAGGTTATGGGGAGACATTGAATCTCCAGAGACACAGGAACGAGGTTATGGGGAGACATTGAATCTCGAGAGACACAGGAGGGAGGTTATGGGAGACATTGAATCTCCAGAGACACAGGAACGAGGTTATGGAGAGACACTGAATCTCTAGTGACACAGGAACGTGGTTATTGGCAGACATTGAATCTCGAGAAACACAGTAACGAGGCTATGGGGAGACAATCTAGAGAGAGACAGGAATGAGGTTATGGGGAGACACTGAATCTCGAGAGTGACAGGAATGTGGTTATGGGGAGACACTGAATCTCCAGAGATACAGGAACGAGGTTATGGGGAGACATTGAATCTCGAGAGTGACAGGAATGAGGTTATGGGGAGACACTGAATCTCCAGAGACACAGGAACGAGGTTATGGGGTGACACTGAATCTCCAGAGGCACAGGAGGGAGGTTATGCGGAGACTCTGTTTCTCCAGAGGCACATGATCGATGTTCTGGGGAGACATTGAATCCCAATAGAAACAGTACTGAGGTTATGGGGAGACACTGAATCTACAGAGACACAGGAGGGAGGGTACGGTGAGACACTGAATCTCCAGAGACACAGGAGGGACATTATGGGGAGACTCTGCATCTCCAGAGAGACATGAACGAGGTTATGTGGAGACATTGAATCTCCAGAGATACAGGAGGGAGGTTATGGGGAGACACTGAATCTCCAGAGACACAGGAATGACATTATGGGGAGACAATGTATCTCCAGAGACACAGGAATGAGGTTATGGGGAGACATTGAATCTCCAGAGACACAGGAACGAGGTTATGGGGAGACATTGAATCTCGAGAGACACAGGAGGGAGGTTATGGGAGACATTGAATCTCCAGAGACACAGGAACGAGGTTATGGAGAGACACTGAATCTCTAGTGACACAGGAACGTGGTTATTGGCAGACATTGAATCTCGAGAAACACAGTAACGAGGCTATGGGGAGACAATCTAGAGAGAGACAGGAATGAGGTTATGGGGAGACACTGAATCTCGAGAGTGACAGGAATGTGGTTATGGGGAGACACTGAATCTCCAGAGATACAGGAACGAGGTTATGGGGAGACATTGAATCTCGAGAGTGACAGGAATGAGGTTATGGGGAGACACTGAATCTCCAGAGACACAGGAACGAGGTTATGGGGTGACACTGAATCTCCAGAGGCACAGGAGGGAGGTTATGCGGAGACTCTGTTTCTCCAGAGGCACATGATCGATGTTCTGGGGAGACATTGAATCCCAATAGAAACAGTACTGAGGTTATGGGGAGACACTGAATCTACAGAGACACAGGAGGGAGGGTACGGTGAGACACTGAATCTCCAGAGACACAGGAGGGAGGTTATGGGGAGACACTGTATCTCCAGAAGCACAGGAACGAGGTTCTGGGGAGACATTGAATCTCGAGAGACACAGGAGGTAGGTTATGGGGAGACACTGAATCTCCAGAGACACAGGAATGAGGTTATGGGGAGACATTGAATCTCCAGAGACACAGGAACGAAGTTATGGGGAGACATTGAATCTCGAGAGACACAGGAACGAGGTTATGGGGAGACATTGAATCTCCTGAGACACAGTAGGAATGTTATGGGAGACAGTGAATTTCCAGAGAGACAGGAAAGAGGTTATGGGGAGACATTGAATCTCGAGAGACACAGGAGGGAGGTTATGTGAGACTTTGAATCTCCAGAGACACAGGAACGAGGTTATGGAGAGACACTGAATCTCTAGTGACACAGGAACGAGGTTATTGGCAGACATTGAATCTCGAGAAACACTGTAACGAGGCTATGGTGAGATAATCTTGAGAGAGACAGGAACAAGGTTATGGGGAGACACTGAATCTCGAAAGTGACAGGAATGTGGTTATGGGGAGACACTGAATCTCCAGAGATACAGGAACGAGGTTATGGGGAGACATTGAATCTTCAGAGACACAGGAACCAGGTTATGGGGAGACACTGAATCTAGAGAGACACAGGAACTAGGTTATGGGGAGTCATCGATTCTCCAGAGAGACAGGAACGAGGTTATGGGGAGACACTGAATCTCCAGAGACACAGGAATATGGTTATGTGCAGACATTGAATCTCCAGAGACACAGGAATGAGGTTATGGGGAGACATTGAATCTCCAGAGACACAGGAGGGAGTTTATGGGGAGACACTGTATCTCCAGAGACACAGGAGAGAGGTTATGGGGAGACACTGCATTCCAAAGAGGCAGGAACGAGGTTATGGGGAGACATTGAATCTCGAGAGACACAGGCGGGAGATAATCGGGTGAAATTGAATCTCGAGAGACACAGGAACGAAGTGATGGGGAGACACTGAATCTCTAGAGACACTGGAAAGAGGTTATTGGCAGACATTGAATCTCGAGAAACACAGTAACGAGGCTATGGGGAGACAATCTAGAGAGAGACAGGAATGAGGTTATGGGGAGACACTGAATCCCGAGAGTGACAGGAATGAGGTTATGGGGAGACATTGAATCTCCAGAGACACAGGAGGGAGGTAATGGGGAGACATTGAATCTCCAGAGACACAGGAGGGACATTATGGGGAGACTCTGCATCTCCAGAGAGACATGAACGAGGTTATGGGGAGACATTGAATCTCCAGAGAGACAGGAACCAGGTTATGGTGAGACATTGAATCTCCAGAGATACAGGAGGGAGATTATGGGGAGACACTGTATCTCCAGAGGCACAGGATCGATTTTCTGGGGAGACATTGAATCTCCATAGAAACAGTACTGAGGTTATGGGGAGACACTGAATCTACCGAGACACAGGAGGGAGGTTATGGGGAGACACTGTATCTCCAGAGGCACAGGAGGGAGGTTATTGGGAGACACTGAATCTCCAGAGACACAGGAGGGAGGTTATGGGGATACACTGAATCACCAGAGACACAGGAATGAGGTTATGGGGAGACATTGAATCTCCAGAGACACAGGAATGAGGTTCTAGGGAGACATTGAATCTCGAGAGAAACAGGTCTGAGGTTATGGGGAGACACTGAATCTCCAGAGACACAGGAGGGAGGTTATGGGGAGACACTGAATCTCCAGAGACACAGGAATGAGGTTATGGGGAAACATTGAATCTCCAGAGACACAGCAATGAGGTTATGGGGAGACATTGAATCTCCAGAGACACAGGAACGAGGTTATGGGGAGACATTGAATCTCGAGAGACACAGGAATGAGGTTATGTGGAGACATTGAATCTCCAGAGACACAGTAGGGATGTTATGGGAGACAGTGAATTTCCAGAGAGACAGGAAAGAGGTTATGGGGAGACATTGAATCTCCAGAGACACAGGAACGAGGTTATGGAGAGACACTGAATCTCTAGTGACACAGGAACGTGGTTATTGGCAGACATTGAATCTCGAGAAACACAGTAACGAGGCTATGGGGAGACAATCTAGAGAGAGACAGGAACGAGGTTATGGGGAGACACTGAATCTCGAGAGTGACAGGAATGTGGTTATGGGGAGACACTGAATCTCCAGAGATACAGGAACGAGGTTATGGGGAGACACTGAATCTCCAGAGACACAGTAACAAAGTTATGGGGAGACATTGAATCTCCATAGACACAGAAGGGAGGGTATGGGAAGACATTGAATCTCCAGTGACACCGGAGGGAGGTTATGGGGAGACATTGAATCTCCAGAGACACAGGAACGAGGTTATGGGGAGACATTGAATCCCAGACACAGAGGAACAAGTTTATGGGGATACATTGAATCTCCAGAGACAGAGGAACGAGGTTATGGGGAGACATTGAATCTCCTAAGAAACAGAAACGAGGCTATGGGGAGACACTGAATCTCCAGAGACACAGGAGGGAGGTAATGGGGAGACTCTGCAACTCCAGAGAGACAGGAATGAGGTTATGGGGAGACATTGAATCTCGAGAGACACAGGAATGATGTTATGTGGAGACATTGAATCTCCAGAGGCACTGGAGGGAGGTTATGGTGAGACTCTGCAACTCCAGAGAGACTGGAACGAGGTTATGGGGAGACATTCAATCTCCAGACAGACAGGAACGAGGTTATGGGGAGACATTGAATCTCGAGAGACACAGGAGGGAGGTTATGAGGAGACATTGAATCTCGAGAGACACAGGAACGATGTTATGGGGAGACATTGAATCTCCAAAGACACTGGAGAGAGGTTATGGGGAGATTCTGCATCTCCAGAGACACAGGAACGAGGTTATGGGGAGACATTGAATCTCCAGAGAAACAGGAACGAGTTTATGGGGAGACACTAAATCTCCAGAGACAGAGGAGGAATGTTATGGGGAGACTCTGCAGCTCCAGACAGACAGGAACGTGATTATGGGGAGACATTGAATCTCGAGACACACAGGAACGAGTTTGTGGGGAGACATTGAATCTCCAGAGAAACAGGTCTGAGGTTATGGGGAGACTCTGAATCTACAGAGACACAGGAGGGAGGTTATGGGGAGACATTGAATCTCCAGAGACATAGGAATAAGGTTCTAGGGAGACATTGAATCTCGAGAGACTCAGGAGGGAGGTTATGGGGAGACATTGAATCTCCAGAGACACAGGAACGAGGTTATGGAGAGACACTGAATCTCTAGTGACACAGGAACGTGGTTATTGGCAGACATTGAATCTCGAGAAACACAGTAACGAGGCTATGGGGAGACAATCTTGAGAGAGACAGGAATGAGGTTATGGGGAGACACTGAATCTCGAGAGTGACAGGAATGTGGTTATGGGGAGACACTGAATCTCCAGAGATACAGGAACGAGGTTATGGGGAGACATTGAATCTCGAGAGAGACAGGAATGAGGTTATGGGGAGACACTGAATCTCCAGAGACACAGGAACGAGGTTATGGGGAGACATTGAATCTCCAGAGATACAGGAGGGAGGTTATGGGGAGACACTGTTTCTCCAGAAGCACAGGATCGATGTTCTGGGGAGACGTTGAATCTCCATAGAAACAGTACTGAGGTTATGGGGAGACACTGAATCTACCGAGACACAGGAGGGAGGTTATGGGGAGACACTGTATCTCCAGAGGCACAGGAGAGAGGTTATTGGGAGACACTGAATCTCCAGAGACACAGGAGGGAGGTTATGGGGATACACTGAATCACCAGAGACACAGGAATGAGGTTATGGGGAGACATTGAATCTCCAGAAACACAGGAATGAGGTTCTAGGGAGACATTGAATCTCGAGAGAAACAGGTCTGATGTTATGGGGAGACATTGAATCTCCAGAGACACAGGAGGGAGGTTATTGGGAGACACTGAATCTCCAGATACACAGGAGGGAGGTTATGGGGAGACACTGAATCTCCAGAGACACAGGAATGAGGTTATGGGGAGACTTTGTATCTCCAGAGACACAGGAACGAGGTTATGGGGAGACATTGAATCTCGAGAGACACAGGAATGAGGTTATGTGGAGACATTGAATCTCCAGAGTCACAGTAGGGATGTTATGGGAGACAGTGAATTTCCAGAGAGACAGGAAAGAGATTATGGGGAGACATTGAATCTCCAGAGACACAGGAACGAGGTTATGGAGAGACACTGAATCTCTAGTGACACAGGAACTTGGTTATTGGCAGACATTGAATCTCGAGAAACACAGTAACGAGGCTATGGGGAGACAATCTTGAGAGAGACAGGAATGAGGTTATGGGGAGACACTGAATCTCGAGAGTGACAGGAATGTGGTTATGGGGAGACACTGAATCTCCAGAGATACAGGAACGAGGTTATGGGGAGACATTGAATCTCGAGAGTGACAGGAATGAGGTTATGGGGAGACACTGAATCTCCAGAGACACAGGAACGAGGTTATGGGGAGACATTGAATCTCCAGAGATACAGGAGGGAGGTTATGGGGAGACACTGTATCTCCAGAAGCACAGGATCGATGTTCTGGGGAGACGTTGAATCTCCATAGAAACAGTACTGAGGTTATGGGGAGACACTGAATCTACCGAGACACAGGAGGGAGGTTATGGGGAGACACTGTATCTCCAGAGGCACAGGAGAGAGGTTATTGGGAGACACTGAATCTCCAGAGACACAGGAGGGAGGTTATGGGGATACACTGAATCACCAGAGACACAGGAATGAGGTTATGGGGAGACATTGAATCTCCAGAAACACAGGAATGAGGTTCTAGGGAGACATTGAATCTCGAGAGAAACAGGTCTGATGTTATGGGGAGACATTGAATCTCCAGAGACACAGGAGGGAGGTTATTGGGAGACACTGAATCTCCAGAGACACAGGAGGGAGGTTATGGGGAGACACTGAATCTCCAGAGTCACAGGAATGAGGTTATGGGGAGACTTTGTATCTCCCGAGACACAGGAACGAGGTTATGGGGAGACATTGAATCTCGAGAGACACAGGAATGAGGTTATGTGGAGACATTGAATCTCCAGAGTCACAGTAGGGATGTTATGGGAGACAGTGAATTTCCAGAGAGAAAGGAAAGAGATTATGGGGAGACATTGAATCTCCAGAGACACAGGAACGAGGTTATGGAGAGACACTGAATCTCTAGTGACACAGGAACTTGGTTATTGGCAGACATTGAATCTCGAGAAACACAGTAATGAGGCTATGGGGAGACAATCTAGAGAGAGACAGGAACGAGGTTATGGGGAGACACTGAATCTCGAGAGTGACAGGAATGTGGTTATGGGGAGACACTGAATCTCCAGAGATACAGGAACGAGGTTATGGGGAGACATTGAATCTCGAGAGTGACAGGAATGAGGTTATGGGGAGACACTGAATCTCCAGAGACACAGGAACGAGGTTATGGGGAGACGCTGAATCTCCAGAGACACAGTAGGGAGGTTATGGGGAGACATTGAATCTCCAGAGACACAGTAACAAAGTTATGGGGAGACATTGAATCTCCATAGACACAGAAGGGAGGGTATGGGAAGACATTGAATCTCCAGTGACACCGGAGGGAGGTTATGGGGAGACATTGAATCTCCAGAGACACAGGAACGAGGTTATGGGGAGACATTGAATCCCAGACACAGAGGAACAAGTTTATGGGGATACATTGAATCTCCAGAGACAGAGGAACGAGGTTATGGGGAGACATTGAATCTCCTAAGAAACAGAATCGAGGCTATGGGGAGACACTGAATCTCCAGAGACACATGAGGGAGGTAATGGGGAGACTCTGCAACTCCAGAGAGACAGGAACGAGGTTATGGGGAGACATTGAATCTCGAGAGACACAGGAGGGAGGTTATGGGGAGACATTGAATCTCGAGAGACACAGGAATGATGTTATGGGGAGACATTGAATCTCCAGAGGCACTGGAGGGAGGTTATGGTGAGACTCTGCAACTCCAGAGAGACTGGAACGAGGTTATGGGGAGACATTGAATCTCCAGAGAAACAGGAACGAGTTTATGGGGAGACACTAAATCTCCAGAGACAGAGGAGGGATGTTATGGGGAGACTCTGCATCTCCAGAGACATAGGAACGAAGATACGGGGAGACATTGAATCTCCAGGGACACTGGATGGAGTTTATGTGGAGACATTGAATCTCCAGAGACACAGGAGCGAGGTTATGGGGAGACATTGAATCTCCAGAGAAACAGAAACGAGGCTATGGGGAGACACTGAATCTCCAGAGACACAGGAGGGAGGTAATGGGGAGACTCTGCAACTCCAGAGAGACTGGAACGAGGTTATGGGGAGATATTTAATCTCTAGAGACAGATGAACGAGATTATGCGGAGACACTGAATCTCCAGAGAAACAGGAACGAGGTTATGGGGAGACATTGAATCTCGAGAGACACAGGAGGGAGGTTATGGGGAGACATTGAATCTCGAGAGACACAGGAATGATGTTATGGGGAGACATTGAATCTCCAGAGGCACTGGAGGGAGGTTATGGTGAGACTCTGCAACTCCGGACAGACTGGAACGAGGTTCTGGGGAGACATTCAATCTCCAGACAGACAGGAACGAGGTTATGGGGAGACATTGAATCTCGAGAGACACAGGAGGGAGGTTATGAGGAGACATTGAATCTCGAGAGACACAGGAACGATGTTATGGGGAGACATTGAATCTCCAAAGACACTGGAGGGAGGTTATGGGGAGACTCTGCATCTCCAGAGACACAGGAACGAGTTTATGGGGAGACACTAAATCTCCAGAGACAGAGGAGGGATGTTATGGGGAGACTCTGCATCTCCAGACAGACACGAACGTGGTTATGGGGAGACATTGAATCTCGAGACACACAGGAACGAGTTTGTGGGGAGACATTGAATCTCCAGAGAAACAGGTCTGAGGTTATGGGGAGACTCTGAATCTACAGAGACACAGGAGGGAGGTTATGGGGAGACATTGAATCTCCAGAGACATAGGAACGAAGATACGGGGAGACATTGAATCTCCAGAGACACTGGATGGAGTTTATGTGGAGACATTGAATCTCCAGAGACACAGGAATGAGGTTATAGGGAGACATTGAATCTCCAGAGACACAGGAGCGAGGTTATGGGGAGACATTGAATCTCCAGAGACACAGGAACGAGGATATGGGGAGACAATGAATCTCCAGAGACACAGGAACGAGGTTATTGTGAGACACTGAATCTCCAGAGACACAGGAACGTGTCCCACTCTGTGAATGACTGGAAAATGAGATGTGGTTCATACATGTGTGGGTCATGAGCAAAGAAAAAATGGCTGGATCTGCTGAGCACTTTAGTGCTAGGGTCTTTATTCAGTGTGTCAAAAATCAAACTTACAAATATAAGTGTAAATAGTGGAAAGAAAACTGGCAATATTTACAAAAAGATGTCTACCAGATAACACAACGATAGCTTTGTATATTGTTGTCCTGTATGAACTCTTGGCAGCCCCGATTTAGAAACATAGAAAATAGGTGCAGGAGTAGGGCATTCGGCCCTTCGAGCCTGCACCGCCATTCAGTATGATCATGGCTGATCATCCAACTCAGAACCCTGTACCTGCTTTCTCTCCATACCCCCGATCCCTTTAGCCACAAGGGCCATATCTAACTCCCTCTTAAATATAGCCAATGAACCGGCCTCAACTGTTTCCTGTGGCAGAGAATTCCACAGATTCACCACTCTCTGTGTGAAGAAGTTTTTCCTCATCTCTGTCCTAAAAGGCTTCCCCTTTATCCTTAAACTGTGACCCCTCGTTCTGGACATCCCCAACATCGGAAACAATCTTCCTGCATCTAGCCTGTCCAATCCCTTTAGAATTTTATACGTTTCAATAAGATGCCCCCTCAATCTTCTAAATTCCAGTGAGTATAAGCCTAGTCGATCCAGTCTTTCTTCATATGAAAGTCCTGCCATCCCAGGAATCAATCTGGTGAAACTTCTTTGTACTCCCTCTATGGCAAGAATGTCTTCCCTCAGATTAGGGGACCAAAACTGCACACAATACTCTAGGTGCGGTCTCACCAAGACCTTGTACAACTGCAGTAGAACCTCCCTGCTCCTGTACTCAAATCCTTTTGCTATGAATGCCAACATACCATTTGCCTTTTTCACCGCCTGCTGTACCTGCATGCCCACCTTCAATGACTGGTGTACAATGACACCCAGGTCTCGTTGTACCTCCTCTTTTCCTAATCGGCCACCATTCAGATAATAATCTGTTTTCCTGTTCTTGCAACCAAAGTTCATAACCTCACATTTATCCACATTAAATTGCATCTGCCATGAATTAACCCACTCACCTAACCTATCCAAGTCACCCTGCATCCTCTTAGCATCCTCCTCACAGCTAACACCGCCGCCCAGCTTCGTGTCATCTGCAAACTTGGAGATGCTGCATTTAATTCCCTCGTCTAAATCATTAATATATATTGTAAACAACTGGGGTCCCAGCACTGAGCCTTGCGGTACCCCACTAGTCACTGCCTGCCATTCTGAAATGGTCCCGTTTACTCCCACTCTTTGCTTCCTGTCTGCCAACCAATTCTCTATCCACATCAATACCATACCCCCAATACCGTGTGCTTTAAGTTTGCACACTAATCTCCTGTGTGGTACCTTGTCAAAAGCCTTTTGAAAATCTAAATATACCACATCCACTGGCTCTCCCCTATCCACTCTACTAGTTACATCTTCAAAAAATTCAATAAGATTCATCAGACATGATTTTCCTTTCACAAATCCATGTTGTCTTTGTCCGATGATTTCTCCTCTTTCCAAATGTGCTGTTATCTCATCTTTGATAACCGACTCTAGCATTTTCCCCACCACCGACGTCAGACTAACCGGTCTATAATTCCTCGGTTTTTCTCTCCTCCTTTTTTAAAATGAGGGGTTACATTAGCCACCCTCCAATCCTCAGGAACTAACCCAGAATCTGAGGAGTTTTGAAAAATTATCACTAATGCATCCACTATTTCTTGGGCTACTTCCTTAAGCACTCTGGGATGCAGAACATCTGGCCCCAGGGATTTATCTGCCTTTAATCTTTTCAATTTACCTAACACCACTTCCCTACTAACATGTATTTCCCTCAGTTCCTTCATCTCACTAGACCCTCGGTCCCCTACAATTTTCGGAAGATTATTTATGTCCTCCTTAGTGAAGACAGAACCAAAGTAGTTATTCAATTGGTCTGCCATGTCCTTGTTTCCTATGATCAATTCACCTGTTTCTGACTGTAAGGGACCTACATTTGTCTTGACCAATCTTTTTCTTTTCATGTATCTATAAAAGCTTTTACAGTCAGTTTTTATGTTCCCTGCCAGCTTTCTCTCATAATCTTTTTTCCCTTTCCTAATTAAGCCCTTTGTCCTCCTCTGCTGGTCTCTGAATTTCTCCCAGTCTTCAGGTGTGCCGCTTTTTTTTGCTAATTTATATGTTTCTTCTTTGGACTTGATACTATCCCTAATTTCCCTTGTCAGCCACGGGTGCACTACCTTCCCTGGTTTATTCTTTGGCCAAACTGGGATGAACAATTGTTGTAGTTCATCCATGCGATCTTTAAATGCTTGCCATTGCATTTCTCCCTCTTACTGGGAGCAACAAGCCCCATTCATTAGGCACCAAGACATGCCATCTTTAATTACCCACAAAGTGAATTTAGAACTACCAAGCTTAAACTTAAAGCACCCCACAATCATATTACAAAATAAACAGGAGCATCTACCTTAAATACAGTATACAAACACCACATCCACATTTACACATCCCCATGACTATAGAAGTGGAATATTTCACCACGTAGAGCGGGAAAGGAAACTTAAAGGCATCAGCTTGGTTTAGGACCCGTTCTCAGAAAATACCAGGGAAGATAATGATGTGTGAACACACAGCACAACGACAACAGAATGACAAGGCATTGTTAGCGTGTGTGTAAATGTGCATTGTGTAAGGAGCGCTCCCCGTCACACAGTGTAAAGGGAGAAAGTTGTGTAAAATGTGTAAACTCCAGCAGAATTGGACTGGATTGACAATCAACTCCCAAAGATGGGAATAAGGTCCATAACACCCTGACTGCTGGGGTGGTGTGAGGTGTGATGTGACATTTTCAGGGCTGAAACACAAAGAGTAAACTTTGGTCAGTAAACGCGAGTCTCTCAAAGCATCATCAGTTTCAGCAGGTTTCTTCATACAGTTGGTTGCAGGAAGCCGGCCACACTTTGAGTAGAGTTCTGTTGTTTTATGCAAATCCTGTCATACAAATTTCAAAGTAAATTTATTATCAAAATACAGTACATATATGTCACCATATACAATTGTGAGATTCATTTTCTTGCAGGCAATCACAATAAATCTATAATAGAATAATAACCATAATAGAATCAATGAAAGATCACACCGACTTGGGCGTTCAGCCAGTGAGCAAGATAACAAACTGTGCAAATACAAAAAGAAAGAAATAATGTAATAAATAAATAAGGAATAAATATGGAGTACATCAGATGAAGAGTCCTTCAAAATGAGTCCATTGGTTATGGGAGCATTTCAAAGATGGGGCAAGTGAAGGTCCTGAACCTGGTGGTGTGGGACCTGATGGTTGAGGGGTAATAACTGCACCTGAACCTGGTGGTGTGGGACCTGATGGTTGAGGGGTAATAACTGTTCCTGAACCTGGTGGTGAGGGACCTGATGATTGAGGGGTAATAACTGTTCCTGAACCTGGTGGTGTGGGACCTGATGGTTGAGGGGTAATAACTGTTCCTGAACCTGGTGGTGTGGGACCTGATGGTTGAGGGGTAATAACTGTTCCTGAACCTGTTGGTGTGGGACCTGATGGTTGAGGGGTAATAACTGTTCCTGAACCTGTTGGTGTGGGACCTGATGGTTGAGGGGTAATAACTGTTCCTGAAACTAGTGGTGTGGGACCTGAGGCTTCTGTTCTCCTGCCCGATGGTTGTAGTGAGACGAGAGCATGTCCTGGATGGTGGGGACCCTGGATGATACTTTTTTGTGGCAGTAGACCATGTGGATATCTCACTGACTGTCAATGTCCATAAGATCTCCAAACTGGATATGCTCTACATCCCCCAGTGACCGGACTGTTGGGCACCACAGGGCATAAACTGCTTCCTGGGTTAGGATCAAGATGTTTCAATTTAGCTGAAGTTTAGTTATGTTGTAATTTTTAGTGTTTTCTTGTAGTGCTGTGGTATTGTACTATGCATAATAAATCTGTTTTTATTAAAAAGTAAGAGAATGAGAAGTTGTTGTGTAACTCCCAGAGAATAGGATGAAGTCCAAGATTTGTTTATTTATTGGCTTTTAACACGAAATAGGTCTTTCTGGGCCGTTCGGAATCGCACCGCCCAGCAGACCCCCGATTTAATCCTGGCCTAATTATGGGACAACTTACAATGACCAATGAATCTACTAACCGCTACGTCTTTGGCTGGAGCACCCAGAGGAAACCCCCGTATTGCGTTGTGCCAATCACTATGCTACCATGACAATTTTGGCATATTATCTACAATAATTTCAATAAACGTGCAGACCAAGAAGGAAAGAAGATGCTGTTGCACAGAATTGTACTTTCCCTAAACTCAGAGAATAAGATAATGTTTATAAACTTCCGGAGACTGGGATATTGTCTATAAACTTCCAAAAGCTGTGGAGTATCTGCAAGAGCTTCTGCAAATGCTGGAAATCCAGGGCAACACACACAAAATGCTGGAGGTACCCAGAAGGTCAGGTGGCATCTATGGAGGGGAATAAACTGTCGAGGTTTCGGGCTGAGACCCTTCATCAGGACTAGGTCATGTTAATTGGGGTAAGGTGTGTGCACAGATCCTTGGAGTTTGGGGACATTGTCTGAGGCAGAGGTTGTTTTTACAGCTTTATACGAACCACAGTGGCATCGAGATTGATTGTCAATGAACCTTTAAATCACAGACTTCGCATCAGAGACCCAGCTCCTCTCATTAGAACCAGGAATCTTACCACCTCTGAATTCCCAGCATGCTCGGTGCGTGGCTGCCACTTTGAACATTGTCTTGAACGAAACCTATGATTCACTCTTTGAATGACTGAGCACAATGCGGAGCGACGAACTTGAAAATGCAGCCTCTGAAAAGTAAAACTGAAACTTGTGTGGGAGTGTGCGCAGCAGAGAGAGCGAAATTGTAGAAAGCCAAAGACATTTTATTGACAGCAGACACCATCCGCAGTAAACCGACCTCAATATTTGCTGAAACCTCTTCCGAAATTACTGAGCATTTAAACCATTGTATCCGCTTCATTCACTTCCGCTTGTTATTTGATGTTATTAATGGAATATTTGCAGCTTTCTTTTGATAAATACTCTATTACATCTGTCTTATTTTCATTGTTAAAAGGGACTGGTGCCCAGAGCCCAGACAGAGATACACTCACGTTACCCACTTGCAAAATCCCTGGCACGTACATCAAACGGTACAGCACCGGACAGGCCATTCAGCCCGTAATGGCATACTTTTATTTAGTTTATTTGGTTTACACACAGAACAGGCCCTTCTGGCTCTTTGAGCAGCAGTTCCCATGATTTTTAACCCTAGGCTAATCACAGCACCGTTCACAATGGCCAATGAACGTACTAACCGGTTTGTGTTTGGACTGAGCACCTGGAGGAAACCCACGCACTGCACAGGGAAGTTTGTCCTCTGTACAAACTCCTTACAGAGGACGCCAATGTTGAACTTTGAACTCCAACACCCCGAGCTGTAATGATGTCAAGCTAACCGCTATGCTACTGTGACACCCAACGTTGTGCCCAGCTTTGTTATCCTCTTCCTGTGCATCATCCATATCACCGTCAGATCATCAGACATAGGAGCAGAATTAGACCATTTGGCCCATCAAACCTCTTCCACAATTCCATCATGGCTGATTTATTATCCCTCTCAACACAATTCTGCTGCCTTCTCTCCAGTAATCAATATCCCACCTCCTTCATTCTGGGTGGCAGGGTGGAGGTATGTCTCTACCAAAGGAGGTGTAAGGCGCTCCTTCCCTCCGCTAGCCTGCAGGTCACCCTTGGGCAAGGTGTAGCATCTGCTTAGCCCCCAATCAGGGTCATATGAAGCCATGGGGGCAGGTGGTGGATGGTCGTATGAGCAGCCGGTGCAGATCACAAGTCCTGGTTATGTGATCACTGACACCAGGCAGACAATCTCTGAAGAGTATTGATAATGGCTGGTGTCACCCATCTTGTAAAGACACTGCCCAGAAGAAGGCGATGGCAAACCACTTCTGTAGAAAAATTTGCTAAGGACAATCATGGTCATGGAAAGAGCATGATCGCCTATCTCATGCGACACGGCGCATAATAATGATGTCATACGACACGGCACATAACGATGCCCTTCCATTCCCTTCACACTTATGTTTCTAAAGCCCTCTTAAGATTCTCCAATTGATCTTCTCCCATCGATCCCCTGGGTAACCCGCGGTAGTGTAGGGATCTGTTCCCATCGATCCCCTGGGTAACCCGCGGTAGTGTAAGGATCTGTTCCCATCGATCCCCTGGGTAACCCACGGTAGTGTAGGGATCTGTTATCACTCTCCTGGGTAACCCGCGGTAGTGTATGGATCTGTTCCCATCGATCCCCTGGGTAACCCGCAGTAGTGTAGGGATCTGTTCCCATCGATCCCATGGGTAACCCGCGATAGTGTACAGGTCTGTTATCACTCCCCTGGGTAACCCGTGGTAGTGTAGGGGTCTGTAACCCGCGGTAGTGTAGGGGTCTGTAGCCCGCGGTAGTGTAGGGGTCTGTAACCCGCGGTAGTGTAGGGGTTTGTAACCCGTGGTAGTGTAGGTGTCTATAGCTCGTGGTAGTGTAGGGGTCTGTAGCTCATGGTAGTGTAGGGGTCTGTAGCCCGTGGTAGAGTAGGGGTCTGTAACCCGTGGTAGTGTAGGGGTCTGTAGCTCGTGGTAGTGTAGGGGTCTGTAACCCGTGGTAGTGTAGGGGTCTGTAACCCGTGGTAGAGTAGGGGTCTGTAGCTCGCGGTAGTGTAGGGGTCTGTAGCCCGTGGTAGTGTAGGGGTCTGTAACCCGTGGTAGTGTAGGGGTCTGTAGTCCATGGTAGTGTAGGGGTCTGTAGCTCGTGGTAGTGTAGGGGTCTGTAGCTCGCGGTAGTGTAGGGGTCTGTAGCTCGCAGTAGTGTAGGGGACTGTAACCCGTGGTAGTGTAGGGGTCTGTAACCCGTGGTAGTGTAGGGGTCTGTAGCCCGTGGTAGTGTAGGGGTCTGTAACCCGTGGTAGTGTAGGGGTCTGTAACCCGCGGTAGTGTAGGGGTCTGTAGCCCATGGTAGTGTAGGGGTCTGTAGCTCACGGTAGTGTAGGGGTCTGTAACCCGTGGTAGTGTAGGGGTCTGTAGCCCGTGGTAGTGTAGGGGTCTGTAGCTCGAGGTAGTGTAGGGGTCTGTAGCTCGCGGTAGTGTAGGGGTCTGTAACTCGCGGTAGTGTAGGGGTCTGTAACCCGCGGTAGTGTAGGGGTCTGTAGCTCGCGATAGTGTAGGGGTCTGTAACCCGCGGTAGTGTAGGGGTCTGTAGCTCGTGGTAGTGTAGGGGTCTGTAGCTCGCGGTAGTGTAGGGGTCTGTAACTCGCGGTAGTGTAGGGGTCTGTAACCCGTGGTAGTGTAGGGGTCTGTAGCTCACGGTAGTGTAGGGGTCTGTAACCCGTGGTAGTGTAGGGGTCTGTAGCCCGCTGTAGTGTAGGGGTCTGTAGCTCACGGTAGTGTAGGGGTCTGTAACCCGTGGTAGTGTAGGGGTCTGTAGCCCGTGGTAGTGTAGGGGTCTGTAGCCCGCTGTAGTGTAGGGGTCTGTAGCTCGTGGTAGTGTAGGGGTCTGTAGCCCGTGGTAGTGTAGGGGTCTGTAACCTGTGGTAGTGTAGGAGTCTGTAGCTCACGGTAGTGTAGGGGTCTGTAACCCGCGGTAGTGTAGGGGTCTGTAGCTCGCGATAGTGTAGGGGTCTGTAACCCGCGGTAGTGTAGGGGTCTGTAGCTCGAGGTAGTGTAGGGGTCTGTAGCTCGCGGTAGTGTAGGGGTCTGTAACTCGCGGTAGTGTAGGGGTCTGTAACCTGCGGTAGTGTAGGGGTCTGTAGCTCGCGATAGTGTAGGGGTCTGTAACCCGCGGTAGTGTAGGGGTCTGTAGCTCGTGGTAGTGTAGGGGTCTGTAGCTCGCGGTAGTGTAGGGGTCTGTAACTCGCGGTAGTGTAGTGGTCTGTAACCCGTGGTAGTGTAGGGGTCTGTAGCTCACGGTAGTGTAGGGGTCTGTAACCCGTGGTAGTGTAGGGGTCTGTAGCCCGCTGTAGTGTAGGGGTCTGTAGCTCACGATAGTGTAGGGGTCTGTAACCCGTGGTAGTGTAGGGGTCTGTAACCCGTGGTAGTGTAGGGGTCTGTAGCCCGCGGTAGTGTAGGGGTCTGTAACCTGTGGTAGTGTAGGTGTCTATAGCTCGTGGTAGTGTAGGGGTCTGTAGCCCGCTGTAGTGTAGGGGTCTGTAGCTCACGATAGTGTAGGGGTCTGTAACCCGTGGTAGTGTAGGGGTCTGTAACCCGTGGTAGTGTAGGGGTCTGTAGCCCGCTGTAGTGTAGGGGTCTGTAGCTCACGGTAGTGTAGGGGTCTGTAACCCGTGGTAGTGTAGGGGTCTGTAGCCCGTGGTAGTGTAGGGGTCTGTAGCCCGCTGTAGTGTAGGGGTCTGTAGCTCGTGGTAGTGTAGGGGTCTGTAGCCCGTGGTAGTGTAGGGGTCTGTAACCTGTGGTAGTGTAGGAGTCTGTAGCTCACGGTAGTGTAGGGGTCTGTAACCCACGGTAGTGTAGGGGTCTGTAGCTCGCGATAGTGTAGGGGTCTGTAACCCGCGGTAGTGTAGGGGTCTGTAGCTCGAGGTAGTGTAGGGGTCTGTAGCTCGCGGTAGTGTAGGGGTCTGTAACTCGCGGTAGTGTAGGGGTCTGTAACCTGCGGTAGTGTAGGGGTCTGTAGCTCGCGATAGTGTAGGGGTCTGTAACCCGCGGTAGTGTAGGGGTCTGTAGCTCGTGGTAGTGTAGGGGTCTGTAGCTCGCGGTAGTGTAGGGGTCTGTAACTCGCGGTAGTGTAGTGGTCTGTAACCCGTGGTAGTGTAGGGGTCTGTAGCTCACGGTAGTGTAGGGGTCTGTAACCCGTGGTAGTGTAGGGGTCTGTAACCCGTGGTAGTGTAGGGGTCTGTAGCCCGCTGTAGTGTAGGGGTCTGTAGCTCACGATAGTGTAGGGGTCTGTAACCCGTGGTAGTGTAGGGGTCTGTAACCCGTGGTAGTGTAGGGGTCTGTAGCCCGCTGTAGTGTAGGGGTCTGTAGCTCACGGTAGTGTAGGGGTCTGTAACCCGTGGTAGTGTAGGGGTCTGTAGCCCGTGGTAGTGTAGCGGTCTGTAGCTCGTGGTAGTGTAGGGGTCTGTAGCCCGTGGTAGTGTAGGGGTCTGTAACCTGTGGTAGTGTAGGGGTCTGTAACCTGTGGTAGTGTAGGAGTCTGTAGCTCACGGTAGTGTAGGGGTCTGTAACCCGTGGTAGCGTAGGGGTCTGTAACTCATGGTAGTGTAGGGGTCTGTAGCTCACGGTAGTGTAGGGGTCTGTAGCTCGTGGTAGTGTAGGGGTCTGTAACTCACGGTAGTGTAGGGGTCTGTAACTCATGGTAGTGTAGGGGTCTGTAGCTCACGGTAGTGTAGGGGTCTGTAGCTCACGGTAGTGTAGGGGTCTGTAACCTGTGGTAGTGTAGGGGTCTGTAGCTCACGGTAGTGTAGGGGTCTGTAACCCGTGGTAGTGTAGGGGTCTGTAACTCACGGTAGTGTAGGGGTCTGTAACCCGTGGTAGTGTAGGGGTCTGTAGCCCGTGGTAGTGTAGGGGTCTGTAGCCCGCGGTAGTGTAGGGGTCTGTAGCTCGTGGTAGTGTAGGGGTCTGTAGCTCGTGGTAGTGTAGGGGTCTGTAGCTCACGGTAGTGTAGGGGTCTGTAACCTGTGGTAGTGTAGGGGTCTGTAGCCCGTGGTAGTGTAGGGGTCTGTAGCCCGCGGTAGTGTAGGGGTCTGTAGCTCGTGGTAGTGTAGGGGTCTGTAGCTCGTGGTAGTGTAGGGGTCTGTAGCCCGTGGTAGTGTAGGGGTCTGTAACTCATGGTAGTGTAGGGGTCTGTAGCCCGTGGTAGTGTAGGGGTCTGTAACCCGTGGTAGTGTAGGGGTCTGTAGCCTGTGGTAGTGTAGGGGTCTGTAACTCGTGGTAGTGTAGGGGTCTGTAGCTCACGGTAGTGTAGGGGTCTGTAACCCGTGGTAGTGTAGGGGTCTGTAGCCCGTGGTAGTGTAGGGGTCTGTCGCCCGCGGTAGTGTAGGGGTCTGTAGCTCACGGTAGTGTAGGGGTCTGTAACCCGTGGTAGTGTAGGGGTCTGTAGCCCGTGGTAGTGTAGGGGTCTGTAACCCGTGGTAGTGTAGGGGTCTGTAACCTGCGGTAGTGTAGGGATCTGTAACTCGTGGTAGTGTAGGGGTCTGTAACCCGCGGTAGTGTAGGGGTCTGTAGCCCGTGGTAGTGTAGGGGTCTGTAACCTGTGGTAGTGTAGGGGTCTGTAGCTCATGGTAGTGTAGGGGTCTGTAGCCCGTGGTAGTGTAGGGGTCTGTAGCTCGTGGTAGTGTAGGGGTCTGTAGCCCGTGGTAGTGTAGGGGTCTGTAACTCGCGGTAGAGTAGGGGTCTGTAACCTGTGGTAGTGTAGGGGTCTGTAGCCCGTGGTAGTGTAGGGGTCTGTAGCTCGTGGTAGTGTAGGGGTCTGTAGCTCGCGGTAGTGTAGGGGTCTGTAACCTGTGGTAGTGTAGGGGTCTGTAACCTGTGGTAGTGTAGGGGTCTGTAGCCCGTGGTAGTGTAGGGGTCTGTAACCCGTGGTAGTGTAGGGGTCTGTAGCTCACGGTAGTGTAGGGGTCTGTAGCCCGTGGTAGTGTAGGGGTCTGTAACTCATGGTGGTGTAGGGGTCTGTAACCCGTGGTAGTGTAGGGGTCTGTAACCCGTGGTAGTGTAGGGGTCTGTAGCTCGCGGTAGTGTTGGGGTCTGTAGCCCGTGGTTGTGTAGGGGTCTGTAACCCGTGGTAGTGTAGGTGTCTGTAGCTCGTGGTACTGTAGGGGTCTGTAGCTCACGGTAGTGTAGGGGTTAGCGCGTTGTAGTGTAGGGGTTAGCTCGTTGCTAATACACCTCGGGGCATCAGAATTCCAGTGTTGTTTATCAGTGACTGTGTAGATTTCCTCTGTGTGTTCCAGTTTCCTCCCACTGTCCAATGATGTACCGGTTCGTAAAAGGTCTTGATAAAGTGGATGTTTCCTGTGGTAGGGAAGTGCAAGACCAGACGATACAGCCTCAGAATAGAGGGGCATCCTTTTAGAACGGAGATGAGGAGGAATTTCTTCAGCCAGAGACTGTTGAATCTGTGGAATTCTTTGCCACAGGCAGCTGTGGAGGTCAAGTCTTTATGAATATTTAAGGCAGAGGCTGATAAATTCTTGATTGGTCAAGGCATGAAGGGATACAGGGAGAAGGGAGGAGATTGGGGTTGAGAGGAAAATTGGATCAGCCATGATGAAATTGCAGAACAGACTCAATGGGCCAAATGGCCTAATTCTGCTCCTAAGGTCTTGTGGTCTGATGGTCTTGGTAGGTTAATTGGCCATTGTACGTTGTCCTGTGATTAGGCTAAGACTGCTGGGTGACACAGCTCCCTGGGCCATGCTCTGTCCCTCAAAAAAAACTAACAGAACCCCATTCCAGGCATCTGCATAAAAATCATCATCTTTAAATTATCCACCTCTCCCAACAACTTTGACATTTCTAGCCCAGGAAAAGAGATTCTGATTGCCTACCCTAACAATCGTCTGAGTAAACATCAAGGGGAGAAGAGCTCAGTCCCCAGATCCTCAGCAGCAAAGTCCAGCAGGAGATGTGCATTCCATGTGGCAAGCACTAGGAGTGCTCATCCAGTCAGGCAGCAGCTAGGGAGGGAGAAACAGACTGAACGTTTCACACCCAGTTCTGTAGAAGGGACAACACTTAACTGTTTTAATTTCCTGAAGTGTAAGAGATAGAGGGGAGATTTGATAGAGGTATACAAAATTACGAGGTGTAGATTGAAGCAGGCTTTTCCCACTATGATTGGGTGAAATTTGAACTAGAGGTCACAGGTTAAGGGTGAAAGGTGAAATGTTCAAGGGGAACTTCTTGACTCAGAGGGTGGTGTGAGAGTGGAACAAGCCACCATTGGAAGTGGTGGATGCGGGATCAATTTCAACATTTAAGAGAAGTTTGGATAGGTACATGGATGGGAGGGGTACGGAGGGCTATGGTCCTGGTGCAGATCGATGGGACTAGGGGGAATAATAGTACAGCATGGATTAGATGGGCTGAAAGGCCTGTTTCTGTGCTGTGGTGTTCGATGACTTTGCAATTTATAGTAATTGAATGCTGCATAACAGGAAATTTCACCATTGTGAAAGAAAGCGATGATAACCCTGGCTCAATTCTGATTCTGGAGCTGTGAGTTAGTCGATGGCGCGCCTGTCTCCAAACCCCAGAACTCACAGCCCCTGCCACTAACTGGCCCTGGGATGATGCCTTTGTCACCTGCAGAGACTGAGCCTGGGGCAGTCAGCTTGAGTTTGAAGAATGTGCTGATTTAATAGAACAGAGGGCATTACAGCACAAAACAACATTACTCGTTTAACAGCAGAACGCACCAACCGCTGCTCAGAGCGCGGCAACTGCGCGGCACTTTAAATGTTTCATTTGTAATATGCATACTATGAATATTTAGAATGAAAATTGAAAAATATCACATACTTTTGATTTTATTTTTTGATTGAAGGGTATAATGAATAAACTATAAAAGAAAATCTTTCACTCTTTGTAAACTTTTTCTAGCTCTGTCCAATGCCAGCTGTGTGACAACAAAGGCTCTGTGCACGGGAGCGTTTCAGTCACTGCGTGGTCGTGCACCCACACAGCTCAGATAGAACAGTGGCGCAGTACAGGCCCTTCGGCCCGCAATCAATCTAACCCTCCCCTCCTACATAGCCCTCTGTTTTTCTATCATCCATGTGCCTACCTATCTCTTCAATATCCCTAATGTGTCTGCCTCTACCACCACCCCTGGCAGGGTGTTCCATGCACCCACCACTCTGTGTAAAAAACCTACCTCTGACGTCCCCCCTACACTTTCTCTAGTCACCTTAAAATTACACCCCCTTGTGTTAACTATTTGCACTCTGGGAAAAAGCCTCTGGTTGTTCACTCAGTCTATTCCTCGTTACCTTGTACACCTCTATCAAGTCACATTCCATCCTCCTCTCCGAAGAGAAAAGCCCTCACTCGCTCAACCTTTTCTCATAAATCATGCTCTCTAATCCAGGCAGCATCCTGGTAGATCTCCTCTGCACCCACTCTAATCCAGGCAGCATCCTGGTAAATCTCCTCTGCACCCTCTCTAATCCAGGCAGCATCCTGGTAAATCTCCTCTGCACCCTCTCTAATCCAGGCAGCATCCTGGTAAATCCCCTCTGCACCCTCTCTGATCCAGGCAGCATCCTGGTAAATCTCCTCTGCACCCTCTCTAATCCAGGCAGCATCCTGGTAAATCCCCTCCGCACCCTCTCTGATCCAGGCAGCATCCTGGTAAATCTCCTCTGCACCCTCTCTAATCCAGACAGCATCCTGGTCAATCTCCTCTGCACCCTCTCTAATCCAGGCAGCATCCTGGTCAATCTCCTCTGCACCCTCTCTAATCCAGGCAGCATCCTGGTCAATCTCCTCTGCACCCTCTCTAATCCAGGCAGCATCCTGGTAAATCTCCTCTGCACCCTCTCTAATCCAGGCAGCATCCTGGTAAATCTCCTCTGCACCCTCTCTAATCCAGGCAGCATCCTGGTGAATCTCCTCTGCACCCTCTCTAATCCAGGCAGCATCCTGGTAAATCTCCTCTGCACCCTCTCTAAAGCTTCCACATCCCTCCTATCATGAGGTGACCAGAACTGAACACAATATTCCAAGTATTGTCAAGCACCTGCACTCCATTCACCAAAAGTGGAATTCCATTGGCCGACCTGTTAGTCGACAGCCTCCTCTTCTGCCACAATGTGTAGTTCTGGTGGCTGATGTTTGGGTTGAGTTGTTTTCCGATTTTGGGAATCCAGTTGCAAACGTTTCATCACCGTACAAGGAGACATCATCAATGTCTGTTCCCTTGCACTGATGATGTCTCCTCGTACGGTGCAAATGGATTGTCAAAATTGGACAATAACTCAGCCCAACCACCTCATATTCTGTCTGAGTAGCCTCCAGCCTGATGGCATGAACATCGATTTCTCCTCACCCTTCCCTCTTGGTCCCCGCTCTGACCTTTTCTCCTCACCTGCCTACCACCTTCTTCCCTTTCTCCTATTGTCCACTCCTTCCTTTCTAGCCTTTTTCCCACCCAACTGCCTTCACCTTTCACCCTCCAGTTATCCTCCTTCTTTATATCTTTTAGCGCCCCCCCCCCCTCACCTTTTTTATTCTATTGTCTTACCCCTTCCTTTCCAATCCTGATGAGGGGTCTTGGCCCAAAACCTCACTTGTTCATTCATTTCCATAGATGCTGCCTGACCTGCAGGGTACTTCCTGCATTTTGTGTGAGTTGCTCTGGATTTCCAGCATCTGCAGAAACTCTTGTGTTACATTACTCCAATTATAAAACCAGAGTTTTGTAGAGCTGCAGCATTCCCTGATAGCAATGAAATGTAGAAACTGTTTGCAGGGATTTACAGAATGGTTCAGGAATTAACTTTTCCAATGTTTGGGCTGTCTGGAACCAGGATTCAGGGATAATGTATCTTTGGGATTCTGGCCTTGGTTCAAGAGAATGACTGTGGATGCTGGGATTGGTTAAAGGAAATGACTGTGGATGCTGGGATTGGTTAAAGGGAATGACTGTGGATGCTGGGATTGGTTAAAGGGAATGACTGTGGATGCTGGGATTGGTTAAAGGGAATGACTGTGGATGCTGGGATTGGTTAAAGAGAATGACTGGATGCTGGGATTGGTTAAAGAGAATGACTGTGGGTGCTGGGATTGGTTAAAGAGAATGACTGGATGCTGGGATTGGTTAAAGGGAATGACTGGATGCTGGGATTGGTTAAAGGGAATGACTAAGGATGCTGGGATTGGTTAAAGGGAATGACTGTGGATGCTGGGATTGGTTAAAGGGAATGACTGTGGATGCTGGGATTGGTTAAAGGGAATGACTGTGGATTGGTTATGCAGGAAAGTGTGCAGGTTTCCAAAATTCAGAATCAGAACACTGACATATGTTGTGAAATTTGTTGTTTTGTAAAAGTAATACAGTGCAAGCATAAAATATACAACAAATTACAGTAACAATATACAGTATAAAATTATGACGTTGTGCAAAACAGAACAAAATAATGAGGTAGTGTACATGGGTTCATGAACCGTTCAGAAATCTGATAGCGGAGGGGAAGAAGCTGTTCCTGAATCACTGAGCGTGTGTCTTCAGGCTCCTGTACCTCCCCCCTGACGGTAGCAATGAGACGAGGACATGTCCTGGGTGATGAAGTCCTTAATGATGACTCTGCATCTTGAGGCATTGTTTTTGAAGACATCCTTGATGGTGAGGAGGCTCATGCCCATGATGGAGCTGGCTGAGTTTACAATCCTTTGCAGCTTTTGCAAACCTTGCAGTGGCCCCTCCATACCATCTGGTCAGAATGTTCTCCACTGTACACCTATAGAAGTTTGGTGATATATCAAATCTCCTCAAACTCCTAATGAAGTTTCACCTCAACTCACATGTCAGTGGATCTCTTTGGAGTCACTCCAGGGAGGCACAGGTTGGCCACTCCTTACTGCACATACAGGGCTCCTCCGTGGAGAGAGTTAGGAGCACCGAGCTTCTGCGAGTGCACATAACAGAGGATATCACATGGTCCCTCAACACCGCATCTTTGCCCAAGAAAACTCAGCAGTGTATCCACTTCCAGAGGAGATTGAGGTGAGTGAGGCTCCCCCTCCCCCCCCCCCCCCCAACACCACGTTCTAATCATCGAGTGTCCTGACTGTCTGGTACAGGAATTCGTACACAACGCTGGAAGAACTCAGCAGGTCAGGCAGCATCCGTGAGAAAAGAGTAGCCAACGTTTCGGGCCGAGACCCTTCATCAGGAATGGGAATTGTACAGGAATTGTACAGGTACAGGAATTGTAAGGCATCTGACTATGTCCCTACAAATGATTGTGAGGACAGTGAGGATTGTGAGGATCATTGGGGTATTTCTTCCACCCACCACAGATAATTATCAGGGCTGTTGCTTAGGCAGGATGCTTAGCATTGTCAATGATCCTTCCCATCTGTCCAACCATCTCTCTTACCCCCACCCATCAGGTAGGAGGTACCGTGGGAGGACAAAGGCTGGTAGGATGGGAGACAGTGTCTTCCCCAGACTGTGAGACTACTGAACTTCCTGCCACCACCCAGGTCTCATCACGCATGAAGCTCCAGTAGCATTATACTGTTTACTTTCTAACTTGTGTTGTAAAGGCACCTTGTTATTTGTTAATTTATTTGTGGCAATATATATGTTTGAGTTATACACACTGTGTTGTGCACCTTGGTCCAGAGCAAGGGAAGGGTTCCCAACTTTTTTTTAATGCCATGGGCTTCTACCATTAACTAAGGAGTCCATGGACCCCGGGTTGGGAAGCCCTGGTCCACAGGAACATAGGTTCGTTTGGTGGTATACATGTAAACAGTTGAATGATAATGAACTTGATAAATGATCCTGGTTGGAGGTTCTGGGCTATTTAACTGTTTGGGAGCTGAGTGAGATGGGAACACTGAGCGATTGAGCGGTGTAATTTACAGTCAGACCATCGATTTGCAGGAAGAGGCAGAGAGACTGAGGCCAGGAAACTGGTTAGTTTGTTTGTTCATTTCACTCGACTGGCGAGAAATGATTCTGTCCATGGCTGTGCATCTACTGTATGTGCACACACTGGAAAACATGGCTGTGGTTTCATTTGTCTCTTGAAAGGAACATTAATTCAAAGTGAAGTCTGCCCACACAGGATTAGCAAAACAATCTGGATGTCAATCATTCAAGGGGTTTCGTTCATCTGTAGAGTAAGTCACAACTGTGACAAGATCACTAACCTGACGATCTGGTTGCTTCCTATGGGATCTTGCTGTGCACCCACTCTGTGGCTCCAGCCACGTGGGCCCGTGCGTAACTTGTTCCTGAACCTGCCGGTGCGAGTCCTGAGGCTCCTGCACTTCCCTCCCAATGGAGCAGCTAGAAGAGAGCATGTTTGGGATGGTGGGGCTCCCCGATGATGGGCGCTATTTTCCTGTGGCAGGGCTCCTGGCAGAAGTGATCAACGCTTTTCCTGTGTTGGCTGGGCTGTGTCCACAAGTGTGCACAGACTTTTCCATTCCTGGGCATTGGCGTTTCCATACCAAGCCCCAATGCAACCCAACCAGTCAGGACTCATCACTGCACCGTCTGCAGAAGTTTGTCAAAGTTTTTGGTGACATCAGAATCAGGTTTTATTGTCACTGACTATTAGTACTGTGCAAAAGTCTTAGACACTATATATATATAGATATATAGTCTTTATATATATAAAGACTTTTGCACAGTACTGTAGGTCATAAAATTTGTTGTTTTCCGGCAGCAGGACAGTGTAATACATACAAAATACAATAAGTTACAATAAGAAATATGTTAAAAATAAATAAGTAATGCAAAGAGAGAGCAAAATAATGTGGTAGTTCATGGGTTCATGGACAGTTCAGAAACCTGATACCAGATCTACATAAACCTGAATCTGTAGTCACAGTAGTTTAGAAGAATGAGGGAGGATTTCATTGAAAGGTTTGCATAGAATGGGTATGGGGAGGGTGTTTCCTATAGTGGGTGAGTCTAGGGCCAGATGGACACAGTCTCAGAATAGAGTGATGTCCATTTAGAATGGAGATGAGGATTTTTTTGTCGGGGGGTGGTGAATCTGTGGAATTCGTGGCCACAGACAGCTGTGTGAGACTACTGAGTGACTGAGACGTATCATTGAGCATATTTAAGGTGGAGGTTGAGGTTCTTGATTAATCACGGCATCAAAGGTTACAGAGAGAAGGCAGGAGAATGGGGTTGAGAAGGATGATGGTCAGCCATGATGGAATGGCAGAGCAGACTTGATGGGCTGAATGGCCTAATTCTGCTCCTATGTTTTGTGGTCTAAACTTCTAAGAAAATAAAGGCACTGTCGTACTTTCTGCATGATGGCACTTACGTGCTGGTCCCAGAACAGACTGGGCACTTGGGAAGGGGGTGAAGGTGGAGTGGGTGAATATGTTGGGTCCTGAGGGAGGGCGTTGAGAGTTGGTGAGGGATGCTTACTGTTGACACAATGGAGTGACCAGGAATCCATTCAAAGTGTTTACAGTGCAGAGACTGGGGTAACAGATAGAGGGGAATGTGGAGGGTAACTGGAATGGTTGAACAGATTAACTGCCTGGGGGAATAAACTTTTAAAATGGCGTGAAGCTTTTGTTTAAATAGCCCTATCACACTTCCCAGAGGGAGCTTTTGGAAAAGGCAGTTTGCAGGGTGGGTCGAGTATACAATGATTTTTCCTGCCTGTTTCTTTGTCCTGGATATACGCAAGTCCTGCAGTGAGGGTACAGTCAGTAACCTTTTCTGCTGACCGGACAATTTACTGTAGACTTTGTGCATCGAACTGAGAGAGGATGCTGCACCAAACCAGACAGTAACGGCTGATGCGAGGTCCAACCAGTGTTTTGGAAAAGGCACTTTGCAGAGTGGGTGGAGTAGGTGGGCAGATTGTCTGTTGTCTCCTGTCTGTCAATAAACTCGACTTCTAAGATGTAAATATGTCATAATGACCTGAGGACATGACGTTGACCAAATGTGATACCCCACCAGCAGCAGCCAGCTCTGAAATGTTGTTCAGTAACTCCAGATGCTGGTAATCCAGGGCAACACGCACAAAATGCTGGAGGAACTCAGCAAGTCAGGCAGCGTCTATGGAGAGGAATAATCAGTCGACGTTTCGAGCCAAGACCCTTCTTCAGGACTGGAAAGGAAGAGGGAAGATGGGGGAGGGGAAGGAGAAAGGTGAAGTTTGCTGGGTGGGAAAGGTTGTGGTGGAGGGGAAGGAATCTGAAGTGAGAGGAAAATGGACCATAGGAGAAGGGGAAGGAGGAGGGGATCCAGAGGGAGGTGATAGGCAGGTGAGAAGAGGTAAGAGGCCAAAGTGGGGAATAAAGGAAGAGACAGGTACAGGGATTTTTTTTACTGGAAGGAGAGATCGATATTCATGCCATCAGGTTGGAGGCTACCCAGATGGAATATAAGGTGTTGTTCCTCCATCCTGAGTGTGCCTCATCATGGCACAAGTTATTCAGTGTAATTTAATTATGTTCAGTGTTTGTTTCCTGCTCTGGATCTGAAAACTATCAATGATGAGTTAGCCCACAATCTCAAGAACATTTAATTAAAAATAACAAACGTTTACAGGCATTCTTATCAAATGCTCTGGGCCTGTACTCACTAGAGTTTAGAAGAATGAGCGGAAACCTCTTTGAAACCTACTGAATACTGAAAAGCCTAGATAGAGTGGATATTTCCTACAGTGGGAGAGTCCAGGACCAGAGGGCACAGACGTCCATATAGAACAGAGATGAGGAGGAATTTCTTTAGCCAGAGAGGAGTTAATCTGTGGAATTCATTGTCACGGATGGCTCTGGAGGCCATGTCATTGAGTATATTTAAATAAGAGGTTGATAGATTCTTGATTAGTAAGGGGGTCAAAGGTTACCCAGCACCACCACTGCAACTTTATCATTTCCTGTCAGTCACTTGATGTCTATACACTCCTGTGCTGAGCATCACTTTATTGATATATATATCAATGTATATAAGCAACCATATGTATTTATATTTATTGTGGGGTTTTTTTGTTATTGTGTTCTTTATCTTTGGGTGGAGGTTTTGGAGATGCGTCTCTGCCAAAGGAGGTGTGAAGCACTCCTTCCCTCCGCTAGCCTGCAGGTCACAGGTCACCCTTGGGCAAGGTGGAGCACCTGCTTAGCCCCCGATCAGGGTGATGTGAAGTCACGGGAGCAGGTGGTGGATGGTCGTATGAGCAGCCGGTGCAGATCACAAGTCCTGGTTATGTGACACTGACACCAGGCAGACAGTCTCTGAAGAGTATTGATAACGGCTGGGGTCACCCGTCGTGTAAAGACACTGCCCAGAAGAAGACAATGGCAAACCAGTTCTGCAGAAAAATTTCCCAAGAACAATCATGGTCATGGAAAGACCGTGATCACCCATGTCATATATTGGCAGATAATGATGATGTCACACAACATGGCACATAATGATGATGATGATCTGTCTTATTTATTAAGTTCTTTATCTTATTGGTTCCTAAGGTTGTCATAGCCGGGGGTGGTAGTGGGGATAAGCTCCCACTACCTATAAAGTGCTCCAAATGGCGTGCAGCTCTAACAGCCCCTGACAACCAAGTCCAACTCTCGGCCTTCACGTGTGGTTTAGCTACTAGGCCCAGCGGACCTGTTTCTGCTGACAAGAGATGGGGCAAAGGCAGACGACTGGCACCTCAAAACCAGTTGCTTCAGGGGACCTAAAACTCTTGTACCATCTCCCTGATAGTAGTAGTGAGATGGCCTGGATGGTGGGGGTCCTTAGTGATGGATGCTGCTTTCTTGTGGCATTGCTCCTTGTAGATGTGCTCAGTGGTGGGGAGGGCTTTGCCTGTGATGGACTGGGCTGTAGCCACCTGTTTGTGCACCCTTTTCCATTCCTGGGCTTTCCATACCAGTCAGGATACTCTCCACTGTGCATCTGTAGAAGTTTGTCAAAGTTTTAGGTGACATGCTGAATCTGTGCAAACTTCTAAGAAAGCGGTCTTCTTTGTGATGGCACATGTGTGCTGGCCCCATGTCAGATCCTTTAATATAATAACGTTCAAGGAATTTAAAGTTACTGGCCCTCTCCACCTTCAATCCTCTAAAGAAGATTGGCTCATGGACCATGGGGTTCTTCCTCCTGAAGTTGGGGAAGTCCAGAACGAGGGGTCACAGTTTAAGGATAAAGGGGAAGCCTTTTAGGACCGAGATGAGGAAAAACTTCTTCACACAGAGAGTGGTGAATCTGTGGAATTCTCTGCCACAGGAAACAGTTGAGGCCGGTTCATTGGCTATATTTAAGAGGAAGCTAGATATGGCCCTTGTGGCTAAAGGGATCAGGGGGTATGGAGAGAAAGCAGGTACAGGGTTCTGAGTTGGATGATCAGCCATGATCATACTGAATGGCGGTGCAGGCTCGAAGGGCCAAATGGCCTACTCCTGCACCTATTTTCTATGTTTCTATGTTTCATCAGCTTTAGATGGCAGCCCGCCTAAGAGAAGGAAAACTCTGATTTTAAACCACTGCTGCCTTGCGGCCAAACCCACCCACGGGAAAGGCTTCGGGAGTAAACCCCGAGGAAGAAATCCGGAGCCGGGGGCCCTAAAGCAGTTTGATGTTGTTTACAACTTCACTCTGACAACCTCTGCGACAACACTGGTGTCAAGCTGTATCGGCCTTGCCCTTCCATTGGACTACATCAGTGACGTGGAGAGGGGTAACCCACTGCATGGGCAACAGCCGGTTCTTCAAACCTTCCCAGCCAGGCTTGCGCCCTGGAGAGGTGCAAACCCACAATCCCTGGGATTGACGGCTGCCTACTACTCTTTATCTTATTGTGATTTTTGGTGCTGCATTGGGTTACTTTGTTCTCCTTGTGTGCTGGAAATGACTCAAAACAATCTTGAAGGCAGGAGAATGGAGTTGAGTAAATCATGATTGACTGGCCTAATTCTGCTCCTGTGCCTTTTGGCCTTATGGTCTTTGATGCTGTGGCCCCTTTTCACCCACCTCCCCACCAGTCCACAACCCACTCCATTAATTACCTTCTGTTGATTTACCAAACACAGTTATCTTAAAATGACCCTTGTGCTTCATATTTCCAATTGGAAAACTGTGTCACTTTATTTACCCGGACTCAAATTCTCAATACTTATAAAACTTTCCACCAGCTTCTGTTTTGTATCAGTGTGACAAGGTACTTTTGACGAATGTTTCACCGAGACTTTTCCCACTGAGATTCGGTGGCAGGCCTCATTCTGAGAACTGAAAACGGTGCATCGGGGGAACCCCCCGAAATTTCGGCAACAATTTCCAGAGGCTTCCGGGAAACTGCTCTGTGGTTTGACTGACGCAGATCGATTCTGAGAGTACAGTTGGTTTGAAAGATATTCAAAATAAACCCATGAATTTGTTGGTTTCACAAACTTGCCGATCCAATGGCACCGTGCCAAGATCATGAGCATTCCCCCACCCCACAGCAGATCCGGCCACCCTTCACCCGGGGGTTCAATCCAGCATCCGAGACACTAGGCTGAACCCCCTGTGCGGGCAGCAAGTCCCTCACGCTGGCACATCCCAGGGTAAAGTGACACAATGACGGGCTCTCATCACTGAGCCAATCACAATGCAATGCTGATGTGTGGGGAGGGTCACACTGAGGGAGGGTCACACTGAGTGAGGGTCACACTGTGGGAGGGGTGGTACTGAGGGAGGGTCACACTGTGGGAGGGGTAGTACTGAGGAAGGGTCACACTGAGGGAGGGGTGGTACTGAGGGAGGGTCACACTGAGGGAGGGTCACACTGAGGGAGGGCCACACTGAGGGAGGGTCACACTGTGGGAGGGGTAGTACTGAGGGAGGGTCACACTGAGTGAGGGTCACACTGTGGGAGGGGTAGTACTGAGGAAGGGTCACACTGAGGGAGGGGTGGTACTGAGGGAGGGTCACACTGAGGGAGGGTCACACTGAGGGAGGGCCACACTGAGGGAGGGTCACACTGTGGGAGGGGTGGTACTGAGGGAGAGTCACACTGAGGGAGGGGTGGTACTGAGGGAGGGTCACACTGAGGGAGGGTCACACTGAGGGAGGGCCACACTGAGGGAGGGTCACACTGTGGGAGGGGTGGTACTGAGGGAGGGCCACACTGAGGGAGGGTCTCACTGTGGGAGGGTGGTACTGAGGGAGGGTCACTCTGAGGGAGGCTATGGGGTTTGCAGAGCAGGACTCAGATCACACTGAACATTGAAGGTGCATTCAGATTGGTACTCCTACTGCGACACAAAGGACTCTGTCTGAGATCGGCCAACATCACAAGCAGATCCTGTGCCTCAGCATCATCTGTGGGCCGTTGCTTTGGGCAATTACCTCCATCCCTCATACATGACAACACTTTGATAGTAGTTCCTGGGCTTTGGTGAGGGCACATTCCAAAAACTCCAATGAGTGAATTCTAACTAAATTGCAGTACTTCTTTGAGTTTTAAACGAATTGAAGATTTAATCTGTGTCCTTGTGGTAAGCTACTGAAAGAAGGACTTTATTTTACAAGTTTTACGGGACTTGTAAATGGCTTCTCTACATATAAGGAATTCGAGAAATACATTTCCTCAATTACTTACTGTACACTCTCACAAGCTGGAAATAATTTGGCGTTAATATAGCATTTTGGTGTAAATAATTGAAGCCCACACACTATTCATATCCTTCAAGCCTGTCAGTTCCAGTCAACTCAACCCCACAACCAGAGCTCACCATTAGACAGGAGGAAGTGAAAGTGGCCAATTTATCAGACAACACAAATGTTTATCAGATATTAATGCCACCAGCCATTTACCCACCCCGCCACTACATCCACACAGCCACCCCTCTGCACAGACTGTCAGCACCGCCCCCTTACCTGCACATTGTGCTTCATGGGATTGCTCTCATCTTTATATTTATTGTGGTTTTTTATGCTTATTGTTTTTTTATACGTCATCAGATCCAAAGATACAATCATTTTGTTTCCCTTTACACTCTTCCACTGAAGGATGAAAACAAACGATCTTGAATCCTGAATCTGATGCTGATGAAATTCAGCGATCCCCGCACTTATCGATTCTCTGTGCCCTCAGTTACCTGTCCGCCCTCTCCTCCCCTCCCACTCCTCGCTAACAACTCTACAGTTAGCATCATTTCAACATTCGGCTTCATGAACTTCTATGCCATTAGTTTTACAGTAAATATGCAAAATGCTAGGTCTGGTCCTCAGGCTGAGCTTCTAAATCGGAGAAAGGCCAATTTTGGTGGTAACAGATCTGGCAAGTGTGGATTGGGAGGGGCTCTTTTCTGGCAAAGGGGAACTTGGGAAGTGGGCAGCCTTCAAAAGTGAAATTTGATAGTATAAAGCTTGTATGAGCCTGTCGGAATAAAAGGTAAAGATATCAGGTTCAGAGAACCTTTGTTTGCATCTGTATTTTCTCAGGAAATGGACACAGTCTATAGAAATGAGGCAAAAGGACATCAACTTCTCGGAGCCTGTACAGATTACAGAGGAGGAGGTGTTTGCTGCCTTGAAGCAAGTTCGGCTGGATAAATGCTCAGGGCCTGGCAAGGTGCTCCCTCGGACTCTGCGGGAGACAAGTGCAGAAACTGCTGGGGCCTTAGCGACAGGTGAGGTGCCAGAGGATTGCAGGATAGCGATGTTGTTCCGCTGTTCAAGAAAGGCTCTAAAAGTAAACCAGGTAATGAGAGGCTGGCAAGCCTGACATCAGCAGTGGGAAAGTTGTTGGAAGGAATTCTGAGGGGCTGGATGTATATGAGAATCCGAGTCAGGTTTATTATCATCTGCATATGTTGTGAAATTTGTTGACTTAGTGGTAGCAATACAAGGATAAATATAGAAAGAAAGCAATAAGTAAATCAATTACAGTAAATGTGTGTGTGTGTGCGTCTGTGTGTGTGTGTGTGTGTGTGTGTGTGTGTGTGAGAGTGTGTGTGTGTGTGTGTGTGTGTGTGTGTGTGTGTGTGAGAGTGTGTGAGTGTGTGTGTGTGTGTGTGTGTGTGTGTGTGAGTGTGTGTGTGTGTCTGTGTGTGTGTGTGTGTGTGTGTGTGTGTCTGTGTGTGAGAGTGTGTGAGTGTGTGTGTGTGTGTCTGTGTGTGAGAGTGTGTGTGTGTGTGTGAGTGTGTGTGTGTGTGTCTGTGTGTGAGTGTGTGTGTGTGTGTCTGTGTGTGTGAGTGTGTGTGTGAGTGTGTGCGTGCGTGCGTCTGTGTGTGTGTCTGTGTGTGAGAGTGTGTGAGTGTGTGTGTGTGTGTGTGTGTGTGTGTGTGTGTGTGTGTGTGTGTGTATACACAGTATATAATAGTGAAATTAAAAACAGTGCAAAAACAGAAATAATATAAAAGTGAGGTAGTGTCCAAGGGTTCAATATTCATTTAGGAATCGGATGGCAGAGGGGAAGAAGCTGTTCCTGAATCACTGAGTGTGTGTCTTCAGGCTCCTGTACCTCCTCCCTGACAGTAACAATGAGAAGAGGGCATGTCCTGGGTGATGGGTGTCCTCAATAATGGATGCCACTTTTCTGAGGCACCATTCCTCGAAGATGTCTTGCATATGCAGAGGCTAGTACCCATGATGGAGCTGACAAACTTTACAACTTTCTGTAGCTTCTTTTGATCCTGTGAAGTAGCCACCACTAACACCCCCACCCCCCTCGTACCAGACAGTGATGCAGTCAGTCAAAATGCTTTCCATGGTACATCTCTAGAAGGTTTCAAGAGTTTTAGGTAACAAACCAAATCTCCTCAAACTCTGCCTTCTTTATAGCTACATCGATGTTTTGGGACTAGATTGGGTCCTCAGAGATCTTGACACCCAGGAACTTGAAATTGCTCACTCTCTCCACTCCTGATCCCTCTTTGAGTTCGTGTTCCCTCATCTTACCCTTCCTGAAGTCCACAATCAGCTTTTTCGTCTTACTGACATTGAGCGCAAGGTTGTTCCTGCGACACCAATCAACCAGTTGGCATATCTCATTCGTGTACACCCTCTCATCTCCATCTGAGATTCTGCCCACAATGGTTGCATCATCAGCCAATTTATAGATGGTATTTGAACTGTTCCTAGCCACACAGTCATGGGTATAGAGAGAGTAGAGCAGTGGACTAAGCACACACCCCTGAGGTGCGCCAGTGTTGATAATCAGCGAGGAGGATGTGTTATCACCAATCCACACAGACTGTGGTCCTCCGGTTAGGAAGTCGAAGATCCAATTCCAGAGGGAGGTACAGAGGCCCAGGTTCTGTAGCTTATCGATCAGGACTGTGGGGATGATGGTGTTAAACGCTCAGCTATTGTCAACAACAACATCCTGACATAGGTGTTGGTATTGTCCAGGTGGTCTAGAGCCATTGACAAGCAAGAGAAAATCTGCAGATACTGGAAATCCGAGCAACACAAAGGATTTCGGCCCAATGCTGCCTGGCCTGCTGAGTTCCTCCAGCATTTGTATGTGTTGTTTGAAGAGCCATTAAGATTGTGTCTGCCATTGACCTATTGTGACGATAGGCAAATTGCAGTGGGACGAGACCCTGGCTGAGGCAGGAGTTGATTCTAGCCATGACCATCCTCTCAAAGCATTTTATCACCATAGATGTGAGCGCCACTGGGTGATAGTCATTCAGGCAGCTCACATTACTCTTCTTGGTCATTGGTATAACTGTTGCCCTTCTGACCATAGTGTAAGTATTTATACAAGTACTATATGCACTTGGATAGACATGCACTATTGAGGATAGTAGGTCATGTCTAACCAATCTTGTAGAGTTTTTTGAGGAAGATAGCAAGACAGTGTATGTTGTGACACATTTGACAAGGTCCCACGTGGGAAGCTGGTCCAGAAGGTTCCGTCACTCAGCATTCAGGAAGAGGTAATAAACTGGATCAGACATTGGCTTTGTGGGAGAAGCCTGAGAGTGTAGGAGATAGTTGCCTCTCTGACTGGAAGCCTGTGACTAGTGGTGTGCCACAGGGATCTGTGCTGGCTCCTTCATTGTTTGTCATCTACATCAATGATGTGGATGATAATGTGGTAAACTGGATCGGCAATTTGCGATGACACCAAGATCAGGGTGTAGTTGACAGCGACGAAGGCGATCATAGCTTGCAGTAGGATTGGGACCAGCTGGAAAAATGGCAAATGGAATTTAATGCAGACAAGTGTGAGGTGCTATACTTCAGCAGGACCAACCAGGTAGGTCACTGAAGAGTGTGGTAGAACAGAGGGATCTGGGAATACACGTCCATAATTTGTTGAAAGTGGCATCACAGGTAGATAGGGTCATCAAGAACATTGGCCTTCATAAATCAAAGTTTGGAATGCAGGAGATGGGATGTTATGTTGAAGTTGTATAAGGCATTGGTGAGGCTTAAACTGGAGTATTGTGTGCAGTTTTAGTCATCTACTTACAGAAAAGATGTAAATAAGGTTGAAAGAGTACAAAGAAAGTTTACAAGGATGTTGCTGGGTCTGGAGGACCTGAGTTACAAGGAAAGATTGAACAGATTAGGACTTCATTCCTTGAAATGTAGAAGACTGAGAGAAAATTTGATAGAGGTGTATAAGATTATGAGGGGTATAACTAGGGTAACTGCAAGCAGGATTTTTCCACTGAGATTGGGTGGGACTACAACCAGAGGTTATGGCTCTGAAAGGTGAAAAGTTGAAGGGGAAGATGAGGGGGAAACTTCTTCACTCAAAGGGTGGTGAGAATGTGTAACAGCTGTCAGCACAAGTGGTGCATCTCACATCGGCCATTACTGTCTGGTTTAGTGATTCCATCATCCCCACAACATCCTGGCACAATTCTACACTATCACCATGGAGACCATCCTCACATCGGCCATTACTGTCTGGTTTGGTGATTCTATCTTCCCCACAACATCCTGGCACAATTCTACACTGTCACCATAGAGACCATCCTCACATCGGCCATTACTGTCTGGGTTGGTGCAGCGTCCTCTCACAATAGACCAAAAATAAAGTGAGCTGCAAGGACAGCAGAAAAGGCCATAGGCTACAGTCCACCATGACTGCAGGATTTGTGTGTGTCCAGGGCAAATAAGCGGGAGGGAAAATCATTGTGGACAACCCACCCAGCAAAATGCCTTTTCCAAAAGCTCCCTTCTGGAAAGTGCGATAGAGTTATTAAGACAAAAACTTCACACCGTCCTTTTTTTTGTAATTTATTTTTTTATTGAAGTTCATCATCAAACAAACATTTCCATAAGATGTATTTCAGACATTGTACATATATATCATATAATCGTATATATCACAAATCTCCACGAAGTATTTATCTGAGGTACACACTTATAGAAAAGAGTGGAAAGAAAAAACAAGCAAAAGGAAAGAACTATGTACAAGTAGGGAGTGATCTTTTTTTTAACAACAGATTCATTGATTTGTGAGAATAAAATCAGGCCTATGAGGTATTATGTAGTTAAACCATTTTTCCCAGTATGAATCAAATTGTTCCAGCTTATGATTAACAGATGCTGTTATCTTCTCCATTTTGTAAATGTCCATTGTAATTTCCATCCACGTATTTAAAGTTGGGCTCTCCTGTGATAACCATTTCCTAATAAGAGTCTTTTTACCAGCCACCAACAGTATATTCATTAAATATTTTTCTCTTTTCAACCATTCTTGAGGTATATATCCAAAATATATGGTCTTACTCTCCAAGGGTATTTCACATTTAAAGATGTCTTGTAGGGCATTGTGTATCCCCCTCCAATAGTTTTTGATAACAGGGCAGTCCCAAAAAATATGATAATGATTTGCATTTTGATTTCCACAATTTCTCCAGCAAATAGGGAGGTTACTATCATAATGGGATTTCTGAGAGGGTGTAATAAAATATCTTATCAAGTTTTTCCATCCAAACTCCCTCCATTTCTGTGAACTGGTACACTTCCATTGATATCTCCATATTGTTGTCCATTCTTCCTCAGATATAATTATCCCTCCTTCCTTCTCCCATTTTGTTTTAATGTATGAAGTTGAATGTGTTTTAAGATTTGACAAACCCTTATACATGCTTGAAATGATTCTACTACCATTATCTGAATTATATGCTTTTCTAAAGAGCTCTATCAAGCATGTATTTGCCTTGGTTACATTTTTAAGCGTCTTATTAACATATTCTCGCATCTGTAAATACCGATAAAAATCTTGTTTTTCTAATAAGTGTTTCTCTTTAAGCATTTCAAAACTGAACAGTGTTCCTTATTTCATTATGTTGCAAAGAACTGTTATTCCTTAGCTGCCCAGTCCTTAAATCTAGCATCCAATTTATTTGATGTAAAATCCGAGTCATATGCACACCATTTAAGAATTGCAATATCTCCCTCTGGATTATATTCTTTTATAGTAGTTTTCCATATTTTAAGAGTCAATTTCACCCATGGGTTATCAATATTATTTATGTACCTTTGCAGGTTGTTACCAGCCAAAGTTGCTTGTATGGGGATGGGAAGTACCCGCTCCTCAATGTTTTTCCATTGAGCGTCATATGATGGGTTGCACCAACATATCACAGCTCTCAACTGTGCTGCAAAATAATAATCTCTAAGAGAAGGTAAGCCTCATCCCCCTTTTCCTTTGCTAATTGCAAAGTTTTGAGATGAACTCTAGGCCTTTTACCCTGCCAAATATACCTTGAAGGCATCTTGTTCCATTCATCGAATTGATTTTGATTAATCTCTATTGGTAGGGTCTGAAAGAGATATAACAATCTGGGCAGTATATTCATTTTAATAGACTCAATCCTTGAACTGAGACTGAAAAAAAGAATCAGGTTCCATCTTGCCACATCTTCCTTAATTTTTTTTATATAAAGGCTGATAATTACATTCTGATAATTTTGCCAAATCTTTTGGCATAATGATGCCTAAATATTTGAAAGACTCTGAGTGCCATGCCCAGGGATATCTACTTTCAATTTCTCTTGGTGGGCTATAGTAATCTGAAAGTAATTGGGTTTTATCTATGTTGATCTTGTATCCTGATAATTGACCATATTGTTCAAAGGATTGCATCAATTTAGGTAAAGGGTATGTTGGTTGCCCTAGATAGATCAACATGTCATCTGCATAACAAGCCAATTTATGCTCTGTCCCTTTAATAGTAATTCCCCTGATATCTTCATTTTGTCTGATGTATTGAGCTAACGGTTCCAGATATAACGCGAAGAGTAGCGGTGACCATGCACAACCCTGTCTCGTGCCCCTTTCTAGGGTAAGACTATTTGATAAATATCCATTGATTTTAATCCTAGCAGTAGGATTGTCATATAGTGTCTGTATAGTTTTAATAATTGTGTCTTGGAAACCAAATCTATGTAAAACTCTGTAAAGAAAATTCCAATTAGCCGAATCAAATGCTTTTTCAGCGTCCACGCTTATCACTATTGCTTCGATTTTATTTTTTTGTATATGATCCATAATGTGAAGTGGGTCCTTCGTATATTGTCTTGTGTCTGACGTTGTCGTATAAAACCTGTCTGATCATTACATATCAGTATGGGTAGAAACTCTTCTATTCGTTTGGCCATGATGGAGGTAAATAATCTATAATCTACATTAAGGACAGATATTGGTCTAAATGACCCCCATTCCATTTTATCCTTGTCTTCTTTCGGTATAGCTGAGATTATCGCTTTCTTCCAACTGGGTGGCATTTGTGCCTTTTTTAGAGCCCAGTTCAGTGCGGGGAGTAAAACAGGAATTAACTCATTTTTAAATTCTTTGTACCACTTTGCCGTATACCCATCTGATCCTGGTGACTTGCTTAATTTAAGCCTACTAATTGCAGCTTTTAATTCAACTTCAGTTACGTCAGCAGTTATTGTTCTATTTTGTTTTTCGCTTAAAGTGGGTAACTCTAGAGAATTCAGAAGGTGTCAAGTTGGGTTATGCTTCTCCCTGGAACTTTGGAATATAGAGTTTTGTAAAACACTTCAAAAGCTTCTTGAATTTCACTCAGCTTATTTTTTTTATCATTTTCGTTCTTGGGTCCCTAATTCTATGAATTGTATTTTCTGCTATCTTTTTTTTCCGTTTCCATGCCAGTATTTTCATAGATTTCGATCCACTTTCATAATGTCTCTATTTCAGAAACATTAAGTTTTTCCTGATTTCTTGCGTAGCCAAATTATTTATTTCATTCCTAATTCTTTTAATTTCCCCTAATGTATCCTGTGCCAAATTCAATTTGTGTTTTTTCTCTAGTTCCTTCAGCCTGTTTTGTAATTCCTCTAATGTTTTATTCCTTATTTTTTTCTTATATGAAGATATCGCTATAATTTTCCTTCAAAACTGCCTTCAGAGTATCCCATAGAATGGGAGATGAAACCTCTCCATTATCATTAAATTCTGAGTAGAGACCAATTTCTTTTTTAATTTGTTCCTTAAAGTACGGATCATTGAGTAGACTTGAATTTAGTTTCCAAATAGTATTCTTTGGTTGTAGGTCAAAATCAACAGATAAATATATAGGTGCATGGTCACTTACATCTATTGTCCCAATTCCACAGGTGTTTATTTTGTCTTTGTCTTTTCCAAATGTTATGAAATAGTCTATTCTTGTATATACAGAATGTGGAGCAGAATAATGAGTGTAATCCCTTCTGTTGGGGAAAGGTCCCTCCATATATCAATTAAACCAACATCCTCAAAAAGTGTATTAACTTTCTTATGTAAAGATTTTGTTTCATAGGTTTTTCTATTGGAAGAGTCTAAGTTTGGTTGTAATTGTAAATTTAAGTCTCCCCCACATATCAGGAGTCCTTCTGTTTCCATTACCATAATATCAGTAATTTTCTGAAAGAAACCAATATCACTTCCCGGGAATGCGTATATATTCAATAGAGTAACTGAATTGCCGTCTATATTCCCCCTTACCAGAATATATCTGCCCTCTTTATCTCCCATTTTGAATATTTTTCAAAATTTAGCTTACTTGAGATAAGAATAGCAATTCCTCTCTTATGCCCTGATTTATATGAGGAGAAAAACCGATTAGTGAAGCCCATGCTCTTTAGTTTTCCATGCTCATTATCACTTAAATGAGTTTCCTGTAAATATACTACATGGGCTTGTTCTTTTCTCATTCTGGATAAAATTCTCTTACGTTTGATTGGATTTAATAGCCCATTGACATTAAAAGAAATGAATTTTGCCTTGCCTTTAGCCATCTGTATTTATCTGTCAATGTATCATTGAAATTAGAATAAAACGTAATTGATTTACTCCCTGAACAAATAAGAACCAAGAAACGCAAATAATAGCAAAAATGGCAATGAACGTGTGATTCCAAGGCTGAGGTCTCTAGTAGATGACCCTGCGTTGAGCTAGAGGAAATGTCTAGCTGTGGGGGATAACCCCTCCTACTTGTGAGTTGAGGACCCCTATTGCAGTATTCATAAAAGTCAGTGAACAAATCCATTACACAGAAAAGATATCCCTGTGTACTCCTCATATATATATATATGTGCACACACACAACGCGCTAGACGGTAGCGCGATATTAATACGCAGCAGCTTCTCTGGACTCTGGATTGGGGATTGCCAAACGTTATGTGGATTTTCTGGTGTAGTCTGTTTTGTCATATGCTTTTGTGATATCATTCTGGGGGAACGTTGTCTCATTTTTTAACTGCATTGCATTTGTGGTTTCTAAATGACAATAAACTGAATCTGAATCTGAATATATATATACACACACACATCTTTATATTCTCATTTTGGTGGGGGAAAAGGAGTAAGTGAGCGAATAAAGAATAACAACTAAGTAATATAAAATCCACATTATAATAAGTATTTCTCGAGATAGGTATATCACCGTGTACTTTTGCTTCCGTTTAGTTTCTCAACATTTTTAAAGTTAGCCAAACCTCATGGCTCTTCTGAAGGGGGTGAGGACTGTCTTTGGGAAACCCCCAGTCTCTTCCTGATATATTTCTCTTGGCCTCCTCCCATCTCCTGCTTTCTCGATTCTCGCACTATTTCCCAAGCGGAGCGGGATAATTCCTCAGCCAGGCTTTCCCTCGTTTTGGTCACGCTGACGGGCAACCCTCTGGCCTTCATGTCTGTAGTCGCCTCCTCCACTGTCTGGTACAACCGCGTCCCGTTGTCATAAAACACTCGAAGTTTAGCAGAGTACGGAGTTTGAAATCTAATCTTATTTTGCTTTAATACTCGCTTTACTTCGGAGTATTCTTTGCATTTCTGGAGGACCGCAGGAGGGTAATCTTGGTCGAAATATATTAATTCATCCTCTAAAAACACACTCTTCTTACCCCAGGCCCTTCGTAGAATCTCCGCTTTGGTACTGTACCAAAGGAATTTTATTATTATTGAGCGTGGCTTTCTATCCTGGGTAGGTTTCGGGATGAGCACACGATGGGCTCTTTCGACTTCCAGCTCCATAGCCGGGGGAAGATCCAGCGCATCCCGCAGTAACTTTCCGACAAACTCCGTCATAGACGAGCCCTCCGCTCCTTCGGGAACATTGTAGATTCTGATATTTTTCTGCCGTGATCTTCCCTCCAGGTCAAGCAGTTTACCTTCTTGGTGATGTATGATTTTTATTGTCTTGCTCAGTATTCGTTCTACGTTTTGAACGCGATCTTCCACCTTCTCAATTCGAGTCTCTGCCACCGCTATTTTTTGATTGACGCTGGTGAGCTCTGACTTGATATCACGGAGCTGCTGCTTTATTTCTTTCAGGATTTTGAACATATTTGCCGTTTCGCCTGAACGAGGCTCAGCGTCCGCCTCGCTAGCACGCGGTCGGGTTGGAGAGCCGCTCGCTGCACTCCTCTCAGCCGCAGGCTCCGCAGTGTCACTTTTTTTATTTCCATTCCTTTTCCCCATTCTTGCCCCTCTTTTCAGTTCAAATATTTTTCGAAAAGTATTATATTTGATGGGTTAACGGGGCTTAATACGCATTTTTCCGGAGGACCTAGTGACTTAAGCTGCCATTCTCGATGATAACATCACCGGAAACCAACTTCACACCATCCGAAAAGTTTCTTCCCCCAGGAAGTTAATCTGATCAACCATTCCAGTTAGCCCTCCACATCCCCCTCTACATACTAGCCCTGTCACTGCACTGTAACCTGTTTATAATGCTGTTTACATTGCAAATACATGTCAGCATTTATGTACATTTATTCCATAGCTATACTTTAACCTCTTTATGTAATTCTTTACAATTGTTAATCGTTGTTTTTTGTTGCATGTCGTACTCTGACCAGCACACCGCAGCAAATCCCTAATACATGGAAGTGTACGTTCAGTGGTTAGGTACAGGGGTGTTACCTGGAGTGGTTTTCTGCTGTTGAGGCCCATCCATTTCAAGGTTTGACATGTTGTGTGTTCAGAGATGCTCTTCTGCACACCGCTGTTGTAATGTGTGGTTATTTGAGTTACTGTCACCTGTCTGTCAGCTTGAACCAATCTGGCCGTTCTCCTCCGACCTCTCTCTTTAACAAGGCATTTTCTCCCAGAACTGCAGCTCACTGGCTTTCTTTTGTTTGTTTTTGCACCATTATCTGTAAACTCGAGAGGCTGTTGTGTGTGAAAACCCCAGGAGATCAGCAGTTTCTGACATATTCAGACCACCCCATCTGGCACCATCAAACAATCCACAGTCAAAGTCACTTGGATCCTCATTCTGATGCTTGGTCTGAACAACAACTGAACCTCTTGACCACGTCTGTGTGCTTTTATGCATTGAGACGCTGCCTCATGTTTGGTTGATTAGATATTTGGATTAATACGGTGTACAGGTGTACCTAATAAAGTGGCCACTGAGTGTACAAGGTGAATAAAGTTGATCCTTGATCCTGAAAACCCCATGTCCAAATTGCACAATAAAATTCCAATGCACGAGGATGTGGAGTCACCCCCTTTGATAGCCATTGAGTTTAGATCCCGATGAAACATCTGCTTTTCTCTGCACTCCATTAGTAGTTTAATCAAGTATTTTGCAGACCTATGACAGATCCCGCCACACTGAAAGTAAACGGGGGCTGTCTGGAAGCGCCACCACCTACACTGACAGAGTAACAGGCCAGGATTTGTGTCTGAACTGTATTCCAGCTTAAGGGACTGAGCAGGACACACAAAATGCTGGAGGAACTCAGCAGGACAAGCAGCAGCTATGGAGAGGAATAAACAGTTGCCACTTCAGGCCGGGACCTTTGATCAGGACTGGATTCTGAGCATTCTTTTTCTCCCATTCCAACTTTAATACTTCTTAAGCCCCTTATCTCTTCCACCTATCACGTCGCATGGCATCTCAAACTTCCAGAGATGTGTAGTGGAGAATACATTGACTGGCTACATCACAGCCTTATATGGGAACACCAACTCCCTTGAATGAAAAATCCTACTAAAAGTAGTGGATTCAGCCAAGTCCATCACGGATAAACCCTCCCAACCATTGAGCGTATCTACCTGAAACACTGTTGCAGGAAAGCAGCGTCTATCAACAGGCCATGCTCTCTCCTCACTGCTGCCATCAGGACCCCCACCACCCAGGCCATGCTCTCTTCTCACTGCTGTCATCAGGGACCCCCACCACCCAGGCCACGCTCTCTCCTCACTGCTGCCATCAGGACCCCCACCACCCAGGCCATGCTCTCTTCTCACTGCTGCCATCAGGAAGAAGGCACAAGAGTCTCAGGACTCGCGCCACCAGGTTCAGGAACAGCCAACCATCAGACTCTTGAACCAAAGGGGGATAACTTCACTTTCCCCATCATTGAAATGTTCCCATAACCTATGGACCCACTTTCAAGGATGCTTCATCTGATGTTCTCAGTATTTATTGCTTAATTATTTATATGATTATTTCTTTTTCAGTTTGCAGTTTCCTGTTTTCTGCACTCTGGTTGAATCCCTAGTTGGTGAGGTCTTTCATTGATTCTGATATAATTAATATCCTATAGATTTCTTTAGTATGCCCACAAGAAAATGAATTTCAGGGTTGAATATGGTGACATATATGCACTTTGATAATAAAATTTACTTTAAACTATCCTCAGCCGCCTTCCCCCTTACCCCTATCACCCGCCAGCCCGTACTGCTCTCCCTCCCCCACCTTCTTATTCTGTTTTCTGCCCCTTCCTTTCCAGTCCTGATGAAAAGTCTCTCCATAGATGCTGGCTGAGTTCCTCCAGCATTTCGAGTGCTGCTCTGGATTTCCAGCATCCACAGAATAGCTTGTGTTTACATTGTGCTTGACCTAATTCTAGCTCGATGCACTGTGTAATGATCTGATCTGTATGAACAGTACGCAAGACAAGCTTTTCACTGTATCTGGGTAGCTGTGAGAACAAACCAAAATAAATACTGTACCAATCTGGTGGAAGAGCCTGGACCTCTGCCGCCCCCTGGTGCTCATTCCACAGATTACCTCAGTAAGGCGATGACGTCCCAGCTACTGGCTACAGTTTTCCAATGGGCAATACCCATTACATGAGATGCACTGAATCCTGTTTTCCCATACTCTGTACGTTTAGGTCTATTACATAACAGAAGGACTGGAGGGCACCACAATAGCATAGCGGTTAGTGCGACACTATTACAGCCTGAAGCGTCCGAGTTTGGAGTCCAATTCTGGAATCCTCTCAAGGAACATAGAAATCTACAGCACTGAGATTTAAAGATGAGAGGCTTTTCCCCAGGGCTGAAATGGCTAGCATGAGAGGGCACAGTTTTAAGGTACTTGTTAGTAGGTATAGAGGAGATGTCAGGGGTAAGATTTTTACTCAGAGAGTGGTGAGTGCGTGGAATGAGCTCACAGTGCCAGCAATAGTGATGGAGGTGGATGTGATGGGGCCTTTTAAGAGACTCCTGGACAGGTACATGGAGCTTAGAAAAATAGAGGGCTATGGGTAACCCTAGGTAATTTCTAAGGTAAGGACATGTTCGGCACAGCATTGTGGGCCGAAGGGCCTGTATTGTGCTGTAGGTTTTCTATGTTTCTGTTACAGGCCCTCGTGCTGACCATATAACTTACTCTAGAGACTGGCTAGAATCTCCCTACCACATAGCCCTCTACTTTTCTGAGCTCCATGTATCTATCTAGGAGTCTCTTTAAAAGAAAGACCCTATAGCATCACCACTGGCAGTGCATTCCACACACCCATCACTCACTGTGTAAATAAAAACTTACCTCTGACATTGCCCTTGTGACTACTTCCAAGCACCTTGAAACTATGCCCCCTTGTGTCAGCCCTGGGAAAAAGCCTCTAACTATCCACATGATCAATGCCTTTCATCTTATACACCTCTATCGAGTCACCTGTCATCCTCTGTCGCTCCAAGGAGAAAAGGCCGAGTTCACTCAACCTATTCTCATAAGGCACGCTCTCCAGTCCAAGCACATTCTTGTAAATCTCCCCTGTGCTCTCTCTATAGTATCCACATCCTTCCTGTAGCAAGGTAACCAGAACTGAACACAATTGAAGTGGGGTCTGACCAAGGTCATATATAGCTTTGACATTACCTCACGGCCCTTGAACTCAAACCCACAGTTGATGAAGGCCACACACCATATGCCTTCTTAACAACACTGTCAACCTGCGTAGCAGCTTTGAGTGTCCTATGGATATGGACTCCAAGATCTCGCTGACCCTCCACACTGCCAAAAGTCTTACCATTAATATTATATTGTCTTCAAATTTGACCTACTGAAGTGAACCACTTTACATTTATCGTGGTTGAACTCCATCTGCCACTTCTCAGACCAGTTCTGCTTTTTAAAAGCTATTATTAATGCTTTTGAGATAGTGATTTAGATGCATATCATATTTTTTTTTACTGAGTTAAGTATTGTATGTAATTAGTTTTGCTACAACAAGTGTATGGGACATTGGAAAAAAGTTGGAATTTCCCCATGGGGATGAATAAAGTATCTATCTATCTATCAATGCCCCACTGTAATCTCCGACAACCCTCCAGACTATCAACACAGCCCCAACTTTTGTTTCATCAGTAAACTTACTAACCCACCTTTCTACTTCTTCATCCAGGTCATTTGTAAAAATCACAAAGAGGGGCCCCAGAACAGATCCCTGCAGACCGCCAGTGGTCACCAACCTCCATGCAGAATATGACCCGTCTACAACCACCCTTTGTCTTCTGTAGGCAAGCCAATTATGGATTCACAAAGCAAAGTCTCCTTGGATCCCATGCCGCCACACTTTCTGAATGAGCCTAGCATGGGGAACTTTATCAAATGCCTTACTGAAATCCATATACACTACATTCACTGCTCTACCTTCATCAATATGTTTTGTTACATCCTCAAAGAATTCAATCAGGCTCGTAAGGCATGACCTGCCCTTGATAAAACCTTGCTGACTATCCCTAATCAGATTATGTCTCTCCAAATGCTCATAAATCTTGCTTCTCAGGATCCTCTCCAACAACTTGCCCCCCACTGAAGACTCATTGGTCTGTAACTCCTTTTCTTGAACAAGGGAACAACCTTTGCAACCCTCCAATCCTCTGGTACTTCTCCCATCCCTATTGATTATTCAAAGATCATTGCCAGAGGCTCAGCAATCTCCTCCCTCACTTCCCACAGTAACCTGGGGTATATCTCATCCGGTCCCAGCGACTTATCCAACTTAATACCTTTCAACAGCTCCTTTTTCTTAAAGTCTGTACATTCAAGCATTTCAGTGCACTGTAAGTCATCCCCACAATCGCCAAGGTCCTTTTCACCGGTGAGTACCGAAGCAAAGTATTCATTAAATACCCAGCTACCTCCTCCAGCTCCGTGCACGTTTCCACTATCACACCTGATTGGTCCTATTCTCACGTGGCTCATCCTCTTGCTCTTCACATACTTGTAGAATGCCTTGGGGTTTTCTTTAATCCTGCTCGCCACTGCCTTTTCATGGCCCCTTCTAGCTCTAATTTCATTCTCAGGCTCCTTCCTGGCACCCTTGTAATTTTCCAGAGCTCTACCAGTACCTAGTTTCTTGAACTTTTTGTAGGCTTTCTTTTCTTCTTAACTAGATATTCTACAGCCTTTGTACACCATGGTTCTTTTATCCTACCATCCTTTCCATTCCTCAATGGAACATGACTATGCAGAACTCCTTGCAAATATTCCGATATTTGCCACAGTTCTGCCATTTCCCTGAGAACATCAGCTTCCAAGTTCCTACCTAATAGCATCATACTTCCCCCTACCCCAATTAAACATTTTCCCAAATTGTCTGCTCCTATCCCTCTCCAGCGCTATGGTGAAGGAGATAGAGTTAAGGTCACTACCTCCAACATGCTAACCCACTGAGAGATCTGACACCTGACCAGCTTCATTTCCCAATACCAGATCAAGTACAGCCTCTCCTCTAGTTGGCCTAACTACATATTGCATCAGGATGTTTGTTACTCTTGGGGGGGGGCTATAAAAAACACTCAGTAGAGTTATTGCCCCCTTCCTGTTTCTGACTTCCACACACAATGACTCAGTGGACAATCCCTGCATGATTTCTTCCTTTTCTGCAGCCGTGATACTACCTCTGATCAGCAATGCCACGTCCTCACCTCTTTTGCCTCCCTCCCTGTCCTTCTTGAAACATCTAAAGCCCGACACATTCAGCGGTTATTCCTACCCCTGAGACATCCAAGACTCTGTAATGGCCACAATATCATATTTCCAAGTAAGGTTTGTACTTTCTTCCTATATGCACGAGTTTCCTCTTGCAGTCCTAAAATGCACGAGTTATTAAGTTAATTTGTCATAGTAAATGGATTTTGTGTTTTTTGTTGTAACAGTTTTGCAGAACAATGTGATACTCTCAGCCTGTGATGCAAGTACGTTTCTCTTTGCAGACGTGCACTTTTGAAAACTATCCAGCCAATCCAATGCACTAGGCCAGAAGCAGATAAAATGGACCAAATCGCCTCTCCTCATGGGGCTTCATACAAAACACAGGAGAGTGAAAGTGAAGATGGAGGGAGTGTGTGAGGGGCAAAGTGCGCTCCACACTAGGGTAACCCCACGCTCTACTTAGTATCTCTGTCACTGGAATTCTGATGGCTCTGCAGGTGAGGCAAGCTGACAGGAATAACTTAAACTAAGATATTGATAACAATTGCCCACAAGCCATCGCGTATGGGGGAAGGGGGCGTCATCAGCAACAGAAATATGACAATTAGAGCTAGTCACATTTTGCCTTTTATTGACCCATTGCCCTCCAAGAATCTTCCCCACATGAAAATCCAGATTTTAATTCAATTGCTCAAATTTTTATTTCTATTTAAATGAGGGTTGTAGTCCAGCAGAGGTCGATGGGACTATTGGTCATGGAGATGACTCCACCATGGCAGGTCCCAGGCCTGGCTGCAAAAGGAGCGGGGCTGAGCAACCCCATCCCGTGAAAACCCAGAGCCACGGAAGCTCCGTAGACCACACCCCTGGGAGAGGAAGGATCCTTGATGGGCTACACCTCAAAATACTCTGGCAAGGTGCAGTTGATGGCCCATGTCCCAGTAGCGCTGATGGGCAGAATGGCCTGTTGTAGCAATCTGTAACTCTAATTCCCCTCCCCTGAGATTCATACTGTCATAGAAAAGTGCAGCACAGAAACAGGCCTTCTGGTCCAGGCCGAGCTAGTTAACCTGCCTACTCCCATTGACCCACACCCCGCCCATCCATGTACCCATTGAACATCACAGCACAGAAACAGGCCATCTGGTCCAGGCCGAGCTAGTTAACCTGCCTACTCCCATTGACCCACACCCCGCCCATCCATGTACCCATTGAACATCACAGCACAGAAACAGGCCATCTGGTCCAGGCCGAGCTAGTTAACCTGCCTACTCCCATTGACCCACACCCTGCCCATCCATGTACCCATTGAACATCACAGCACAGAAACAGGCCATCTGGTCCAGGCCGAGCTAGTTAACCTGCCTACTCCCATTGACCCACACCCTGCCCATCCATGTACCCATTGAACATCACAGCACAGAAACAGGCCATCTGGTCCAGGCCGAGCTAGTTAACCTGCCTACTCCCATTGACCCACACCCCGCCCATCCATGTACCCATTGAACATCACAGCACAGAAACAGACCATCTGGTCCAGGCCGAGCTAGTTAACCTGCCTACTCCCATTGACCCACACCCTGCCCATCCATGTACCCATTGAACATCACAGCACAGAAACAGGCCATCTGGTCCAGGCCGAGCTAGTTAACCTGCCTACTCCCATTGACCCACACCCTGCCCATCCATGTACCCATTGAACATCACAGCACAGAAACAGGCCATCTGGTCCAGGCCGAGCTAGTTAACCTGCCTACTCCCATTGACCCACACCCCGCCCATCCATGTACCCATTGAACATCACAGCACAGAAACAGGCCATCTGGTCCAGGCCGAGCTAGTTAACCTGCCTACTCCCATTGACCCACACCCCGCCCATCCATGTACCCATTGAACATCACAGCACAGAAACAGGCCATCTGGTCCAGGCCGAGCTAGTTAACCTGCCTACTCCCATTGACCCACACCCCGCCCATCCATGTACCCATTGAACATCACAGCACAGAAACAGGCCATCTGGTCCAGGCCGAGCTAGTTAACCTGCCTACTCCCATTGACCCACACCCCGCCCATCCATGTACCCATTGAACATCACAGCACAGAAACAGGCCATCTGGTCCAGGCCGAGCTAGTTAACCTGCCTACTCCCATTGACCCACACCCCGCCCATCCATGTACCCATTGAACATCACAGCACAGAAACAGGCCATCTGGTCCAGGCCGAGCTAGTTAACCTGCCTACTCCCATTGACCCACACCCCGCCCATCCATGTACCCATTGAACATCACAGCACAGAAACAGGCCATCTGGTCCAGGCCGAGCTAGTTAACCTGCCTACTCCCATTGACCCACACCCCGCCCATCCATGTACCCATTGAACATCACAGCACAGAAACAGGCCATCTGGTCCAGGCCGAGCTAGTTAACCTGCCTACTCCCATTGACCCACACCCTGCCCATCCATGTACCCATTGAACATCACAGCACAGAAACAGGCCATCTGGTCCAGGCCGAGCTAGTTAACCTGCCTACTCCCATTGACCCACACCCTGCCCATCCATGTACCCATTGAACATCACAGCACAGAAACAGGCCATCTGGTCCAGGCCGAGCTAGTTAACCTGCCTACTCCCATTGACCCACACCCTGCCCATCCATGTACCCATTGAACATCACAGCACAGAAACAGGCCATCTGGTCCAGGCCGAGCTAGTTAACCTGCCTACTCCCATTGACCCACACCCTGCCCATCCATGTACCCATTGAACATCACAGCACAGAAACAGGCCATCTGGTCCAGGCCGAGCTAGTTAACCTGCCTACTCCCATTGACCCACACCCCGCCCATCCATGTACCCATTGAACATCACAGCACAGAAACAGGCCATCTGGTCCAGGCCGAGCTAGTTAACCTGCCTACTCCCATTGACCCACACCCCGCCCATCCATGTACCCATTGAACATCACAGCACAGAAACAGGCCATCTGGTCCAGGCCGAGCTAGTTAACCTGCCTACTCCCATTGACCCACACCCCGCCCATCCATGTACCCATTGAACATCACAGCACAGAAACAGGCTGTTTGGCCCTTCTTGGCACATGACCTACCACGCACAAAGCCATGTTGACTCTCCCCGGTAAGTCCCTGTTCAAACTCTTGTCAATTCATCGATTGTTCAAGTGTTGGGACACGAGTCCAGTGATTTAACCACTCAACTGCCTGACTCCTTCACAGTGATACAGCGACAAAATAGAAATAAAAAATTGTGTACTTGACTTATATGGGACTCAGTGCTGAGGTAAGGGGCTTTACACCAGACACAATGGGCCGAATGGTCTTTCATATTATCCACATCCGTCAATGCAAGTTCATTAATGGTCACCACTTCAACAGCGGAGAAACGCCGAGAGCCTTGCAGAGGTTGCTCACTGTAGAGAGCAGCATTGAACAGTGGTTCATAAGCACAAGAGACACTGCAGATTTTGGAAATTCAGAATAATACATACATTTATGAAGGATCTGGATGAAAAGTCTCAGCTTAAAACGGCAGCTGCTCTTTATCGCTCCCCCTAGGACACTGGTTCCAGTCCATCCCAGGTGCAGACCGTCCTGTTTATACTGGTCCCACCTCCCCCAGAACTGGTTCCAATGTCCCAGAAATTTGAATCCCTCCCCCTTGCACCATTTTTCAAGCCACGTATTCATCTGAAAACAATTTTTCAAAACTCCTTAGATTCTGGATTAGTTCCTGAGGATTGGAGGGTGGCTAATGTAACCCCACTTTTTAAAAAAGGAGGGAGAGAAACCGGGGAATTACAGACCAGTTAGCCTGACATCGGTGGTGGGGAAAATGCTAGAGTCGGTTATCAAAGATGTGATAACAGCACATTTGGAAAGAGGTGAGATCATCAGACAAAGTCAGCATGGATTTCTGAAAGGAAAATCATGTCTGACGAATCTTATAGAATATTTTGAATTTGTAACTAGTAGAGTGGATAGGGGAGAGCCAGTGGATGTGGTATATTTAGATTTTCAAAAGGCTTTTGACAAGGTCCCACACAGGAGATTAGTGTGCAAACTTAAAGCACACGGTATTGGGGGTATGGTATTGATGTGGATAGAGAATTGGTTGGCAGAAAGGAAGCAAAGAGTGGGAGTAAACGGGACCTTTTCAGAATGGCAGGCAGTGACTAGTGGGGTACCGCAAGGCTCAGTGCTGGGACCCCAGTTGTTTACAATATATATTAATGATTTAGACGAGGGAATTAAATGCAGCATCTCCAAGTTTGCGGATGACACGAAGCTGGGCGGCGGTGTTAGCTGTAAGGAGGATGCTAAGAGGATGCAGGGTGACTTGGATAGGTTAGGTGAGTGGGCAAATTCATGGCAGATGCAATTTAATGTGGATAAATGTGAGGTTATCCACTTTGGTTGCAAGAACAAGAAAACAGATTATTATCTGAACGGTGGCTGATTAGGAAAAGGGGAGGTTCAACGAGACCTGGGTGTCATTGTACACCAGTCATTGAAAGTGGGCATGCAGGTACAGCAGGCGGTGAAAAAGGCAAATGGTATGTTGGCATTCATAGCAAGAGGATTCGAGTACAGGAGCAGGGAGGTTCTACTGCAGTTGTACAAGGCCTTGGTGAGACCACAGCTGGAGTATTGTGTGCAGTTTTGGTCCCCTAATCTGAGGAAAGACATTCTTGCCATAGAGGGAGTACAAAGGAGGTTCATCAGATTGATTACTGGGATGGCAGAACTTTCATATGAAGAAAGACTGGATCGACTAGGCTTATACTCACTGGAATTTAGAAGATTGAAAGGGGATCATATTGAAACGTATAAAATTCTAAAGGGATTGGACAGGCTAGATGCAGGAAGATTGTTTCCGAGGTTGGGGAAGTCCAGAACGAGGGGTCACAGTTTAAGGATAAAGGGGAAGCCTTTTAGGACCGAGATGAGGAGAAACTTCTTCACACAGAGAGTGGTGAATCTGTGGAATTCTCTGCCACAGGAAACAGTTGAGGCCGGTTCATTGGCTATATTTAAGAGGGAGTTAGATATGGCCCTTGTGGCTAAAGGGATCAGGGGGTATGGAGAGAAAGCAGGTACAGGGTTCTGAGTTGGATGATCAGCCATGATCATACTGAATGGCGGTGCAGGCTCAAAGGGCCGAATGGCCTACTCCTGCACCTATTTTCTATGTTTCTATACCTCTCATTCAACACGTCGGGACCTGCTCAGCTTTGTTGACTGCTCCTTTCAACAGATGCTGCCCGACCTGCTGAGTTCATCCAGCTTTTTTTTTTACGTCGTTATTTGACCACAGCATCTGCAGTATACTTTGTGTTTACAGCTCCTTTGTTACTGCGCAGAGGTGCAGTGGGAATAGCTTCCTGCAGATGGCAGCACTGAGCAGTGCCACAGTCAATTTAAAGTGGATATTGAAAGGTTCTTGATTAGTAAGGGCATCAAATGTTACAGGAGAAAAAGGGTTGAGAAGGATAATAAATCAGTCATGACAGAATGATGGAGGAAACTCTGTGGACCAAACAGCCTAATTCTGTCTGTGCGTCTACCGGTCCAGTTACTCACCAGCCACCGACAACTCCTCTGCACAAATGCACCAGGGAAGCCAAACGCCAAAAGAACAAAACACTTTATTAAAAGTCAGCAGCAAGGAAACAGACGGGTGCTGTGAATGAATGAGGAAAGGCGCAGGAATCTGTCCGTCTTGTATCCAGAATCATTCTGGCACTCCCTGGGCGATCGGCTCAGGGAAACCGTGCGTTATTTGGTCACATGATTGGCATCTATTCATCAAAATTAATCTCTGGAGAAAATGTTGGTGCATTGGTCCAAACCCAGATAAACCGCATTTCCCCATCACCTCCCTCAATCGACGCAGACGCAGGAGAAGAGCTGGGCCGCAAGGAGGAGAGCGAGGGGACACTGCTTGGAGACAAACTGCCCTCCCCCTTCTCCTCCCTCAGCACCTCACTCTAAATACTGGGCATAGGCAAACAGTCAGGATGGAGGGCTGGGTTCACTCAGGGTAGTTGTCCAAGAGGAAGGTGAGGTGGGGGAGACACCATGGGGACACCGGAGACCTCTGATGGTGAGATCTGGAGCAACAAAAAAATGCTGCAGGAACTCAGCAGCCTGTCGGGATGCATCAAGGGAGAGGAATAAAGAGTCGCCATCTGGGGCAGAGACCTGTCATCAGAGCCTCGGCCTGAAACGTCAACCCTTCATTCCCCTCCAATGATGCCACCTGACTGGCTGACTTCTTCCTGCATTTTGTGTGTGTCGCTCTGGATTTCCAGCATCTACACAATCTCTTATGTTTATGATCTGCTGGGGGGTGGTGGTGGGGGGGAGATAGGTGACGGTTTGGGTCGAGACCCTTGAAGATAAACATTAGCTTTAATTATCACATGTACCCGGAAACATACAGTGAAATGTGCCATTTGCATCAATGTCCAACACAGTCCAAAACATGCTGGGGCAAGTGTAGCTGCCCTTTATCTGGAAAATGTGCAGACAGCCAGTACAGAGAGGTGAGGGGCAGCGTGGCACAGTCATAATCTACCTGTCACTTGCCAGCTCTTGTACAGACAACGGTGAAGGGCAGTGTGGCGCAGTCTTAATTTATGTGTTATTCACCTTTTCTGTATCAATGTTAAGGTTACCTCTCCACACTGGCTTCTTGCCCTCTATCGTTCAGTCCAGACTGCAGGTTTGGACCTGAAACTTCAACTGTTTATTCCCCTCCATAGATGCTGCCTGACCTGCTGAGTTCCTCCAGCGTTATGTGTCTTGCTTCTGACCCCAAGGGATAGCAGGAAGGTGGCCTCGTTAGCTGAACTGCAGTCTCCACAAACCACCAGTGGGATAAACGTCACCGTTTACCCACACTGCAGTATGTTATGAAAGACCAGGTACTCGGCCCCTCAAATCTCTGCTTCTCCCTTCAGTCACCTTACATGGGCCTGAGGAGCAGGGAAGGGGTGTACACGTCCTTTAATACAGCGTCAGAAGGCACTAACACGGGGAGAGTTCAGGTCTGGTAACATGCAGAGGGCGAGCAGGGGAGGGGAGAGGGGTGGCGGGATGAGAGAAGAACAGATTAGTGGACTGATGAGGGGCTGCAGCTTTCTGCCTCAGGTGAGTGAGGTCAGTGACAGTGGCCCCCACCCCTCTTGCAATTAAGGCGGCTGTGCTAAGCACCAAGAGGTGGAAACAGCCCTCCCCCAAAGGACAGCCCCGGCCCAGCACAGAATGAGAAGGAAAGCAGGAGGCACTGGGCAGCTTTGGCTTGTGGTCAGAGGACAGAGACTGGCTGGCCTCGGGCCTCGAGCCTCGAGTGCAGCCCAGCCCCAGGGCGCACTAACAGTTCAGCAGCTCCACGTAGTTGGCTGGAAACATGCCGAAGGAGCCATTGGCTGCGTAACCTCGCCACCAGCCCTCGTCAATCTGCTCGATGTTGGTGATGATGTCATCAGGGTCGAAGGAAATCTCTGTTTCGTCAGCTGAATGGTGAGGAGAAAGGAGGGGCAGGAAATACAGAAGGGAAGAGAGGGAGGTTAACCAAGTCCAGCCTGTTAAACACACATTCACTATTCCCAATGCTCCAGGTTTACCCTGGAGTAAAACAATGAAATTAACTCCTTTCACCTTCCTTAAACACCAGTACTGACAAGAGCTGATTCCTGCGATAACTGGGAGCATTCATTTGCAAAGCTGACAGAAGGAAACATCAAACATTTTTTACGTTGGGTTGCATCTAGGTTAATTAGAACGAGGGGATAAAACAGAACAGTGGGGGTCAAAATGAACCCATGGGCACAACAGACTCACAGTGAAGGAGGGAGAGGTGGACATGTGGCAGGGATTTCATAGGAACCTTTGGTAGTATTTTTCCAGGGCTTTCAGCTGCCTACCGTAAGTGGTCCATGGTTCTTAATTAGTCAGGGAGTCAAAGATTATGGGGAGAAGGCAGGAGAACTGGGTTGAGGGGATTAATAAATCAGAGGATGAGAAGTGACTTGATAGATGTGTACATAGGTTGTGGACAGCCAGAAACTTTTTCCCGGGGAGTAAATGGCTAATACCAGGGGTATTATATTAAGCTGACTGGATGAAACTCTGGGGGGGTCGGGGGGGGGGAGATGTCAGAGGTAAATTTTCTTCCGCCCCCCCAACAGTGTAGTGAGTGTGTGGAACGCCCTGCGGTGGTGATAGAAGCAGATACATTAGGGACATTTAAGAGATTCTTAGACAGGCACATGGCTGATAGAAAAATGGAGGATTATGTGGGGGGAAGGGTTAGATTGGTTTTAGAGTAGTTTAAAGGGTTGGCACAATATCGTGGGCCAAGGGGCCTGTACTCTGCTATGCTCTGAAATTGATCCTGGATCTCACACTAGCCCAAGGTCAGCACCGCAGCTCGGTTCAGACTCTTGGGATACAAGACCCCAAGCCTGTGAAACTAGCTCGTGCTCTGTCTGCTAGAGCAGAGAGGATCCAATTCCTTCCGGGACCTTGTTCGAGACGTTGAGGTTTTCTTAATCAGATTAACAGGAGCCACAAGGTCAGGCTGATTACTTTCTGGTGTTCATGGTTCATAGCACTGGTGGTATGAACAGAGGAAATGGACCTACCAGCCTGATAGTCATACAGTGCCCTGGCACATAAACCCTGCATCTGGGTCTCCACAGCATCGTACACACCCTGATCTTCAGTGGCAGCCTGATCTTCAGTCACCTGATGGACAAGAGCGAGAAATATGAAAATTAATATCATCCAGAGATAACTAATAAAAATATCCTTCTTAAGTATTTATCCAGTTTCCATCTGAATGTTCCCAATGAGCCTGCTTCCAGCAGCCTTTCAGAATCAGGTTTATTATCACTGACATACATAGAAATCTACAGCACATTACAGGCCCTTCAGCCCACAATGTTGTGCCAACCATGAAACCTACTCTAGAAACTGCCTAGCATTCCCTACCGCAGAGCCCTCTATTTTTCATCATAAAATTTGTTGTTTTGCAGCAGTACAGTGCAATACATGAAAATTACAGTAACTTACAATAAATATATAAATAAAGGAGCAAAGGTGAATACCAAAGAGAAGAAATCGTTCAAAATCTCTCCCATCTCCCTCGGCTCCACACATAGCTGACCACCCTGATTCTCTAAGGGACCAATTTTATCCTTCACTATCCTCTTGCTTTTAATATAACTGTAGAAACCTTTCGGATTTACTTCCACCTTATTTGCCAAACCAAACTCGTATCTTCTTTTAGCTTTTCTAATCTCTTTCTTAAGATTCCTTTTACATTCTTTATATTCCTCGAGCAATTGCTTTAAGGTGTAAAGGTTGTGTTCATGGACCATTCATTCAGAAATTTGATAGCGGAAGGGAAGAACCTGCTCCTAACATGTATGTAACATAATATGGAATATATGCTCCTGTACTTTCTCTCTGCTGGTAGTAATGAGAAGAGGGTATGTTCTGGGTGGTGGGTTCCTTAATGATGGATGCTGCCCTTTTCTGAAGCACTGTCTTTTGAAGATGTCCTTAATAGTGGGGAACTTCGTGCCCGTGACAGAGTCTACAACCCTCACAAGCCAACCCATTGTAGAGCACAGGGCGTTGAGAGAGATCAGCCAATGCTGGATTATCAGTGAATCAGGAGACATGGGATTGGTCAGTGACAATAAATCCGATTCTGAATGCTGCTAAGAATCAGCCTATGGACTCTTGTCTGAACTTCTTGCTGCCTCAGTAAAGCATATAATCAAAGACCCCACCCACCCCAGACATTCTCTCTTCTCCCCTTTTCCATCGGGCAAAAGATACAAACACCTGAAAGCACGTCCCACCAGGCTCAAGGACAGCTTCCAACCCGCTGTTATCAGACTCCAGAGTGGAGCTCTTGGACGATAAGATGGACACGACCTCACAATGTACCTCACTATGATCTTGCACTGTATCTTCCAATATAACTCGGAGTCCTGCCATGTGCAGAAGTTCGCTGATGACACGGCCATAGTGGGGTGTGTCAGGAATGGACAGGAGGAGGAGTATAGGAAACTGATACAGGACTTTGTGATATGGTGCAACTCAAACTACCTGCGTCTCAATGTCACCAAGACCAAGGAGATGGTGGTGGACTTTAGGAGATCTAGGCCTCATATGGAGCCAGTGATCATTAATGGAGAATGTGTGGAGCAGGTTAAGACCTACAAGTATCTGGGAGTACAGTTGGACGAGAAGCTAGACTGGACTGCCAACACAGATGCCTTGTGCAGGAAGGCACAGAGTCGACTGTACTTCCTTAGAAGGTTGGCGTCATTCAATGTCTGCAGTGAGATGCTGATGATGTTCTATAGGTCAGTTGTTGAGAGCGCCCTCTTCTTTGTGGTGGCGTGTTGGGGAGGAAGCATTAAGAAGAAGGACGCCTCACGTCTTAATAAGCTGATAAGGAAGGCGGGCTCTGTCGTGGGCAAAGTACTGGAGAGTTTAACATCGGTAGCTGAGCGAAGGGCGCTGAGTAGGCTACGGTCAATTATGGAAAACCCTGAACATCCTCTACATAGCACCATCCAGAGACAGAGAAGCAGTTTCAGCGACAGGTTACTGTCGATGCAATGCTCCTCAGACAGGATGAAGAGGTCAATACTCCCCAATGCCATTAGGCTTTACAATTCAACTGCCAGGACTTAAGAACTTTTTTTTTTTTTTTTTTTTAAAGCTATTATTAATGCTTTTTGAGTTAGTGATTTAGATGCATATCATATTATTACTGAGTTAAGTATTGTATGTAAGGAGTTTTTGCTACAACAAGTGTATGGGACATTGGAAAAAATGTTGAATTTCCCCATGGGGATGAATAAAGTATCTATCTATCTATCTATCTATCTATCTATCATTTACCTGCACTGCATGTTTGTGGCAGCTTTTATATTTCAGTCTGTACTGTTCTTTAACCTCTTTCTACCTCAGTGATCTGATCTGTATGCAAGACAAGTTTTTCACCACATCTTGGTGCCTGTGACAATAATAAACCAATACCAGCGCGGGAATAGTTGCCCTCCGTGGCAATGAATTCCAGATTCACCACCCACTCGCTGAAGAAGTTCTTGCTCAACTCTGTCCCATTAGAACAGAGATGAGGAACTGTTTCAGCCAGAGAGCAGTGAATCTGGGAAATTCATTGCTACAAATGGCTGTAGAGGCCATGTCATTGGACAGTTTAAAGCAGAGGTTGGTAAGTACTTAATTAATAATGGTGTTGAATGTTAGGGGGAGGAGAATGGTATCGAAAGGGATAATAAATCTGCCATGATTGAATGGTAGAAAAGACTTGATGGACTGAACGGTCCAATGCTGCTACTGTATCTTGCAGTCTTATGGAATATGTGAGCAGACAAAAGGTCTGCTCACAGTTCTATGCCATATAGTAAGTTCAACACACACAAAATGTTGGAGGAACTCAGCAGGCCAGGCAGCATCTATAGAGGGGAACAAACAGTCGATATTTCAGGCCCTGTTGAAGGGTCTTGGCCTGGAACATTGACTGTTTATTCCCCTCCATTGATGCTGCCTGGCCGGCTGAGTTTCTCCAGCATTTTGTGTGTGTTGCTCTGGATTTCCAGCGTCTGCAGAATCCCTTGTGTACAACGAGATCTCTGCCTTTGGTAAGGCAATGAAAGGATAGCTTAGCACAGCATATCACAAGGTTAGATTGTCCAGGTGGGTGGGTGAGGAGATGCCTATTTTGGCTAACTTGTGCCAGAGACACTTACTGCACTAACAGGCTCCTCCGTGTGTTCCTCAGGATCCTGGTAGATATCCTCATGCTCTAGCGTCTCCGAATGGTGGAACTGCCAGCTGTAACCTTCTTTACTCTCACCTTTCTCTTCTGTGGAGAGTTTCCAGAACATGAACAGAGGAATATTAGGTGGGAACATGCAGCCACACACTCACCACCCCCACAAGCACCGTGAACTAATAAAAACAGACTGCAGGAAAAACTCGGCAGGTCAAGCAGTGTCCATGGATGAAGTAACAGTCAACATTTCAGGTCAAGGTACTTTTTCCAGCTCCACTAAAAGATCTGACCATGGTTCTCTCTCCACCAATGCTGCCTGACCTCCAAAGTATTTTCAACACAGTTCTAAACAGCACAGGACAATGTTATGCTGACCTTTTAACCTATTCCTAGATCAATCTAATGCTTCCCTCGGACATAGTCCATTTTTCTACCATTCACATGCCGATCTAAGAGTCTGTTAAATATTCCTAATGTAACTGCCCCTATCACCATCCCTGGCAGTGCATTCCACACACCACCACTGTGTAAAAAAAAAAATTACCTTTGATATCCCCCCGATACTTCCTTTCAATCAGCTTAAAGTTATGGCCCCTCATATTAGCCACGTCCTTCTGGGAAAAAAGTCTCTGACTATTTTTGCAGCAATACATAGAGGTACCAACTAGAGAAGGGGCAGTGTTGGATCTCATGTTAGGGAATGAGATAGGTCAGGTGACAGAGGTATGTGTTGGGGAGCACTTTGGGTCCAGTGATCACAATGCCATTAGTTTCAATATAATTATGGCTAAAAGAAGATATGTGGTTGCTTTGGCAAGTAAGGTAAATCCAAAGGGTTTCTACAGTTATATTAGTAGCAAAAGGATAGTGAGGGATAAAATTGGTTCTTTAGAGAATCAGAGTGGACAGCTATGTGTGGAGCCAAAAGAGATGGGGGAGATTTTGAATAATTTCTTTTCTTCGGTATTCACTAAAGAGGAGGATATTGAACTGTGTAAGGTAAGGTAAGGTAAGGGAAACAAGTAAGGTAGTTATGGAAACTATGATGATTAAATAAGAGGAAGTACTGGCGCTTTTAAAGAATATAAAAGTGGATAAGTCTCCGGATCCTGACAGGATATTCCCTAGGACCTTGAGGGAAGTTAGTGTAGAAATAGCAGGGGCTCTGACAGAAATATTTCAAATGTCATTAGAAACGGGGATGGCGCCGGAGGATTGGCATATTGCTCATGTGGTTCCATTGTTTAAAAAGGGTTAAGAGTAAACCTAGCAATTATCCTAGTAAACCTAATAAGTTTGACGCCAGTGGTGGGTAAATTAATGGAAAGTATTCTTAGAGATAGTATATATAATTATCTGGATAGACAGGGCCTGATTAGGAACAGTCAACATGGATTTGTGCGTAGAAGGTCATGTTTGACAAATCTTATTGAATTTTTTGAAGAGGTTACTAGGAAAGTTGACAAGGATAAAGCAGTGGATGTTGTCTATATGGACTTTGACCAGGTTCCACACGGAAGGTTAGTTAGGAAGGTTCAATCGTTAGGCATTAATATTGAAGTAGTAAAATGGATTCAACAGTGGCTGGATGGGAGATGCCAGAGAGTAGTGGTGGATAACTGTTTGTCAGGTTGGAGGCCAGTGACTAGTGGTGTGCCTCAGGGATCTGTACTGGGTCCAATGTTGTTTGTCATATACATTAATGACCTGGATAATGGGGTGGTAAATTGGATAAGTAAGTATGCAGATGGTACTAAGATAAGTGGCGTTGTGGATAATGAAGTAGGTTTTCAAAGCTTACAGAAAGATCTAGGCCAGTTAGAAGAGTGGGCTGAAAGATGGCAGATGGAGTTTAATACTGATAAGTGTGAGGTGCTACATTTTGGTAGGATTAATCAAAATAGAACATACACGGTAAATGGTAGGGCACTGAGGAATGCAGTAGAACAGAGTAATCTAGGAATAATGGTGCATAGTTCCCTGAAGGTGGAATCTCATGTGGATAGGGTGGTGAAGAAAGCTTTTGGTATGCTGGCCTTTATAAATCAAATCATTGAGTATAGGAGTTGGGATGTAATGTTAAAATTGTACAAGGCATTGGTGAGACCAAATTTGGAGTATTGTGTACAGTTTTGGTCACCAAATTATAGGAAAGAGGTCAACAAAATAGAAAGAGTACAGAGATTTACTAGAATGTTACCTAGGTTTCAGCACCTAAGTTACAGAGAAAGGTTGAACAAGTTAGGTCTTTATTCTTTGGAGCGTAGAAGGTTGAGGGGGGACTTGATAGAGGTATTTAAAATTATGAGGGGGATAGATAGAGTTGACATGGATAGGCTTTTTCCATTGAGAGAAGGGAAGATTCAAACAAGAGGACATAAGTTGAGAGTTAGGGGGCAAAAGTTTAGGGGTATCACGAGGGGGAACTTCTTTACTCAGAGAGTGGTAGCTGTGTGGAATGAGTTTCCAGTAGAAGTGGTAGAGGTAGGTTTGATATTGTCATTAAAAAAAAATTGGATAGGTATATGGACAGGAAAGGAATGGAGGGTTATGGGCTGAGTGCAGGTCGGTGGGACTAGGTGAGAGTAAGCGCTCGGCACGGACTAGTAGGGCCGAGATGGCCTGTTTCTGTGCTGTAATTGTTATATGGTTATCCACTCAATCTACAGTATGCCTCTTATGATCTTGTACAACTGTGTCAAGTTGCCCCTCAACTCCAAACGGTAAAGCCCTACCTCGTTTCAGCTGGCGGTTTTCCCCCCCATAGCTAACAGCCTGCCTCTCTTCCCTCCCAACCATCAAAATGCCCTCCATCTGACACTCAGAGCAGCGGCATATCTGCAGTGAGACGGATGCCAGAGGCCAGCGTTTACGCAGTCCTGCGATGCACTGCTGCTGTATCTGAACCATTGAGTATCCGACGTACTTGAACTGCACACCAACCATCCCCCACCCACAGAGGGAAGTTTCTGCCCCTCAACCCATTCCATCACTACACTCACCAGCAGCAGGCACCTAGTGGAGCTGGACTGAGTGACGTTGCAGTGACAGGAAGTGTCTGGGCACAGCGCCTCATCCTTTCCCATCGGCTATAGTGGACCCTGACTATAGACAATGAACCCAGCAGCTTCGGGGCTGGGTCACTGTTAAGGGCAGCGCGGTAGTGTAGTGGTTAGCATAATGCTACCACAGTACCAGCAAAGCCACTGGCTGTAAGGAGCTTATACATTCTCCCCGTTATTGCCTAGGTTTCCTCCCACATTGCAAAGACGTACCGATTAGTAGGATAATTGGTCACATGGGTGTAAATATGCTTGCTTAAGAGGCTATTACTGTGCTGTATTTCTAAATAATTAACATTTAAAAAGCCACACAAATGTAAATGACTTTTCATCCCAATCAAAGTGTGTGACACGTGCAGACACACTTGCACAGACCCCTCGGTCCCTGACGTACCGTTCTGGTCAGTCTGCTGCTCCTCGGGCTCGGCTTCCACCCTTTCCTCAACAGCGGGAGGACTCTCTGGTGAGGATTGCAAGTGAAAATACAAGTTTGTCAACAAACACAAATGTCCAAACGTGTAATCAGACAGAATTTGCCATAAGGATCTCTGATCAGAGAGTTACAGAAGGAAATCACATGGGAGGAGGAGGGTGTGTGTGGAAGTGGAGGGGGTGTGAAAAGAAAGTAGGCAAATACACTCATATCCAGGTTTATAGTGCACTGATTGTGTTTATTGAGGAGAAGTCAAAGTATTCTGTGAAGTCCTAGTGGCCCCCTGACAACCCACAGAGCACCATTCCCTTTCAGGCCAGGGCACCGTGTACTTTTTGGGCTTTGACTACGGTTAACATATTAAAATGGTTTCCATATACTTCAGTTAAATCATCTTTCAGTGCTATGCACAGTTCTATTGTTACAAAATTGATCAGAATACACTGGGCGGTTGCCAACGATCGCAGAATTGAGGTTATGCAAAGATTAAACAGGCTTGAATGCCCTGATTGACACCTTTGACGGTAACAAAAAGGTGTGTAGGTACACGTATTGTGGGGAACTCCCAACTACAGAGAAACATAGGGTAGCAACAATCCAATCAGGGCTTGAGGAGAAATGTCTCGACCCAGAGACCAGCGAGTTCCTGCCAAAGGAATCTGTGAGCAGATAGCAAGCTGCATTTAAGGAGAAGCTAGACAAGCAGGGGGTGTGCTGGGAACAGATCAGGTCAGAGAAGAGGGAGAGGAGGGCCAATGTGCCATTTAAACTCTGGTGGATAGACAGTGAGAAGACTGGTTCACCTGAGACAGCCTATGGAGTTGGTTAACTGTCTGAAATCTAGTAAGCTGCAGCATTTCAGCAAAAGACATCCATTTGCGGAGATATAGGTGACAGCTACACAAAAGCATTGGGTTTGATGTCCAATTACAGGCATTGTTTGAGGGAGAGCCAATGGGTTTGGTAATGGACTTTTGCCTCTGACTTAACCCCACTCCCATTGTTGATCATTAGCTACCCCATATCCTGTCAAAATGTGGAGGAGGAGAGGCCAACCTGGGGGTGCCAGCTGGGCCGCGGAGCGGACCGGCGAGGGAGGGGGTTCTGGCTGGCTGCTCCGTGTCTGCAGGAAAGGGCTCTTCAACTTGCCTGGCGGGAGAAAGCAGATAAAACACAAAAGCACAAAACAGAACACGCCGCATTGTCAGAACACTGTACAAAGCTACACAACAGCAGATTAAAGACCAGAGATCGTGCAGATGCTGGAAATCCAGAACAACACACACAAAATGCTGGAGAAGGCAGCATCTATGCACTCGAGCCCAGCACTCTGAATGACTGAAGCTGTTTCAATCTTTGTTCTCTGGAGTTTGACTAACTTCAAAATTACATACCGAGAATTATCCACAATATTTGAAAAGTCTCATGCAGAGAAACTAGATGTTGTGGATATAATTGAAATTATTTTTGCAATAACATGACAAGCTGAGAGCAACACAAAATGCTGCAAGAACTCATCAGGTCAGGCAGCATCTATGGAGGAGGAAGAAACAGTCAATGTTTCAGGCCGAAACTCTGTTCTTAAGGTCGTCATAGCCAGGGTCGGGGGTGGTAATGGGGATAAGCTCCTATTAAATGCTCCCAATAGCGTGCGTCTCAAATAGTCTTTGACACCAAGTCCAGCTCCTGGCTTAGCTACTAAGCCCGGGGGAACTGTTTCTACTGACAGAAGGAGGGGCAAAGGCTGGTTACTGGCACCTTACAACCAGTCACTAGGGCAGGTGGGCTCATCAGCATCTAGAAAGAAAACTCTGACCTCAAACCTCCGCTGCCTTGCGGCTACATGAACTCACGGGGAAAGCTTCGGGAGTAAACCCCGAGGGAAAAGTCCGGAGCTGGGGTCCCTAAGGCAGTCCTACGTTGAGTTCAACACTGACTGGCAACTATTTTGGGTTCATCAAACGTGTGGAGAGGGGAAGCTTGCTACATGGGCAACAGCTTGCTCTCCATATCGTACTGCCCTGGCTTGCATATCCAGACAACTACGTCGCATGGTTGACCCTGACCAACGGAGGCAAAAGAAGAGATGCTGCCTGACCTGCTGTCTTCCTCTAGAAGTGGGTATGTGTGAGTAAGTGCATGAGAGAGTAAGGTGTGTGCGTGCATCTGTTGTACGCGTGTGCACGCTTGTGTGTGGTGCACGTGCTTGCCGTTCTGGATTTCCAGCATCTGTAGAACCTCCCGGTGTTTTTTACGAGCTCAGCATTTATCACTCTTCTCCAGTTTGTTATGGGTGTGAGCTATCCTGAGCGAGGGCCATCCTCGTTGGGAAGGAGGTTTCCAGCTGGATAGTGTGGAGATGGAGACGGCAGGAGGTCCACAGATCAGCTGCCCTTCATTCACACAGCCATGGCTGGGCGTCAGTCTTTCTGCCCAACGAGTTGGCTGCCTCTGCCCAGAGAGACGCGAGCACCACAGCAAAGCACAAGTGACACAGCACAGTCAGGCACATACCATAACACACAGAAGGAGAATTAGGCCATTTGGCCCATCAAGTCTGCTCTGCCATTCCATCATGGCTGATATATTTTCCCTCTCAATGTCTTATTCCTGTCTTCTTCCCATAACCTTTGACACTGTTACTAATCAGAACCAATCAACCTCCACTTTAAATATACCCAATGTCTTTGTCTCCACTGCTTTTTTTGACAATGAATTCCACAGATTCACCACGCTCTGACTATAGAGATTCCTCCTCTCTTCTGAAGGGACACACTTGTATTCTGAGGCCGTGCCCTCTGGTCCTGGACTCCCCCCACTATGGAAAAGGAATAGGGGACAAACAAGGAAAGATTGCATTGATAACCAGTAAACTTGAGGTGAACAAGGCACTTGGACGTAACAGCAATCAACCAGAAAACAAGCTGTAACCACATCCTGCCTGTTGCCTCAATTGCATGGTAAAATTAGCAGCTTGACTCTTTTACAAATTATCCAAGTGCTGATTAGACTTTGTGCTTATCAAGTGTGGTCACAAACGGCAACTGCGCACGTAATTTCCTGCAACCATCAATGCATGTCCAAGCAGTTCGATGAGCATACATCAGTGCTTGACTCAACACTGGCCGTGCAACAGGACATCCTTAGCAGCTGTGGGGCCAGAGAGCATGAAGTGTGGTATAACTCTGACCTCCCCTGATGTCTGGCTTCCAGGCCTGTGTGCAACATGTGGCAGGCAGGTGACCAGAACTGAACAACATTCCGAATTTGCCCTCTCCAATGTCTTAAACAACTTCATCACAACATCCCAACTTCTGTACTCAATACTCTGATTTACCAAGGCCGATACGCCAAAAGCTTCTTTATGACCCTGTCTACCTGTGAATTTGTTTCCCAGATTCTTCTGTTCTACTGTTCGCTGTGGAAGTCCTACTCTGGCTGTACAACTCTGATGATATAATTGAACTACAAGGACAGTGCTCTGCTGATTTAGACTGTCATAGTGAAAGGCACTGGACTATTACAACTGTGCAGTGCACGCTTCTATATCATCAGAAATGCTTGCTAGAGTAGTGAGAGATCAGGAGAGCACTACATCATGCTCAGTGGCACTGCCAGTTAGACCAGACAGTGCATCGTGCACCACGTTCCCGGGCTTATCCCCGGGAAGCAACCTTTTTGCCAATGAGGTGTGCTGGCAGTGGGATAGGGGGTAGCAGGAGGGAACATTGCCTCTCCATTACCTGGCTGTGTGCTCACATTGAAGGAAGATGGATCAGCCAAATTGCCACGCTCCCGCTCCTTGAACATCTCCTTCGGATTCACTGATCTTTGGGAAATGATGGAAGCCGCCTCCTGTGAAAAGATCAATAGCGGAGAACCACAAACATTAATTGGGAGGGGGCACAGTAGCACAGTGGTTAATGTAATGCTTTATAGCGATTACTGATTGAGGTTCAATTTCCCCCCCCCCACCCCCCGCTGTCAGTGAGGAGTCTGTACGTTCTCCCCCATGACTGCATGGGTTTCCACCCACATTCCAAATACGTACGGGTTACATTAGTAAGTTGTGGGCATGCTACGTTGGTGCCGGAGGTGTGGAGACCCTTGTCAGCACAATTATTGGGCTGTGTTGGTCGCTGACGCAAACGACACATTTCACGTCCGTTTCAATGTACATGTGACAAATTAAGATCATCTTCATAATCTTTATAAAGTGCTTCATAGCATCACCACAACTACCAAGCTGTAACTTTAAGCACGTCTCCATCCCACAGCACCACCCCAATGTGAAACAGAAAGTGCCCTGGTCTTTCCTCGCCGTTCACAGTAAATATTCTCCTTTGATGAAAGGATAGCAGTACAGACCGCGCAGAAACATAACAGGTCAGCATACTGATGCCTTTTCGATGGACTGGCTCCTCTTGAACCCTTTGCGCATCTCTTCCTGATATTCTTGCTCCTGCTCTTTCTGCAAAACAACCAAGACTCCACCATTAGAGGCAAAACCTCAAAGCAACAATGGTAAAACTGCCAAGCAATGGTCAAGATCCAGCACAGAAAACCGCCAAGCAATGTGGAGAAGGAAGGAATCTCTTGAAACCTGACGTACAGCATAGAGCCATAGACCATGGAATAGGCCCTTCAGCCCATGAAGTCTATGGCATCCACCGACCTAGTCCGAGACTGACACTTCAAAACGCTGACTACACACTGACAACAGATCTTTGTGGAAATGGACCGGACCTCAGGGTTTCACAAATGGCCGTTGTTCGGCACGCCAAGGGCTTGGCCTAAGAGCTTCACTCGCCTTCGGAGGACCTAGATTTCGTGGCTCTGGAGACGGGAGGATCGAAGGTCGGTGTCTGGGCAGGAGATCCGTGTGTCGTGGAAGATGGAAGATCTGAGGCAGTGTGCCCAGAGCTCGGAAAAAGCAACGCAATGGACTTTTAACATCGTAAACCAATGAGCTGTTTGTTATGTCTCCCCTCTCGCTGTGGAACAGACACACCTCTTTCTCCCTTATTAGGGAGGGAGAGAGCCTGTGGCATGTCGAATACAAGGTGAACTAGGAATATTTGGAGTACTGCAAGTCTGTGTTTTTGCTTTTGCCTTCCTCACTCTTGGGGTGATTGTTGCTTGCTGCCGCTTGCGCGTGGGAGAGAAGGGAGCTGGGGGGGACTTAGGGGTTCTAACATTTAACTGTCATTCATTCTTTGGAGCACTCCACTGTTTTTGTGGATGGCTGCAAAGAAAAAGCATTTCAGGATGTATATTGTATACATTTCTCTGACATTAAATGTACCTTTGAAACCTTTGAAATGCTTCATTTGTGTTAACAACCAACACCTTTCCTACAGGAAAGATGCAAATAAAGTTGAAAGAGTACAGAGAAAATTTACAAGGACGTTGCCAGGTCTGGAGGACCTGAGTTATAGGGAAAGATTGAATACATTCAGGTTTTATTCCTTGGAATGTGGAAGATTGAGAGGAGATTTGATAGAGGTATACAAAATTATGAAGGATATAGTTAAGGAAATCCCAGCAGGCTTCTTCCCCATGGAGGTTGGGTGGAACTACAACCGGAGGTCACAGGCTAAGGTTGAAAAGTGAAAAGTTTAAGGAAAATGTGAGGGGAAACTTCTTCAGTCAGGGTCCTGAGAGTGTGGAATAAGCTGCCAACGTGAGTGGTGCATGTGAGCTTGATTTAAATGTTTAAATTTGGATAGGTACACGGATGGTAGGGGCATGTAGGGCTACGGTCCCAATGCAGGTCGATGGGAGCAGGTGGCTTAAATGGTTCAGCATGGACTAGATGGGCCAAAGGGCCTGTTTCTGTGCTGTACTTCTCTATGACACTGAGGAAGTGCTGGGGGCAGCCCACAAGTGTCGCCACGTAGTCTGGCGCCAATGTAGCAAGCCCACAATGATCATATAAACATCCTATTTTCTAACTTTGTATTAACTCCCCATAAATTCTCCCACTGACCCAAACACTTAGGAAAACTTACAGCAGCCAATTAAGTTTCAAGGACTCTTCATCTCATTTTCTCAATATTTATTGCTTATTTATTATGATTCCATTCTTTTTGTATTTGCACAGCTGGTTTCTTTTGCACACTGTTGGCGCGGTCTTTCATTGATTATGTAATCACTATTATTGTATTATGGATGTATTGAGCATGCCCACAAGAAAATGAATCTCAGGATTGTATACGGTGATATACGTGTACTTTGATAATAAATTTACTTTGAACTTTGATAATCGGCTCTGGTTTTGCTGAAGTTGAATGAGAGATTGTTGTCGTGGCACTATTCGGCCAGATTTTCAATCTCCCTTCTATATGTTGTTCCGTCACCACCTTTGATTCAATAGTGTATCAAAAAGGCAATGTCTTGGGAATGTGGGAGGAAACTGGGGCAAATAAGCACCGTCAGAGGCAAGGGATCAAACCCAAGAGAGTATCTACCAGCTGTGACACTGAGCTGCCCTCAGACCGCTGGTTCAAAGCTTTGCTCAAGTGTTGGTGAGTGGGCAACATGGACACATTCCAGGAGAGCCACAGCCAGACAAACCTCTTGCTACGAGGAGCACAATTCGACTTAAACCTCGAAATGGTCACTAGTGCAACACTCACAGTGTTGGCTTAGACTAGTGGGGCTGACAATTTGGAGTGATGCTTGAATTTGCAATGTGATAATTTTTCAAAATTTATTTACTTAGAGATACAGCACTGTAACAGGTCCTTCCGGCCTGATGAGACGGCACCGCCCAATTACACCCATGTAACCAGGTAACCTACCAACCCGTACGTCTTGGAATGTGGGAGGAAACTCATGTGGTCACAGGGAGAATGTATAAACTCTTTACAGACAATGACGGAATTAACCCGGGTCGCTGGTGCTATAAGGGCATTACACTAACTGTTACACTACTATCCGGATCTAACAGGTCCGAGCTAACTGCATCATGCCAACTCCACATCCGCCTTGGGAGTGTCTGATGGACACTGCAAGAAGTCCAGTTTGTTTCTGACCCATGAAGTTCCAGTCCAAAGAGTGTGTTTAATTAGAAAAGTGCAAGACATTTTACTCTGAATCTCAATTATGCTGTCCCTGCCCTAGGAGTGTTAAATGGGAGAGAGATATTCACTCTTCTTCTAACTTCTGATCAAAAGTTCAAAGTACATTTATTATCATGGTACTGAGCAAAAGTCTTAGGCACATATAACTAGGGACCCCAAGACAGTTACACAGTACTGTATTTATCAGAGTGAGTTTGTAAATCAAATTGACCTTGTCTGGTGTCTCAGGGCTGGGTGTATCAGGGCTGGGTGTCTCAGGGCTGGGTGTATCTGTGCCCTGAGACACCAGACAAGGTCAATTTGATTTCAAACAATTGGTTTATTGATCATTACAGAACATCTCTCTGGTTCATCCCACTCCTTCTGCTCTCTCTTTCTCTTTTCCCAACCATGATTCCCCGGTCCCTCCCTGCCCCCTTTCTATTGTCAGTCCACATTAGAGACCCATATCAGAGTCAGGTTTATCATCACTCACATATGTCATGAAATGTGTTTTTTTTTGGTGGCATCAGTACAGTGTAATACATAGAATTACTACAGCACTGTGTCAGTGTCCTAGGCACCCTAGTGATATATATGTGCCCAAGCATATACAACCATGAGAATAGCCTTCTTGCAGGCACCCACAAAACCAAAAAACAAATCACAAAGACCAGCAAACATCCAATGTGCAAAAAAAAATTGTGCAAATATTAAAAACTGTAAACAGATAACACAGAGAAGATGAACTGCAGAGTCCCCACATACGAGTCGACAGCCGGGGTTCCCAGTCTGTGGTCCACAGCCCCCTTACTTAATAGTACTGGTTCCATGGCATAAAGCAGGCTGGGGATCCCTGGTCTACAGGCTGCAGAGTCAGTTCAGCACGGTGAAATACTTCATGCAACAGTGTGAAGGAAGTATTAGAAATCAGAACGCAAAAGAGGAAGAAAGTGCTCTGCTTCCTGTGCAACATGTTATACAGTTTTAAGCTCCACCTTTCCACGGACAAACTTCAAGCCAGTCTGGCAGTCAGTACTCACTGCCTTCACAGAGGGACCTCAGTTACACAGAGTTCTCCAAAGTGAACGGTCACACTCACCCAGCGCTGCTTATCATCTTCACGGCTTTCGGACTCTTGTTTCTTCTGGAACTGCCTGAATCAAAGGGTTAAGTGCCGAGTAAATATAGGTTGGTCACAGCAGTTTTTTCATTGAGGAACTTCCTTGCTTCTCTTTGTGCTACACATTATGCAGTTGTTTTATAATCCACATTGAGTACACGAGCACCTGACCACCAGTTGTATCCAGAATGGTTAACATTATGACAGGTACCACCCCACCTCCGCCTGCAGGTAGCACTGACCCAAGACAGGCAGCACCTTGGATAAGCATCAATTGCTTGTATTTCTTGCAAAAACCCATTGGGACAAATCATGCAACAACCTGCAAGACACTGAGCTCATGATCACTCACAATTCAGAGCACAATATTGCTTCGAGTAACATGCTGAATGCAGTTTTCAAGGAACAGAATGGAATTGCTTGTTGACCGCCACCTGAAAACCTATGATCCTCAGCTCAAAGGGGAAGTTCAGGTGCTTTTCCAGAGCCAGCTGGGGTATTTCAATGGCACCAATTTTGGCTGTCAACAGGTGGGCTACCTGCTGTAATGATAACCATGATCGATGAGGCTCTCCAGTCTACACAGAACTGCCTGACTTCACCGGGTGCTGGTGTGCTCAATGTGGATTCTGGACAATGGATCACGTCACATTGCACTGGTTTCTAAGAACCAGTAAGAGTGACATAGCTTAGCAAGGTAGCTCGATAATGAGAAATTGCTTGCAGATGTAACACTAGAAGCCATTGGAAACATCAATAAATCGATAGTGAGAATGTTTCCTATAGTGGGGGAGTCTAGGACTAGAGGACCCAGCCTCAGAATACAAGGACATCCCTTTAGAACAGGTGGAGGAATATTTTTTAGCAAGAGGGTGGTGAATCTGTGGAATTCATTGCCACAGACAGCTGTGGAGGCCAAGTCATTGCATGTATTTAAAGCGGAAGTTTACAGGTTCTTGATTAGTCAGGGCGTCAAAGTTTACAGGGAGAATGCAGGTGAATGGGGAGGAGGGGAATAATACATCAACCAAAATGGAATGGTGGAATAGACTCGATGGGCTGAATGGCCTAATTCTGCTCCCCTGTTTGATGGTCCTATGGAGAGTGGTTGAGTTGAAAGAGAAGGAAAGAGAAGCTAAAGCAGAGAATTCTCACCTGAGTTTGATGGGCACTATGACTGTTTCTAAGCTGTGTATTCTGAGTAATTACATTAAAAAAAAGGATGTCTACATTTCCTAACCCCTGCTCGAGCTCAGAATCATTCAAGGAAGGGAGAACACCAGGCGAAAGACTCACCTCTGCTGGTCAATCTGACTAGACTTCTCTCTGAACTGCTTCTCCCTCAGCTCGGATTCTCGTCGCTCCCTCTCCTTGCGCTCCTTTTCCAAGCCTTCCTGTTCCAGTGCCTTCCGCTTTTTATCTTCTTCCCGTCGTCGTTCCTCATCTCTCTAACAGGAAAAAGGGCTCATTGTCATTTTGAGCTCACAGTATCCGAAATGTGCACTAAGGATCAATAGGGTGGCTGTGGTGCCAGGAAGAAATTGCTGAAGTTAGAAAAATCGAAGTTCATGCAGTCAGGTTGATGCTACCCAGAAGGAATATGAGGGGTGCTCATTGTTGCCATGAGGCAGAGCGCTGGGAAGTTCTGGCCACAAAACACACCCTCCTCTGAGACAATGGGCCATTTATCACCCAGCCACCTGTGCAGAGTAGGCGAACTTTGTCAAATCAACGTGGCCGTGATTGCACACCGACTGACTCACATGGGCATCTGAACTTATAGATGTTCCTAGACCAGGTAAGGACTTACCTTGAAACACATCAGGAGCCAGTTTGGGGATTCCATAACAAACTGACTACTTTGTTTTAAATCCATTTGGCTTTAGAGTGGGCTCAAGATTCTGAAACAGGCATAGCACGACTAGAATTCGCAATCTCAGGATTGAGCCATTTAGACAAATGGATAGCTGATGCAAGCTACAATCGATTATCGAAAATCACATGACCACCGTATCTATTCTTCAGAAATACTCCCCTGCCAGACTAAAGACTCACCTCCGTCTGTGCCCAGAAGCTCTCCTTGTCCGCACTTCGGATTTCTGACATTGCATTTGTCTTCTTATAAACTGAGCCCTGAGTGGACAGAGAACATGGTTAGTACTGTCAATAGCATTGATCCCGAAGTGCACTGACCGAATGATGAAGACAGAAGGATGTATAGCACCATCTCTGTGTAATGGAGTCAAAGAACACAAGAAACAGGCCCTTCAGCCCATCTCATTTGTGCCAGCCAGATCTCATTTACCTGCACCTAGCCCAAAGCCATCCATACCCCTCTCTCATCCACGTACCAATCCGAACTTCTCTTAAATGTTACCATTGATCTCACATCTATCACTTCCACCGGTGCTTGTCCCAGCCACAAGTTTCCCCTCAGGTTCCCTTTAAATATTTCACTCATTACCCTTAGCCTATGACCTCTAGCTCCAGTCTCACCCAACATGGGAGGGATAACATTTGTCTGGTCAAGCTGCATGCAGTAAACACCCAAAGGTGATCAAAATTACATCACTGCAGGACTGCTGCTGACAACTTCACCCACAAGAAAGCAGCATCCATCAAGTTCCATCAACCATCCAGGCCGTGCTCCTTTCTTGCTGCTACCATCAGTAAAGGAGCCTTGGGTCCCACACCACCAGGTTCAGGAACGGTTATTACCCCTCAACCATGAAGTCCCACACCACCAGGTTCAGGAACGGTTATTACCCCTCAACCATCAGGTCCCACACCACCAGGTTCAGGAACAGTTATCACCCCTCAACCATCAGGTCCCACATCACCAGGTTCAGGAACAGTTATTACCCTACAACCATCAGGTCCCACATCACCAGGTTCAGGAACAGTTATCACCCCTCAACCATCAGGTCCCACACCACCAGGTTCAGGAACAGTTATTACCCCTCAACCATCAGGTCCCACACCACCAGGTTCAGGAACGGTTATTACCCCTCAACCATCAGGTCCCACATCACCAGGTTCAGGAACAGTTATTCCCCTCAACCATCAGGTCCCACATCACCAGGTTCAGGAACAGTTATTACCCCTCAACCATCAGGTCCCACATCACCAGGTTCAGGAACAGTTATTACCCCTCAACCATCAAATCCCACACCACCAGGTTCAGGAACGGTTATTACCCCTCAACGATCAGGCTCCTGAACCAGTGTGGACAACCACTCACCTCAATACCCACTGCTTCCACAATCTATACACTCACTTTCAAGGACTCTACAACTCGTGCTCTCTGTATTATTTATTGACATTTTTCTAATTGTTATTTGCACAATTTGTGTTTTGCACATTGGCTCTTTGCCAGTCTTTGTTATTTACTTTTTTTCATAAATTCTATTGTATTTCTTTGTTTTCCTATATATGTCTGCAAGAAAACGAATCTCAAGGTAGTGTATGGTGACAAAAACAGACTTTGGTAATAAATTTGCTTTGAACACGAGCTGAACAACAACCAGGCTGCTGACAGAACTCTGTTGCTGAGGCTGAGTTCCTCCAGCATCTTGCTTATGGTTCCAGATTCCATAATCTGCAGTTCCTTGTGTCTCCATGAGATCTGAACGTCTGACAGCAGGTTTTCCCTGAGGCCCACTTACACTGTTCAATACCCACCAGCCACGAGATGGGCAGGTCATCACCTGTGACCCTGTTGTGTCTCTACCCATCAGTAAGCAGGCCGAGAATGAAAGTCCCCTTCTCTTCACTGCCCATCAACTTCTTCCACTCTGTCATCAGATTTACCAATGGTCCACGAACAATCCATCACTGTACCATGCTTTTTGCAATAATTATTTTGTAATTTATAGTAAATTTTATGTCTGTGTTTTGTACTGCTGTTGCAAAGCATCAAATTTTATATCAGAAGTATTAGTTTGCGATCTCTCTACAAATTTGCTCCACTAAATCCTGCAGATTGTTGGGTGGGCTGTAATACAATCCAATTAACATGATCATCCCTTTCTGTTCCACCCATACACAGCCTCACTAGATGAGCCCTCCAGTCTGAGCACTGCTGTGACACTTTCCCTGATTAGCAATGCCATTCCTTCCCCTATAATCCCTCCTGTTCTATCACGTCTATAACAACAGAACCCCAGAGCACTGAGCTGCCAGTCCTGCCCCTTCTGCAACCAAGTCCACTAATGGCTACAATGTCATAATTCCGTGTGCTGGTCCATGTCCTAAGTTCATTTGCCTTACCTACAATACCCCTTGCACTGATCTAGATGCAACTCAGAACATCATTCCCAACCACGCTCAATCTTTCGATTCCTGTCTTTGTATGCCGGCTTTGTTGTGTATTTAATATTTAAGTAATGTTTGAGTAATCTTGTATGTATTGCTTGATTAAGCATTCTTGTCCATTTAAATAATTCATTACAAATGATATATACAAATACACAAATGCATACAGCGCTTCGCTCAAATTAAACTCTAAGTTCTCTATATATTTTCGGACTCAGTGTGTTTCCTGTGAATTAATTTAATGTTTTGAAGTTACAAAATATAATGGGCTTGATATACTTTCCCACAACCACTCCACTATCTGCCCTGCTGCTCTGGATCTCATCCCCTGCAACTCTAATTTAAACCACCCCCTCCTGTGCAGCACGAGTAAACCTTCTTGCCAGGATATTAGCCCCCTCCAGTTCAGGTGCCTTCCCTGGAAGAGAGCTCAATGATCCAAAACTCTGAGGCCCTCCCTCCTACACCATCTCCTTAGCTGTATGTTAAACTGTATGATCTTCCTATCCCTGGCCTCACTAGCAATGATCAGTTAATGATCATGAATCTCATTTTGGACACAAACTCACCACAGGTCCTTGTGGGTTTTTATCTTGGAAGCGGGAACTCTCCTTGTGGAAGCTGTAATTGGCACCAGAGGCTTTGGCAACCTTCTCGATAATTACCTCTGGCTCAACATCCTGGTCATCACGAGCATTGATGGTAACATGAGCTCCCTGGGCAAAAGGACATATTCAACAGGAAACCTTGCTTCAAGAGGTTGGTTTTAAGAGCATCTTAAAGAATGGTAGCTAATACTGTTCCCTTATTCAAAAAGGACAGGAAGGATAGACTAGGAAACTTCAGGTTAGTGAGACTTACACATCAATGGCAGGGAAATGATTACAAAAATTTCCAAGGGACAGGACTAATGTTCACTTGAATTAGGAGGAGCCACATGGTTTTATAGAGAGGGAATCCTCTCAATAAACTGATAAACAGAATAGAATCAGAGCACTACAACACACAAACAGGCCTTTCAGCTCATCTAGTCTGACAGCCTTTTGAGGAGGCAACTAAGAAAAATGATGAAAAGAGAGCAGTAAACATAGTTTTACTGGACTTTAGCAAGACCTTTTAAAAGGTCTGGCACAGTGGGCTGGTCCAGAAAGTAAGGGCACAAGGATCTAGGTATGTTGGCAAATTGGATGCGAATGAGTTGGTGATGGGAGGCAGACAGCAGTGGTGGAGGGGTGCTTTTCCTGACCAGAACTCTGTAAGCAGTGGTGTACAACAGGGATTGCTGCCAGGGGCCACTGCTGTTTGTCATAAATGATTTTGATGACGAATCAGTTGGACTGAAATACGTTTGCTGATGGCATTAGAATTTGAGTATTAGATGGCAAAAACTCGACCATAGAAGGTCCAAAGCCCATGTCATAAAAACCCAGAGCTACAAGAACACCAACAGAAGCTCCAAAGACCACATCGCTGGGAGAGGAAGGCTCTGACAGATAGAAGTTGTGTGGTGACAGCCGCAAATCCATGGAAGCCACAGGGCCAATCAACCTGCTGAGAGAGGCTGGCTGAAGAAAACGTTGTGACACGGTCTTGAAGCTGACACCAAGGGATAACTGAGAGGTAATGTTGCAGCTACATAGGACCCTGGTCAGGTCCCACTTAGAGTACTGTGCTCAGTTCTGGTCACCTCACTACAAGAAGGATGTGTAACTATAGAAAGGGTGCAGAGGAGATTTACAAGAATGTTGCCTGGATTGGGGAGCATGCCTTATGAGAATAGGTTGAGTGAACTCGGCCTTTTCTCCTTGGAGTGACGGAGGATGAGAGGTGACCTGATAGAGGTGTATAAGGTGATGAGAGGCATTGATCATGTGGATAGTTAGAGGCTTTTCCCCAGGGCTAAAATAGCTAACGAGAGGGCATACGTAGTTTTAAGGTGCTTGGAAGTAGGTACAGAGGAGATGTCAGGGGTAAGTTTTTTTACACAGAGAGTGGTGAGTGTGTGGAATGGGCTGCCGGTGACGGTGGTGGAGGCAGATATGATAGGGTCTTTTAAGAGACTCCTGGATAGGTACATGGAGCTTAGAAAAAGAGGGCTATGGGTAAGTAAGCTTAGGTAGTTCTAAGGTAAGGACATGTTCGGTACAGCATTGTGGGCCAAGGGTCTATGTTTCCAACTTGACAGACTGGCCCAGGACAGGGAACACTGGTGACCTCCTGTTGGTGGCCTATGCCCCAAAAGGGATGATGGGTTTACAACTATTAGATGGCAAATAAGATTGTGAAAGGATACAAAGGGATCATTTGGAAAGTTGGGCAGAGTGATAAAGAGAGAATTGAATCCAGACAAGTGTAAGATAAAACATTTTGGAACATCAAGTACTAACAGGACATTTGCAATAAATGGCAGGTCCCTCACATTGGAACTGTAACACAGATACACAGGCTGGTGTAGAAGGCATTTAGTAGGCTTGTCTTCAGAAGCCAAGGCAATGAGAATAACAGCAGGGATGTTGTGCTCCAGTTGTAGAAATATCGGTGCATTATGTAGCTCTGGTTGTCACACCACATGAAGGATGTGGTAGCATTAGAAAAGGTGGAAAAGAGACTCAAGGATTTTGGCAGGAGTGGAAGGTTACACATAAAAGATTGGATAGGATGGGTTTATTCTCACTGGAATACAGTACTGTGCAAAAGTCTTAGGCATCCTTGCTCTACACACATCGTTTGTATGGGTAACCAAGACAGACCAAGAATGTGCTGGGAGCAGCTCATGCGTTCCAGCACTAAAATAGCATGCCTACAGCAGCAATAACAAGTTAACAACAGCAAAACAAAAAGAGCAAAACTAGCCCGCTTCCCACTGTAAGGTTAATAAAATTACGAGGGGCATAGATAAGAGTACATAGCCTTTTTTCCAAGAATGGTGGAGACTAGAACTCTAGGGCAAATGTCTAGGGCGAGAGATGAGGGCCTGGTTTTTCCACACAGAAGGGCAGTTATCTGGAATGAGCTGCCAGAGGAAGTAGCAGACATGGGTACAAAATGGGCTAGTAGGTTCACTGGTCATGTGGGTTTAATTGGACAGTGTGTGCTTGTTGGGCCAGAAGGGCCTGCTATTCGCTGTATCTCTAAATAATGTTTAAAAGGCATTGGGTAGGAATTTGAAGAGGAAAGGAGCAGAAGCACACGGACCAGTGCAGTCAGATGGGATCAGCTTTCATAGGCACTATGGTTGGCATGGACCACATGGGCTGAAGAGCTCTTTCTGCACTCCACAATCTATGATTATATGACTCCACGCCCAGACGCCAGAGTGAAGTTCAGAAAGCTTTAGAGGACAGTTGGATGGGAACAGGTTAGAGAGACAGAGGTATCCAAACAGGCTGAGAACTTCAAACATCAATGCAGTGCTGAATCAGAACTCAGAGCAACCTGCAAGCAAAGAGTTGATGGGTAAATGGGATTTAGCTCAGATAGGATATGGGCAGCAGAATTCCTCAATGGCTGATGAATGCAGTGGATGGTAGGTGGGGAAGCCAGTAGGAAGAACACTAGAGGTAACAAGGTTGATGTGCAGAATTGGAGCAAAGCTTACCTTTAGAAAGCTGGCTATTGTGCTGACATGATTGGCACACAGTCCCTTCCTAGCATCCTTCACTCCTTCACCTGTCTAAAGAAAAATGGAAAGGTAAATGAACTTAGTATTTACGCAAGAGAAACAATCACATCGTTCATGTCTCTGTACTCAAAAAATCCACAGCTTCATGTGGCTTAGGCGCCCTGAGCATGCACAAGTTTAAAGAGCATGGCTTCTGTAGAAACCAAGAACCAGCAGGATTTAAGGACTTAGACCAAACAGCACCGTACAGGCCTTTCAGCCCACAATGTTGTACTGACCTTTTGACCTACTCTAAGATCAGTCTATCCTTTTCCTCCATTCTTCAATTATCAACGTGCCTGAGAGTCTCTTAAATGTCCCTAATCTATCTGCCTCTATTACCTCAGCAGAGTATTTCACACACCCACCACTTGTGTAAAAAACCTCCGACATTCCCCTCCCGTACATTCCTCCAATCACCTTAAAATTATGCCCCATCGTATTAGTAATTTTCACCCTGGGGAAAAAGTCTCTGGCTGTTCATTCGATCTATGTCTCTTATCTTGTGTACCACTCATCATCCATTGCTCCAAACAGAAAAGCCCAAGAAGCTTTGAAGAAGATTAAAATTTTACATGGTAAAATCCTTAAATAGTGGGGAAGGCAGATTGAGTGATGGTTAGGAAAGAGAAAAGACTCATTATTTCTTGGCTGTACACAGATTGATTGATTGTCCCATTGTGTCTGTCGATGACAGTCTGGATTTAGATTATGTGAACTGCATGAAGAAACCAGTGCGGAAGAGTTTTAAAATGGAAAAGCCATTGCAAAGGGACGATTCCAATCTCTCCACTGTGGAAGTCTGGGTGCAGTGGTACGAGTAATCGTCATAACTAGGGTGTCCCTTGGTTGCAATGAATGACCTTGATTACTCTGTGCCTTGTCCTGCCATTTGGTCTCCACAAAGCATTGCAGAACTGTCTTCCTGGCCATTAGATCTCACTGTTGATCTTATCCACCCAGTGTAACAGAGCAGACTTTGCAAGCAAGGACAAGCATGTCCCTATCTCACTGGAGTATGAAGCCTGCTGGCTACCTTCACCTGGTTTAGCCCATCTGTACTAGGGTGTGGGCACTGAGTGTCCAGTGGTGAATGAGCTGGCCCATAATGGACACGACAGGCACCAGAGGTGCTACCCCTCCATGGATATCCTGAGGATGTACACCAGCAGGACTGCTAAAACTGATCTCAGGCAGAAGAGGGAAAGTGGAATGAACACTATGGGGACACTATGCAAAGCTAGGATAACTCAACTGAGAAAGCAGTTCTCCGTAAGGAGTTTGCATGTTCTCATCACAAACGCATGGACTTCCTCCAGGTGCTCTGGTTTCCTCCCACATTCCAAAAATGTACAGGTTAGTAAATTGTGGGCATGCTACATGGGCACTGGAAGCATGGCAACACTTCCGGGCAGCCCCCAGCACAATCCTCGGATTGGGTTGGCTGTTGATACAGACGACACATTTCACAGCATATTTGACAAATAAAGGTAATCTTTAGATCTTTAGGCTTCAGGTTTCCTTCACTGTTGGAGGGGAACCATGACAAGGGCCGCGTGAAGATGAGTGAGGGGAGGAGCACAAAGTGGAGGACGTGCTTTGTTGGGTTTAGGTAAAGGGCAACATTTCACATAGCAGGTTCTGCAGTCTGTAACCAAGTAGCCCAAAGATGCACAGGTTAGTGTTATAAGCTGTGCGCACGCTACGTTGGTGCCGGAAACATGGCGACATTAAAGGTAAAAGATTATTAGCTTTATTTTTTAATGTTCAAAGTAAAATTTATTATCAGACTACATACATGTCACCACATACAACCAAGATTCGTTTTTCTGCAGTTAACAGTAACTATAAACAGGATCAATGAACAACACAGTGCAAATGCAAATATAAATAAATAGCAATGAATAACGAGCATGAAATAACAAGGTAAGGAGTCCTTAAAGTGAGATCATTGGTTGTGGGAACATCAGAAGTAGAATAAGTATAGTTATATCCTCTTTTGTTCAGGAGCCTGATGGTTGAGAGTGTAGTAACTAACTGTTCTTGAACCTAGTGCTATGAGTCCTGAGGCTCCTGTACCTTCTCCCTGATGGCAGCAGCAAGAAGAGAGCATAGCCTGAGTGATGAGGATCTTTGATGATAAATGCTGCTTTTCTACGACAGTTTCATGTGGAGGTGCCCAATGGTTGAAGGGCTTTACCCGTGATCTACTGGGCTCGATCCTACCTTTTGTAGGATTTTCAGTTCCAAGGCATTGGTGTTCTCACATCAGGCCATAACGCAGTCAATCAGTACTCTTTCCATCACACATCTATAGAAGTCAGCAAAGGTTTTTGATGACTTGCAGACTTCTGAGGCGCTGTCATACTTTCTTTGCAATTACAGTTATACGATTGGTCCAGGACAGGTCCTCTGAGATAATGACACCTAGGAATTTAAAGTTACTGACCCTCTCCTCTTCTGACCTTCCAATGAGGACTGGCTCTTGGACCTCTGGTTTCCCTCTCCTGAGGTCTACAATCAGTTCCTTGGTCTTTCTGACACTAAGTGAAAGGTTGCTGTTATGACATTACTCAGCCAAGTTTTCAATCAATGTTGATTCATTATTACTTTTGATAAAGCCCACAATGATGGTGTCATCAGCAAATTTGCACATGGTGTTGGGGCTGTACTTAGCCACACAGTCAAAGGTGTAAAGTGAAAAGAGCAGGGGGTAAGCACACATCCTCATGGTGCACATGAGCTGATGGAGATTGTGGGGAGGTTTTTGCCAATCCGAACTGACTGGGGTCTGCAAGTGAGGAAATCCAGGATCCAACTGCAAAAAGGGGGTATTGAGGCCTACGTCTTAGCGTGTACTGATTAGTTTTGAGGGGATGATGGTATTAAATGCTGAGCGGCAACTGATAAAGAGCACCCTGGTGAACGAGTCTTTGCCACATGTACAATGAAACAAAATTTCAAACATTCTGTGATGGTATAGGAGTGCATCAGTGCCCACGGCATGGGTGAGTTGCATGTATGTGAAGGTACCATTGACTCTGAGGCATATATTAGGATTTTAGAGAGACATAAGTTGCCATCAAGGCGACATCTCTTCCCGGGACGTCCATGCTTATTTCAGCAGGACAATGCCAGACCACATTCTGCACGGGCTACAACAGCGTGCCTTTGTAGACACAGAGTGCATGTGCTTGACTGGCCTGCTGCCAGTCCAGATCTATCTCCTATTGAAAATGTATGGCGCATCATGAAGAGGAGAATCAATGGAGACCACGGACTGTTGAGCAGCTGAAGTCTTATATCAAGCAAGAATGGACAAAATTTCCAATTGCAAATCTACTACAATTAGTATCCTCAGTTCCAAGATGATTAAAAAGTGTTATTAAAAGGAAAGGTGATGTAACACAATGGTAAACATGCCTCTGTCCCAACTTTTGTTGAGTGTGTTGCAGCCATCAAATTCTAAATTTGTGTATATTTACAAAATACAATTAAGTTGGTCAGTAAAACGATTGAAAATCTTTTCTTTGTACTTTTGTCAGTTAAATAAAGGTTCACGTGAATTAACATATCACAGATTTTTGTTTTTATTGCATTTTGGAAAATATCCCAACTTTTCTGGAAATGGGGTTTGTACGTGTTAATCTTTATCATTATTAAGCTGTGCACTCTTTGACCTGGCTCACAATGAAAGATGAGGTTATGTGAAGCTTTCACAGAGTGGTAGACACGTGGCTCCTTCAGAAGAGGTAGGTTCAAGTGCAGCACAGCGGGGTAGTGGTTAGCACAATGCTATTACAGCTTCAGGCATTCCGACGCCATCTGCATGGAGTTTGTACGCTCACACTGTGAATCACATGGGTTTCCTCTGGATTCTCCCGATTGCTCTCACACTCCAAAGATATACTGGTTGGTAGGTTAATTGTTCATTGTAAACTGTCCTGTAATTAGGCTAGGTTTAAAAAATCGTTGGGTTACTGGGTGGTGTAGCTCGTTGGGACAGTAGGGCCCGCTCCGCAATGTATCTCTCAATTAAGTATAAAGTACGGCATTCCAGTGCAGTCAGTGAACAGTAACTCTCCCAAACAGATCCACACTTACCCAGTTTATCAGGACGCACTTGGGCAGCCCTGAATTGGGGTCTTTCACTCTGCAGAAAGCGTACATCACCTTCCCACTGTTCAGCTCTTCCACCAGTTCCTCAAGGCCCCCATCTGAAAATGCCAAGAGGATTGGTCAGAATAAACAGCCAACAGTGTTGGAACTGCTGGCAAAATGGGATTATGAGCCTTGGTCCGTGGAGTACAAAGTATGGAAAGGTCGATCAATGGGAGAGGAAAGGTTGAATAGGTTCGGGCTTTATTCCCTGGAGCATGGGAGAATGAGAAGAACTTGACAGAGGTTTACAAAATTACGAGGGTATAGATAAATGCAAGCAGGCTTTTTACATCGAAGATGGGTCAGACTAGAACTAGAAGTCATCGGTTAAGGGTGAATGGTGAAAGATTTAAGGGGAACATGAAAGGGAACTTCTTCACTCAAAGGGTATTTAAAGTGTGGAACAAGCTACCAGCAGAGTGGTGGATATAGGGGTATGGTGGGCTATGGTCTTGGTGTAGGTCGATGAGACCAGTCAGATTAATAGTTCGGCACAGAATAGATGGCCTGAAGGGTTTGTTTCTGTGCTGTAGTGCTCTATGGCTAAGATTCTTCAAAGGGGCATCTGGTTCAGAACCAAATACGGGGATGTCCATTTACAGAGATGAGGAATTTCTTTAGCCAGAGGGTGGTGAATCTGTGGAATCTATGGCCACAGCTGGCTATGCAGGTCAAGTCTTTGGGTATATTTACAGCAGAGATTGATAGGTTCTTGATCAATCAGGGCATGAAGGGTTAAAGGGAGAAGGCAGGAGATTGGGGCTAAGAGGGAAAATGGATCAGTCATGATGAAATGGTGGAGCAGACTCGATGGGCCAAATGGCCTAGTTATGCTTCTATGTCTCATAGTCAAATACGAGGCTCAGGCACAAGGTTCAACCTGAGTAAGCCGCCAAAAGCTGGAATCAGTAGGGAGAGAACAAGGGCTGTGATGAGAAGAGGCTGCAGGAACTGGCTAACCTCTGATATATTATTAAGGCAGGAACATGGGCAATGCAAGAGACAGGGAGACTGGGTGGGTGGGTACAGCACAAAACCAGAGGGTGAAAAGGTGAAACATTTTATTAAACACAATTAATTTTTATTAAGATTCATTAATGATGTTCAACAGGAAATTGGATGAGACTTACATCCTCGGGCAAGAGGCACAAGACTAGTATACACTTAACAGTACTTAAGGAGAGCTAACAATCTTATTTACTGCTGGACAGATCGAATGCAGAAGTGGGGAGGTTATGCTTTAGTTTGAGAGAATGGGTAAGGCTCTAACTAGAGCATTGCATACATTATTGGTCTCTGTATTTGTAGTAACAGAGGTGATTTTCTGTACTGGAATGGATGCACTGTCTTACAAATAAACGCTGGGCACCATAGTAACATAGCAGTCAATGTGATGCAATTACAGCTTGGGCTGTCGGAGGTCAGAGTTCAACTATCCATGCACCATCAACGTTCAGGCCATGCCACTCAGAAGCTTGTGCTGATATTATTTATTTGAGACTACACTACGTAACTACACGTGCTGTGTGAGACTATATGTACTGTGTTTTGCACCTTGGCTCCGGAGGAATGCTGTTTCATTTGGATATATACATGTGTATGGTTGAATGACAATTGAACTTGAACAGTGAGCCCAAGTGATCCTCACCTCCAGTTCCAGCCACTCGCAGATCATTGCTGTTCCCCTCATAGGTAAATAGGGCCCTGCAAAACACAACGGGATATTTAGGCTTCAGGCACTGAACTCAACAAAAAAGAATGCTTGTTGTCCAAGTGCTTCAAATCCAGCCAACGTCTGCATAGTGCAGGAATACATTAACATCCACACTACTATTTTCTCAAATGCAAAAGACTTTGCAGATGCTGGATATCTGGAGCAACACACATAAAATTCTGAGGCCACTTAGCAAGTGAGGCAGCGTCTATAGTTCTGGGCTGAGAGCCTTCATTAGGCCTGTAAACAGAAGGGGGCAGAAGCCAGAATAAGGTGGGGCAGGGTAGGGAGTACAATCTGACAGATGATAGGTGCATGGGTAGGAGAGGGGAATGAAGCGAGAAGCTGAGAGGGACTGAAGAAAAATAATCTCATAGGAGGGAACAGTGGACCATGGGAGAAAGGGAAGGAGGAGTAATGGGCAGGTGAGGACAGAAGCGGTAAGAAGAAAACCAGAATAGGAAATGGAAAGCGAGGAGGGAGGAAGGAGAAATGATTGAAAGTTGAAGAAACCATTTTCTTAATAAAAGGCATTCATACAGCTGATTGGCGGCGAAAGTGAACATACCCTTGCAGCCAAAACCTTCTGTCCAGTCTCCCTCAGCCTGGACTCTGACTACTGTACATACCATGGGAATAGAATACTATTGATATGCAGCTCCATGAAGACAGGCTGTCAATGCACCATTCTCCTCTCCCTCTATTTCTTTGACCAATGAAGAACAGACTGTTTAAACCAGGGGTTCCCAACTTTTTTATGCCATGGAGCCTTACCATTAACTGAGGGGTCTGTGGACTCCAGGTTTTAAACCCCTGGGCTAAACTATATAACTCATATTCATCTTCCACCTCTGCCAAGATTACACTCTGTGATGGCTGCTTCATTTAAGGATGACCACTGTGGTCATGTATGTGAGATTGAATTTGTGTACTGGCTCCTCCCACCCCTGTAATTAGCTCAAGCCCACGGCTCTCCAAATGCGACTTTCACTCATCCTCAATTGTAAATGCTTTAGAGTTACTGGTCATGATTTTAATTAACTGGCCCTATCTGGAATTCCCTCTCCACCTCCTCTTCTTAGAAAGACACTCTCCAAAATCCATCCCTCGTTTATCACAGTTCTCCGCTGAATATTGTCTCATAATGCCTATGTGAAGTGTCTGGGAAAACTAATGACAATTGCTGGTGAGCGGCAGGTGATAGGTGAGACTGATTGAGGGGGAGGAGTGTTTGAAGCAAGAAGTTGCATGGTTATAGGTGAGAGAGGCTGAAGGAGGAGGAGAGTCAAGCAGATACCTATGTCAGACTCTGCACATTGATATCACCTTCCAACAGCCAGAACTGAAGTGGAAGCAAATCATCCTTCAAATGCAAGAGTTTGCCTCAGAAGCTGTATCAAGATCACTCAGGGAGGGATGGCAGTCCCTATTAAGGGTGCTCACTATTCAGCAGCACAGGCTTCCCAAGTGTAACATCCACCTTTATTACTGAAGCAGGATAGTGTAAAGCAAACACCCCCCCAATCAAAGTTTAAAATCAATTTATTATCAAAGGACATTTATGTCAGGGTGGTGGGATAGAGATTTGTCTCTGCCAAAGGAGGTGTAAGGTGCTCCTTCCCTCCACTAGCCTGCAGGTCACCCTTGGGGAAGGTGTAGCACCTGCTTAGCCCCCCCCCCCAACCGATCAGGGTGATGTGAAGCCACGGGAGCAGGTGGTGGATGGTCGTATGAGCAGCCGGTGCATATCACAAGTCCTGGTTATGCGACCATACACACCAGGCAGACAATCTCTGATGAGTATTGATAATGGCTGAGGTCACCCGTCTTGCAAAGACACTGCCCAGAAGACAAGAGCAAACCACTTCTGTAGAAAAATTTGCCAAGAACAGTCATTGTCATGGGAAGATCATGATCACCCACATCATAGGACACAGCACAATGAATGAACAAACACATATATCACCATGTACAACCCTGAAATTCATTTTCCTGCGGGTATATTCAGTAAACCCAAGAACCACAATAGAATCAGTGAAAGACTGTACCGAATAAACTGTGCAAATACACAAGCAATATAAGAAATAATACTAATAAATAAACATTGAGAATGAGTTGAAAAGTCCTTGAAAGTGAGTCCAGAGGTTGCTGGAACTGTTCAGTGTTGGCGTGAGTGAAGTTGAGTGGTTATTCCCTTTTGTTCAAGACCCTGATGGTTGAGGGGTAGTAACTGTTCCTGAAACTAGGATTGGGAGTCCTGAGGCCTCTGTACCTCCTTCCTGATGGCAGCAGCCACAAAGGACGGATCCAGGAACGAGGCCGTATGCTGGTGGTTTTTAATGAGAAGCTAATCCTGTACACTGCAACACACACAAAGTCATCACAGGTGGAAAGGAAAGGGCAGAGGCCAGAATAGGGAGGTGGGGAGGAGTACAAGTGTCAGCCCTCCAAGCCTCCACTTGTAAAAGGCTCAGAAACCTGCACCACTTGGGTGTAGAAGATAAAAAGCAAGAGACTGAGTGAGGTTCTCATTGCAACATTACTAAAGTCAGTACATACTGCAAATGGGCGGTGGGGCAAGAATAAATATAGAAAAGTGGTTTCTCTCACACTTCCTTATGCTTCTACTGCTCTCTCCAGAGTCACTGGGGTTAACTAGTGTTTGCCAAGCTGCTTAGAAGCTTTACGGTGCAGGTCAGACTGCTGACATTCGACAGGGTCAGTGAAGGACAGGACTTCCACAAAACATTTCAGAAACCAGAAACACTGGCGAAAACTCTAAACTTCTGTTTAATGTGCTTTAGGATCTGCTGTGGTCGAATATATACAAGTTTCATCTTTGAAGTTTCTAGTTCAACACAAAGCTGCTTTTACCCAATGAATTTAATGCTCCACATCGAGGAACTGTAACTTGTTATGCCGTTGGCCCCCTCCTTTGTGAAAATCGCAAGAACTCTAGTTAAGGGGGGTCAACTGACCCAAGAGAGAGAGACGTGCGGAAGACCACGTTCTCCCAAGAAGCAGAATAAAGGTGACTTTGACTATTGTCTCATGGAGACCATGTGAAAGGCCCTCGGGCAGGGTGGGCTGGTTGAGAGAGAGATCGCAATATCTGCAACTTGATTGACACCTGCGATCCCGTGAAGAAGTATAAAGGAGTGTCTGAGGGGAGGACCCTCAGACGCACCCAGATGCACCAAGGAAACACACGAAGGAGAAACGCTAGAAATCCTGCGACAGCGTTTTAATAGCTACAGCCGGTGGTGGGGTTCGTGTGCGTCCTTCCCTTGCCTGGGATTGGCGACTTCACCACGGAAGACGGCCTAGCTACAGGGGAAGCCACAGATGAGAGTCCATTCCCCCAATGAGACTTCCGACTACCTCCTACAGGTTGGAAAACCTGTCGGGTAAATGCTTCATGTTCTCTGTCTTTCTAACAAAAGTGCAACAACGCGACACTTCCGCCGGCAACTAAGTGAAACTGCCGTGATCTAAAAGACTTTTAGATATCCAGCGAACGATATAAAATCTACATTACCCCTAGACGACGATCGAGCTTGTGTTTTGAATGATTATTATTACACCGGTGTTTTAGATTGAGTTTTGACGATGTATATGATCTGAATGTTTTGTATTAACCATACGTTTGTGCCCCTTTTTGAATAAAACGTTTGAAAATAGTAGCATCCGACTCAGCTATCTTTGCTGGTAAGTTACCTGGTTACGGGGTTTACATAACAAACTTAACTGCATTTATCGGAAGGGATTGGTTCTGAAGCTCTACTGATGAATGTGATTTAATCGTTCTGAAACCATAAGACATAGGAGCAGATTTAGGCCATTTGGCCTATTGAGTCTGCTCCGCCATTCTGTTATGGCTGATTTATTATCCCTCTCAACCCCATTCTCTGGCCTTCTTCCTGTAACCTTTGACTCCCTGATTAATCAAAAACCTATCATCAACCTCTACTAAATGACTTGGCCTCCACAGCTGTCTGGACACTGAATTCTACACATTCACCACCCACTGGCTAAAGAACTTCCTCCTCATCCCTGTTCTAAAGGGATATCCCTCTATTCTGAGGGTGTGCCCTCCAGTCCTAGGTTCTCTCACTATAAACATCCTCTCCACGTTCACTATCTAGACCAGGAGTTCCCAACCTTTTTTATACCTTAAACCAATACCATTAAGCAAGGGCTCATGGACCCCAAGTTGGAAACCCCTGATCTAGACCTTCCAATAATGATAGGTTTCAATGAGGTCTCCGGTCATTTTACTGATCTCCAGTGAGTTCAGGCCAGAGCCATCAAGCATGCTTCACACGTTTACCCTTTCATGTTCAGAATCATTCTTGTGAGCCTCCTCTGGCCCCTCTGCAATATCAGCAAATTCTTTCTTTGACAAGAGGCCCAAAACTGCTCACAATACTGCAAATGTGGTCTGACCAATGCCTTATAAAGCCTCAGTTTCCAATTTTCCAGTCAGGCCTCCAGTTACATAGCTGAAATACCGAGCTGGCTTCGACAAGCTTGTTGACAATAATATTCAGGAATGCAACTACTCAGCCCCACGTGGCAGGCTGGTCACTCAGGGTAGGCATCCAAACTCATCCCTCAACACGATACAAATGGTAGAGGTCAGGCAGCATCTATGGAGGGAAATAAACAGTTGTTTTTGACCAAGGCCCTTCATCAGAGTTGGCAAAGCGTTACAGCCCAAAATGTATTCCTCTCCATAGAAACTACCCGACCTGCTGAGTTCCTCCAGCATTTTGTGCATGCTGCTTCCTCTGCAGAATCTCATGTTCATCTGTTTAAGGCTGTTAACTGAGCAAAGGGAGACCACTTAAGCCTCTTTAGCCAGCCAAAGGAACAGGAGAAAGAGCTCAATCTCTCTCAGCTCTACCATAACATCAACCCATGATTTTATATTATCTTAATCTCATGTGTTTCTACAATCCTTAATACTCTTATGAGACTAAAGAATTTTAGATTTCCATTTCATCACCAGTTTCAACCTGCTTGAGGAGATTTTCTTGACTTTCACTAAGTTTTGTATGAGTTAATGCTTCATGATCCTAACTACATGTCTCTCTGCTCGAGGGCAGCACAGTAACGTAGCGGTTTTAGCTTTACAGCACCAGCTGTAAGATTGGGGCTTAATTTTCATTGTAAGGAGTTTGTATGTTCTCCCTGTGACTGCGTTCATTTCCTCCAAGTGCTCCAGCTTCCACCCACATTCCAAAGACATACGGTTAGGGTTAGTAAGTTGTGTTGGCACTGGCGTGGCCCCAGGGCAATCCTGGCAGCTTTTACTGGACATGAACAATGGACTTCGCTGTATGGTTCAATGTACATGTGACAAATAAAACGAAACTTAGACAATCTGGTAGTCAGTGCCTGACTGAGGTAAATGTAAATGCTGCCTTTAAGTGGACAGATACTTGAAGAACAAAATGTTCAAACAATCTACAAAATAGGAGTAAGCCATTCTGCCCACCACCGACAAGATCATGGCTAAAATGATCTCTCAAATCCGCATTCCAGTTTGTTCATGAAAATCTTTCAGCAGCTTGTTTATCAAACATACACCTCAGAAATATCCAGAATGCATCTTCCTCTTAAACTTTCGAAACAATAAAAATGGCCTCACCTGCCGTAAATGGGCAAGTTCAAGAGCTTCCAAAATGAAGAAAGATGCCTCAGAAATCTGCCCTTCCAGACCATCATGATCACAGGTTTAACCAATAAATAGAAGAGATTCTGCAGTTGCTGGAAATCCAAAGCAACACACACAAAGCTGCAGGAACTCAGCATCTAAGAAAAGGAATACACAGTTGATGTTTCGGGCTGAGACCCTTCTTCAGGGTCCTACTGCTGAACGTGGTGAACCCTTCATCAACATGGTTAGGTATTAGCCTAAGAAATCTTTTATCAGTTGTTTCCAATTCCAATGCATTATCATTCTTACTCACATAAAGATGTGAATACTGTAAGTACTGCGTGGGGGTGCACGAGAGAGACATTGTTTTGCTGTTGCTGCTTGTGTTGTTCTGCTGAGCAAGGACATCCATTGTTGGTGCTGGAATGTGTGGTGACTTGTTGGCTGGCAATTGAATTTTCTCCATTAAAGAGTAGAAAAACAGATGAAACATGGGATTGAACGAGTGCAGCTAAACACCAGGATAGCCTGGAGGCATGTGGAGAGGGATAGGATTACAACATCAAGCCAGTGCAACCTTGTAACACAAAACATTGCTATTTAAATAACAGACAGAGGTGGTAATGCCACAGCTTTGAGCTGAAAATGGAGTAACCTTAAAATCAGAGTGGATGCAATTCAGTGAGAATTCAGTGGAAAAGAGCAACATGCAGATACAAGAGACTGCAGATTATCGTTCCTCCTAAACTCACGTGCACTTTGCCTTTGTTGCCACAAAGATGGAATTTTATCTTAAATAATCTTAATATCATCTTGAAATTCTGCTAACATAATTTTAAAATCTGGTGATATAATTGTGAAATACCCTGTAATTCATCGTGTTAATGAATATAATCAATAAATTTTCTAAACACGAACATACACAACCTTTACTCTGAAACATTTTAGGGGTTCAACGTATTTACATTGTCAGTATTTTAGGTTACAACACTGTTACAAATTGTAACAATAAACACAGAATGGAAATCGATAGCTCATTGTCAATAAACCACCAGCCTGCTGAATGCTGATGCTAAGTTTAAAAGTTTACTAAACATAAAGGACTTTATTTTATTGTATTTCAACATACGCTTCAATTAATAAGAATGTGATTTTTCAATTTCCATTCCAAATATTCATAGTACAGTCGGTCCTCCTTATCCGCAAGGGATTGGTTCTGGGACCTCCCACGGATACCAAAAAATACGGATGCTCAAGTCCCTTATATAAAATGGCGTAGTATTTGCATATAACCTGCACACATCCTCCTGTATACTTTAAATTATCTCTAGATTACTTATAATACCTAATACAATGTAAATGCTTTGTAAATAGTTGTAATGTAATGTTTAGGGAATATTGACAAGAAAAAAACTGTACACGTTCCTCTCGCTCACAACACAAGCAACGAATGAACAAATGATCAAACGAGTAAAACCTGCAATACCTGTTCAGTAGTTGTTACACTGTCTTGTTTAGGGAATAAGGACGCTTTGGAGGAGGCTCAATAATACTAAAGTCAGGAACTGTGGAGGTTGAGGGCTGAGGATCTTCGAGCATTAAACATCGAGACTTCAGGATTGCAGATGTTTTAGTTAGAAACGTTGTGATAGGAAGCTGTCTCTTCTTTCCCTTTGCTTCATCAAACAAATCTTGCAGTGGTTGTAGGCATGTTGTTATCCCTCAGGTGACACGGAGGCTTCGTTCCATTGAAGAATCGTAGTCGAGGATCATATCCTTTAACACTTACGCCTGTTGAAAAAATGCTGCAAATTTTTCAAGTGTCCAAATTGATGGCTCTGCCTCCTCTAAATCTTCATCATCATCTTCCCTTGCAACATTCAAGATATCCCTGACTTCTGCATCAATAGTGGGGAAGCCCGATATCACTGACTGTCTCACTCCATACCGGGTTCCAACATTCATTGACTGTCTCAGGCTTTACAGCGTCTACAGCCTCTGCAATAAGCACAATTGCATCTGCAATTGTGAATTTCTTCCATAAATCCATGATGCTGCAGTCAGTGTTGGCAACAAGGGCAGCACGAATCCTCTCGAAGGTTTCATCACAATTGAAGACTTGCTCTGGAAGGTAGCCTTTCTCTTCGATGAGTTTCTTGAGCTCCTCTGGGAATGCTGGCTGCCATGGCCTCGGCATCAGCCGATGCCGATTCTCCCGTGATCTTTACGTTCTTGAGGCTGTAGCGCTTTACATAGCCAGCCAGCCATCCCTTACTAGCCTTAAACTCTTTTCTCTCGCTCTCATCAACCCCGTCACAGTAGTGCTCATAGAGACTAAGAGCTTTTTCACGTATAATTTGGCTATTGGCAGGGATGTGCTTCTGTGACATGTCCCCTAGCCACACACACTTAATGCTTTCTCAGTCTTCACAAGCACTTCATCATGAACCAGGGAGACCATTTTTGCTGTTGTAGAGGCAACACTGACACTTCCATAAATTACAGCTTCTTTTTTGCTTTATTGTGCGAATGGTCGATTCATTCTTACCGACCTTATGGCCCACTTCAAAAGATCTAATATTTCTACTTTCTCAGCGTGAGATAGCACTTTACGCTCCCTCTTAGCCTTTGAGGAATTGCTTTGACCATGTAACTGCTTTTTAGCAGCCATTTTTTCACAGGAACAAAGTAGCGAATGAAGGAGATGTGAGGTGAACAATGCTCGAACAAGTGCTGGAAGACCACTTCCGGGTTTTCTCAATTCGCGCATGCAGAACTCGCGGATCAGCAGGGCCGACTGTACGCAGATTACAAAGGAAACATTTATAGGACTACACAGTTTTCAGGCTGTGTAAAAATGTCCTGCTCAGAGCAATGGATGGTCCGCACAGCAGAGGGAACGTTGATGGAGATGCTGAATCAACACACGCAAAGCCAGAGGAAATCGGGGCCAGGCAACATCTATTGAGGGAAATAGTTCATGTTTCGGATGAGACGCATGTTGAATTGACATGTGGCATTAGATAAAGCAGCAGGCAAAATTAAGCAAGCAAAACTGGCAGAAACAAACCTTTTATTTAGTCTACATGAGTAGCAGGGTGGATGTATGTCTCTACCAAAGGAGGTGTAAGGTGCTTTTTCACTCCGCTAGCCTGCAGGTCACCTTGAGCATGGCGTAGCACCTGCTTAGCCCCACAATCAGGATCATGTGAAGCCATATCACAAGTCCCAGATATGTGACCACTGACACCAGACAATCTCTGAAGAGTATTGATAAGGGCTGGGGTCACCTGTCTTGTAAAGACGCTGCCCAGAAGGCAATGGCAAACCATTTCTGCAGAAAAATTTCCCAAGAACAATCATGGTCATGGAAAGACCACGATCGTCTACATCATATGACACGGCACATAATGAACAAATTTGCAGTGTAGACCTAAGCATGCACATACATTGTCATCGTGAGAGCAAGAGGCTCGAGAACACAGAGAGAGCTTGTCTGAAATGGTCGGGAAACGCAGCATGAAAGAGAGGAAATGGATGTGGAATGCATAAAAAGGAAGGCTGTACAGTTGTTTCTGATGACTCATTTGCTGAAGCTCAGTTGATTGACTTTGAAAGAGAGGTCTCATAAGATATGAAGCTATGGAATGCATTCAGAAAGCGCGGGGAGGATTATGCACAGCGAGCAAAGCTCAGGTATTTGTCTGCTGCAGCCCAGTGAAACTACCCAGCCCTGAACTTTCAGCAAGAACGTTTCAGGACTGGAGTCACTCGGTCCTGAAACACTCTGCCTGCTAAATGCTCAACTACAGCAGTCAGAAGATCCAACGCTGACTGTAAGTTCTCCCCATAGTCCCCTGGGTTTCCTACCGCAGTTCAAAGATGTATAGGTTGAGGTGAGTAAATTGTGAGCATGCTCTGTTGGCACTGGAAGAATGGCAACAACTGTAGGCTGCCCCTCACATATCATTGGACTGTGTTGAAATATTTCGATGTACATATAACAAATATTTCCTTCTTTCAAATCTTTGGTGGTCCTGATCAAATGGTGCCCAATATTGGGGAGGCCTTGCATTAAATAAGCGGGACTATGCCAATTTATTTTCTATTTGGTATTTTTGCATTTAACACAAATTTGTTTGGCAGACTAGATGAGCCAAATGGCCTGCTTCTGTGCTATACTTTCTATGACTATGATAAAATCCTGCATTGCTTTAAGCAGTGTATTTAAGGTTATGGGGAGAAGGCAGGAGAATGGGGTTGGGAGGGATGCTGTGGCAGCGTAGTAGTTAGTGTAACGCTATTACCATATCAGCTATAAGATTGGGGTTTGATTCTTGCTGCTATCTGTAAGGAGTTTATACATTCTCCCCGTGACCATGTTGATTTTCTCTGCCTTCCCACATTCCAAAGACGCACAGGTTAGGGTTAGTGAGTTGTAGACAAGCTATTCTGGCGCCAGAAGTGTGGCAACAAATGCAGGCTGCCCAGCACAAATCTAGCTGATTTGATGTACACACAACTAAGAAAAGTAACCTTAAATCTTTCTTCAGTCTTTAAATCAAGAATGATGGAATGGAGTAGCAGACTTGATGGGCCGAATAGACTAATTCTGCTCCTATGTCAGGTGAACAGGTATTGGGTGCAACCGGAATATCTATTTCTCTATATCTCCAAGGTACTTAGTCCAAACTGGGAAATGTATATCAATGATACTGTTGAGCTCGAGGAAACGCAGGAGATGGCAATCACTAGCACATCATTGAATTATTTTCATAAGCATCACTGGCCTCTTTGCACTTTTATTACCAGGGTCTGAAATAGTTAAGCAACGCTTCACAGGTCCAAACTTGAAGTCTGTATAGGTTTGGATTATACTGAATGCAATGCATGAAGCAACAGGCCTAAAATGGCTGAAAGTAGAGTATAAATCTCTCAATCCAAGACTCATATCTGGAAAAATCCAGGCTAGGAAGTGAATGACAAAGATTTTAAAATTATGAGAGGATCTAATGGAGCAGAGGATGTTTCCACTTGTGGCAAGAGAGATATGAAGGACCTGTAGACAATCTGTAATGAATTGAACAAAATATTCAGAAGGAATGTAATTGCTCGAATTTGGACGAATGAGGAACTTGCTCTCAGAGTGGTTGAGATGAGTAATGTTTATGTAGAAGGTGGATAAATGCACCAAGGTGAAAAGAACATCGGGCGAGATGTAAAAAGGTCAGTTTATTCTCACGTGTTCAGTAAGATCATGGCAAAAGAGACCGAGCTAGAGAAAGTTGGAGAAATCTTGCATCATGAATAAGCACAACACTGCTGAAGGATAGAATAGTCTATGTGCTGCAAATTCAATAGGATTTTGCAATATTAAACAAAATCCCAAAATAAATTTGTACACTACCCCTTTTATACCAAGGGTAGGTACTGACACTGCAACATACACAAAATGCTGGAGGAACTCAGTGGGTCAGGCAGAGTGTATAGAAGGGAAGAGATAGTCAATGTTTTGGGACGAGACCCTTCATCAGGTACTGCAGAGTGGTTTTAGAATAGACACCAATCACCATAACCCCAGAAGGGTTGCAAGGTAAATTTGTCTCCATTGTTGCTGACTGACCTGCTGAGTTCCTCCGGCATTGTGCGTCGCAACGCAAGGCCTTGCTCAAGAGACAGGACTCACGAGGGATCTCAGATGTGACTCAGTTCAGATTCAGTCAAGATTGAGAATTTAAAATCGCAAGGACTCGTATTTTAGAACAAAAACAAGAAAGTACGCAATTCTGATCTGCTGCATTCAGCGATTATTACATTTCTTCCGGATTTTACTATCATTCCCCATTTCTAGAAGAACATGTTCCTCATTTCACAAATCTCTCCCCCTTCTCTCATTAATCCTGTACACTCATGACTGCATTCTCCCAACTCCATCCACACATTTGCAGATATCACCATCGCGGGCTGTAACTCAAATATCGATGAGTCAGAATAAAGGAAGGAAATAAAGAGCTTTGTGAAGAGCTTACATTCAAGTTTATTGTCATCTGACTGCACATATGTAAACCAAATGGAACAATGTTCCTCAGTGCACCCACAATACAGGAAACAAAATATTACCATAAATATAGTGACAAAATACAATTCAAAATACATGTAGTGCGCAGTACAGGTAAACAGTAAAGAGTACAATAAACAGCTCACTGTCCTAGTGTCGAGATCTTGGTGGTGGCAAGGTGTTCATTCGTCTCACAGCCCGAGGGAAGAAGCCGTTAATCAGTCTGGCAATCCCAGTCCTGATAATCCTATACCTCCTTCCTGACGGCAGTGGGTCAAAGAGTTTATGGATGGTAGGGATCCTCAACAACACTTTGGGCCCTTCATCCGCAATGCTCCTGGTGAGTGTTACAAATAGAGGAGAAGGAGACCTCATGGGTCCTCTCGGCAGTTTTTACTATCTTGCGGTCCAATGCCTTGCAGCCTCCCTGTCACACAATGATGCAGCCAGACAGGACACTCTTGATGGTGCTCTTGCAGAATGGGGACAGGGAACCTTGCACGCCTCAATCTGCTCAAAAGTGTAGACACTGTGGTGTCTTCTTGACTAATGAGGTGTTGATGGCCCAGATTAGATCATCCATTATGAGTATACCAAGGAACTTGGAGATCTTTGCTTTCTCCATGGCAGAGCCATTGATGTGCAATGGAGAGTGGTCGACCTGAGCCTTCCTTAAATCCACAATCTTCCCTTTTGTCTTGTCCACGTTGAGATCCAGGTTGCTGCTCACACATCATTTGACAAGCCTCTCAGCCTCCTCTCTGCATGCTGACTTATCATTGTTGCCGATGAGGCCCAATACTGCTGTACAATCAGCAAACGTGCTGACACAGTTTCAGATGGTCTGACAGTGCAGTCCTGAATCAGCAATGGGCTGAGGACACAGCCCGGGGGGTGGGGGGTTACCATGACAGTGTGGAAAGATTGTCATGCAGCAATCTTCCCTCAATGTCAGCAAAACAAAAGAGCTGGGTTATTAACTTCAGAAAGAGCAGTGCACAAACTCCCGTTTACATCAATTCAGGTAAGATGGCAGTGCACTCGAACGCAGCGGCCTCTGAGTCCAAAGAAAAGAGTTATTGTTCACCTTTTACACCTTTTACACAGTCACAAGACTCTGCAGATATTAAGAACACCAAGTACTGCAAGTCTACTCCACCCGATCGAGTTGCTGAATTGCAGAGGAGCTGGACGTCTTGCCAATAATGTTGCAGTCTGTTTCAGCCAGACAGGGAAGACAGCGGGAGGCAGAGTGTGATCCAATGGACAGTGTCGGATGTTTTTGTTGTGATTATAACATCCTATTAAGCATTGGAAATGTAGAAGCAAGTTCAATTCACTGGTTCATTGGCAAGACAGATGCGGGGGACCCTTGTGGCCTCGGTTGTGGCCCTCATTCATGCTTTGTGGCGGTCAAAGGAGGAGACACTGGGGCCTACTGTGTGCCACTAAGTTGGGGGCTGGCTCCTCTCGTGTTTGTTCCATTCGTCTGCAGCTACACTGAGTGATATGGGGAACTGCTGTGGGCTTGTTCTTGCAGAAAGGTGGCTCGAGGACAACATCCATGCATCAATCTGCAGGCCAGGACACTCTGGGACTTGGTCTATGTTATTGCTTTTTTGTAACTGCATGCTTTTCTGCTATCATAACTGTAAGTGCTGTTTGCTGTGTTTTGCACCTCGGCCCCAGAGGAACACTCTTTCATTTGGCTGTATTCTTGCCCAGATCAAGAGGACCGAGAGCTTCAATTTCCCAGGAGTGAACATCAACATTAACCTGTCCTGGTCCAAACATGTTGATGCCACGGCCAAGAAAGCCCACTAGTGCCTCTTCTTCCTCAGGAGTCAAAAGAAGCTTGGCATGTTCCCTAGACCCTTACCAATCACCATGGAAAGCATGCTATTCAAATGTATCACAGCTTGGTATGGCAACTGCAGAGTCATGGACACAGCTCAACACATCATGAAAGCCAACCTCTCCTCCATCGACACGGTCTCCACTTCCTTCTGCCTCAGTAAAGCAGCCAGCATAATGAATGATCACAATCACTTCTGACATTCTCTCTTCTCCCCAATCCCATCAGGCAAAAATTACCAAAGCCTGAAAGCACATACCACCAGGCTCAAGGATAGTTTCTGTCTCTCTGTCGCAAAATGATGGATTCTTCATCTCACAATTTACTCTTTGTTGTGGCCTTGCAACTTTCTGTCTACGCGCACTGTACCAGTGACACTATATTCTGCAGTGTTGTTGTTAGACCATACATGGCCTTGATGCGCTATGTAGTGAACTGATCTGTACGAAGAGCTTGCAAGTTTCTCACTGCACCTCGCTGCAAGCGGCAATGAACCAACTGACCAAGTAGTTGCTCATTTCCAACTTTCTGATACATTTCAATTCCAGGTTTTGTAAATCAGTACAATTACAGATTTTGCTCTAATGGAGGCGCAATCACATGATTCACATGCATCCTTTCTCCTCCCTCCACTGTTCCCACACACATAGCCCTTGTTGCCGCGCAGCTGGAACTTTCTTTTATGTAACGTTAACATAATTTTAAAATTATGTAAATATTATGAAATTCTGTAATTAATGTGTTAATAAATGTAAAGGATAGACTTTCTAAATAATAAACAGACACAACTTCTGCTTTGAAACATTTTAGAGCTTCAATGTATTTACATTGTCACTGTTTCAAGTTACAACACTTACAAATAGTAACAATAAACACAGAATGGAAGTCAGTAGTTCATTGTTAATAAACTGTTGGCCTGCTGATGCTGTTAAAGTTTAAAAGTTTATGAAACATGAAGGATATTTTTTGTTTTACTGTATTTCGTTATACCTTTTAATTAACACATAAAATGAAAAGCTTGTGATTTTTCAATTTGCATTCTAAATATCCTGAATATATTACAAAAAAAAACATTTAAAGTGCAGACGTTTTCAGGCCATGTGAAAATGCTCTGCTCAGACCAATGGCTGGTCCGCGCAGGTATAAAACAAACTACAGAGAATACTGCTACCCTCCCTGGTTGGTTACCGTAATTGTTCCAGTCTCTTCTTCACACACATTCTTCATAGTCAGATCAAGCATATAATTGTCAGGAATTTTACGAACGACCAAATCTAAATAAGTTTAACATCAACCCAGGGATTCCAATATCTCTGGTTATGTTGCCGTAACCATACTAGAGACACAGAGCAACTGGTACGAGAACGCTAATCCTGCTTACAGAGAAGCCACACGGGTTCATGCCCGTCGCTTTAGAATTCCCAATTACACCCAGCTCACTGCTGCCGCCCCCCTCCTCACCAACCTTCCCATCCAAAAACAACCATGCACCCACCCCAAACGCCAGATCAGAGACAGCTTACATTTCACGTGGTTACAATGTGGAGGGAACCACTTAGCCCTTTGGTTTGTACTTGCTACATGTAATGGTAATCAACCAGTCCCATTCCCGGCATCCCCCTATTGCCTGCCAACATTAACAAGAATAACTTACTTATAGACCACTTTTCATACAGACGTTGTAGTTCAAAGTGCAATAAAGTACAAACATGAAAATAAAAGACAACAAGATGTTAGTTAAAAGCAAGAATAAATAAATAGGTTTTGATGTGGTGTTAAAAGTGCCAACTGAGTCTACATCCCTTATAGTTTCAGGTATCGAGTTCCACAGTCTTGGAGTGTAGTTCAAAATAACTAACCTGCCAATTAACATTTGAAGGAGATAGTTTAAATTTAAGAAACCAGTCTTCCCTTTCAGATTTCTTGCTCTCTTCTGAATGTTCCTACAAGCAGTGCAGTTCAGACCTAAATACTCACTCCACGGAGGTTTTCTTTGTGTAACTTTTCATTATTTTGCTCAACTTCTGTTCTGTCCTTTGCATCTCCTACTTCCACTTACACTTCAGCCCACATCCATAGTCAGGTCCTTGACTCTGCGTTTGGGAACATCCTTCACAAATATTTCATCAACCTCCTCTGTTCCAGAATAAACTCTAGTTATTCTGATTAATCTTTATAACAAAAACAAATTCATCCTCCCTGGAATCTTGGCTGCACCCTCTCTGTAGAGCTTTCATATCTTTCATAACTTGTGGTGACCATGACTGGATACAATACCCCAATGACATCTACACGACGTGTTATCACAGGAAAGTATTATCCATCATCAGGGACCTCCATCATCAAGAACACACTCTCTTCTCACTGCTGCCATCAGGAAGAAAGATACAGGAGCTTCAGGAGTCAAACCACCAGGTTCAGGAACAGTTGTTACCCTACAACCATCAGGTCCCACATCACCAGGTTCAGGAACAGTTACTACCCCTCAACCATCAGGTCCCACACCACCAGGTTCAGGAACAGTTATTACCCCTCAACCATCAGGTCCCACACCACCGGGTTCAGGAACAGTTATTAACCCTCAACCACCAGGTCCCACACCACCAGGTTCAGGAACAGTAATGACCCCTCAGCCATCAGGTCCCACACCACCAGGTTCAGGATCAGTTATTACCCCTCAACCATCAGGTCCCACACCACCAGGTTCAGGAACAGTTATTACCCCTCAACCATCCGGTCCTACACCACCAGGTTCAGGAACAGTTATTACCCCTCAAACATCAGGTCGCACACCACCAGGTTCAGGAACAGTTATTACCCGTCAACCATCAGGTCGCACACCACCAGGTTCAGGAACAGTAATGACTCCTCAACCATCAGGTCCCACACCACCAGGTTCAGGAACAGTTATTACCCCTCAACCATCAGGTCCCACACCACCAGGTTCAGGAACAGTTATTACCCCTCAACCATCAGGTCCTACACCACCAGGTTCAGGAACAGTTATTACCCGTCAACCATCAGGTCCCACACCACCTCTGGTTCTTAAACCAGAGCAGATAACTTCACTTAAGTTCACTTGCCCACACTTTGAAATGTTCCCACAACCAATGGACTCACTTTCAAACACTCTTTATTTCATGTTCTTGGGTTTTACTTGATATTTACTTTTTCTACTTGCACAACTAGTCCTTTGCACACCGGTTGAACACCCAAGTTCTTCCATTGATTCTATTGTGGTCATTATTCTATTTAGATTTATTGAGTATGCCCACAAGAAAATAAATCTCAGGGTTGTACATAGAGACATGCATGCACTTTGTTAACAAATTTTCTTTGAACTTTGAACCATTTTGCAAAAAATAAAATTACTACTTACTTTCTTGCATTCTTATTTAATTGTTTATAAAGCCCAGGATCCCCAAAACATTTTTAACCACCTTTTCAACTTCTGTCAATTTCAACAGATCTCTTAGTTCCTGTATTCCTTTGAGAATTACACCCTTTAATTTATTGTGGCCCTTCCCATGATTCTGACAAAGATGCAACACTTTGTCCTGGACCTGACAGCAGGGAATGAGCCATTTGTTTCCATTGCAGGACCAGACTTGCAGGCGATTTGATGTGGCAGAACCGAAGTGAGGTGAGTGGAGGCAAGGCAGAGTTGAGGCAGTGGGAATCGGGCCCGAGAGCAAGGAAAGACCAGAGGTTTGATCGATTTCAGCACCCAACTGAGTTGGAAAGGTTGGGTGTGGAAGCAGCTGGGCCATGGCCCAAGAGCGAATCGAAACGGCAGGGCCCGTAACCAAGAGTGAGGAATGACCCGAAGTTTGAACGATTTAAGCACTGGACCAGATTAAAAAGGTCATGGTGTCAGCGGCAAGGGACATGCCAGTTCAGCTTGCTGCTCCACGAGATTCACTCATCTTTGCACTGAACTGAGGCTGTGGCCTGCAATCGGCTCTCAAATCGGCTGCAGTGACGATTGGTTTTGTGGCTGTGGGCTCACTTTCACGAGATTCCGTTCTGAATGTTATTTGGTTACTTTTATTGTTTGCACGATTTTTTTCCCTACTGCACATTTGGGTGCTTGATGGCCTTTTCTTTAAAAAAAAACAGGTTTTATTAGCTTTCTTTGTTTTGTGGCTGCCTGCAAGGAGACAAGTCTCAAGGTTGTATAATGTATACATACTTTGATAATAAATGTACTTTGAACTTCGAGCACCTTACATTTCTCTGTGAATTTCAATCGATAGCTGGCTGTCCATTCAAACAACCTGTCTATATCCTTTAATTTCTCGCTACTCTGACCCCAAGAATTGTATTATCTGTAAATTTGGTATTTGCCCACAATACAGATAAGCGTATACATCACACACACAAACAGGATAAAGAACAGACAATTCGCTTTATTTGTCACATATGCATCGATATATCAAAAGATACAGTGGAATGCATCAACTTGTGTCAATGATCAATAAGGATTGTGCCTGGGGCAACCTGCAAATGTCATCACAGCATGTCCACAACTCACTAACTCTCTCTAACTCTACGTAGAAATCTTTAGAATATGGGAAGAAACCAGAGCACCTGGAAGAAATGCATGCTGTCACAGAGAGAACGAACAATCTCCTTACTGACAATGGTTGGAATCAAATACCATTCGGTGATCACTAGCACAGTAAAGTGTTTGTGCTAACCACCATTGTACCGTGCCAATAGTGGCATCGCACCAAACCCTAGGGAGCCTTGGTGCACAATTCCTGAGGCTGATAAACTCGCTACTACCGTTTCCTCTCACTTCATCAATTTTCTGCTCACAGACCAGTTTATTCGGTGGCTGCGCTCTTGTACAAAGAACTTGACCAAATACTGTTTGCAAATCCACACTTATTTCATCAACCACACCTTCCTCATTATCTCCTCTGTTCAAAAACTTTTGTAACTTGCTTTTAACAATCCGTTGTGACTTTCTTGAATCAAACCAATCGTGCTAATGTGGCACTCAATGTTGTTTCTATAACGTTTCCCTACTGGCTTGTGCTTTAGTCCTACACCAACCTTTAGAACAAGTAAATAAAGTTTGCAATTTTCAGTACATCAGGTACCGTGTTTGAAGCTGAGCGACACACACAAAATGCTGGAGGAACTCAGCAGGTCAGGTAGCATATATGAAGAGGGAATAAACAGTCAGCATTTAGAGTAGAGATCCTTCATCAGAACTGGAAAGGTGGGGGGGGGGGGGGGGAGAGATGCCAGAATAAGGTAGGGGAGGGAAGCTGCACATGTTGGCAAGTGACAAGTAGCATAGTGGTTAGCACAACACTTTACAGAACCAGAGACATGAGTTCAATTCCTGCCACTGCCTGTAAGGAGCTTGTATTATCTCCCCATGACCGCATGGGTTTCCTCTCACAGTCCCATGATTAGGCTAGGATATCAAGGGATTGCTGGGTGGCATGGTTTGAGCGGCCAAAAGGGCCCATTCCAGGCTGTATGTCAATAAATAAAAGAAGAGGTAGCACTCCTTCCCGCCCGCCCCCCCCCCCCCAACCTTATTCAGGCTTCTTCTCCCTTCCTTTCCAGTAATGAACGACCTCAGCCAGAAACATTGACTGTTTATTCCCCTCCGTAGATGCTGCCAGGCCTGCTGAGTTCCTCTGGATTTCTGTTTTTGTCTGAAGCTGAAGATGTTTTGAAGTAGTCAACTGCATTTAGTAAGCTAGTTTATATCTACCCCACCAGGTACCGTAGATTCCGGACTACAGAGCGCACCTGATTAAAAGCCGCTGGCTCTAATTTTAGAAATAAAATCAATTTTTTAATTGTAAAGGCCGCACCGGATTTTCAGCCGCACCGGATTTTCGGCCGCAGGTGTCCCACGTTGTAATATGAGATATTTACACAGAAAGATATTACACGTGAGGATTTTTTAACTTTTAATTAAATCCATATGGTAACAAAAACAAATACATATTGCAAATGCTTTTTTTCGAACCGTGCCCGTAACGCGGCTACTTTTAAATATACGTTGCGTATACTTCTTTACTGAACAACATTCCAATATCTCCTAACGACTGGTAAAAAATATATATACTGCAGCCTACCAGGAAAAGTTATTGATCGCCTTTAACTTAAAAGCAGCGTTCGCTCAGATCCAAAGCCGCTCGCGTAATGTGCTCCCTCCCACCTTTCCGTTTATCGCAAACGGCATTTTTCCCACAAGACACCGCGAAACCGGGTGTGACGTCATAGCGTGTGACGATGTAGTACAGAAAACAAATATAGTTAAAACTCTTCTAACTTTAACTAGAAAATGAATTACTAAGCGAAAATATTATAAACTAAGTAACTGCCATAAGGCAGCTTCGAGTGTTTTCCATGTTGATGAGGGTGAGTACAAATGACTGATTTACAATAATTTAATTGTGAAAGTGCGTTTGATTTATCGTACAATTTCATTGGACCTCTGTGAACTACTCATCAATTTTATTGGTCTACTGTTATGAGGCAAAATGTTTACGAGGCGGCATGAAAAAAATCATGTATTAGCCGCTCTGGATTAAAGGCCGCAAAGTTCAAAGCTGTTCAAAATGTGGGAAAAAAGTAGCGGCTTAAAATCCGGAATCTACGGTAATTCATCTTTAAGTGCAGATAGCTACTGTTAAATTTTAGCCCATCCAGAATCCCAGTTACATTTTTCTTTGCCAGTGTAGGGCAGCGTGCTGAACCAGTACCTCATCCACATTTTCTCCCTCCATGAGTGAGTTTACCATTCGTCCTAGATCAGTCCAGGCTCTTTTGAAGACCTACGTTCTCACAATCTAGAAAATCATTTGGAACCCCTTTCACTTTCTGACAAACTTATCTTGCGTCTTTTTCCACTTCCCCTCTGAAATTCCCCTATTCAGTTTGTTTTTTATGCAATAAAAAACTTCTATTTTCATTATGATCATCCAGGAAGTTCTAGTGTTAATTTCTCTGCCTTTCTTCCTCAAGGGAAGTACCCAGCCTGCAGTCAAAATGTAAGCGCATACAAAATAAGGAAATGCATGACCCTGGCCATTCAAGCTGATCTATAAAGAGCCATAAAAGTAAGGAAACTTCCAAGATGACCACAACCTTGCCGTAGGGTTTGGAGGCTTGCGTATCTCAGTGACCCGAGAGCTATGCTGGCTGGAGACAGGGCTTTATGATTTGGCTCTTGGTAAGGTCACCCATACCAAACAGGTCGAAGGGTACAGGCCAGACTGTGAGTCCTCCAATCTTGGGGGTTCAGCTCAGGGCTAACAACCCTAAAAAATAGCTACAGAAACAGCAATGAAGAATCCTTCAATATCTGTGTGCGACAGTAAGGACAGAGACTGAGGACCTTCATTGCTGCCCAAAGCGCCAATGGAGATAAAAGAAGCTTGGGAGGGTGGGGGAGAAGGTGTCTCTCACATGCCCTCTCATGAACTTCGTTCACCAAGAGCCCACTGACAAGAGCAGCTGTGGTTCTGTGAACTGAGCTCTCCCAGAGGCACCAGGCAGCTTATTCTACAGCCCCTTTGGAGCATGGTGCCCAACTTCTGGGGTTATGGTTACCCAGCTGTGAATCCCATTTTGTCAGATCTTCACCACATAGTGGCCAGCCTTATGGTGTTTCAGTCCTACACTGCCCACTGCTATCCCCTGCTCAAAAACCCATACACTGGACTGCTCTGGTAGACCTGTTAATTCAGCCAGCTCTGGCCCTTAACTTATTGCTTCCTGCCTTCAATCTCTCCTTTCCCCTCCTTGTCAGTCCCTTCCAATTCTGATGCCCTCCACTTCCCTCATTCCAATGACACAGAATCCATTTAAACTGTCATTTATTAGGCTCCAGGTTCTTTCTTGAGCAGAGATTAAGATTTTAAGATTATTTTATATGTCACATGTACATCAAAGCACAGATAAATGTGTCATTTATGTAAATGATTAACGTAGTTGTTAACACAAGTGGGGGCAGCCCAGAAGTGTGGCCACAGCTCCAGGGCCAACATAACATAACATACCCAGAACTTACTCATGCTAACATTTTCAGTACCCAGAGAATGTACAAACTCCTTACAGATAGCAACAAGAATTGAATCCAGGTCACTGGTACTCTGATAGTGTTATGCTTAAAAACTAAGCTACCATGCAGACCCTAGCTTTCTAGATTTAACACTGAATTCCACAATGTGAGGTAACTTGATTTCTGTCTGCATCTGTGATTATTATTGCCACATGTACTGAGATAGTGAAAAGCTTGTTTTACGTACTGTTCATACAGATCCGACCATTACAGTGTGTTCAGGCAGAACAAGGAAAAACAACAACAGAATGCAGAATAATGTGTAAAACTACAGAGAAAGTGCAGTTAAACAAGGTGCAAGATCGTAACCCTGTGAGGTCAAGAGTGCATTTTATCATACAAGGGGATCATTCAGTGGGGTCGAAGCTGTCCTGTGATATTTTTTTCTCCTCTTGAAATGGAGGACACGCCTACCCTGACCTGTCTTCCTGATCGACATTTCACAGCTCCAGCATTCTTTTGTCTATACACTCACTCACTAACCTTATTGAGTCCTGAAATGTGACCAGTTTATTCCTCTCCATAGATGCTGCCTGACTGGCTGAGTTCCTCCAGCATTTTGTGTCTTGCATCGGATTTCCAGCATCTGCAGAATCTCTTTTGTTTAATACAAGTGCCCAGCTTCCCTGCCTCTCTGCAGCTTAATGAGCTGCAAGCCTGCTGCAGAAGTTGAAGGTCCAATGTCAGCAAATCTGTCAGTCCACTGGAGGCAGAAGGCAGACTTTCCTATGGTTAGAGGACTGTATGTGCTCGGGTGGGTGGGAGGAAAGGGATGTTTTCTCACTGAAGTTGCTTTCTCGCTTGTTGTGCTCTGTGGTGCTCTGCTGAATTTTGTGGACATGTCATTTTGCCGCCAGAATGTGTGACGACACTTGCAGACTGTCCACAGCACACCCTCAGGTGTGTTGGTTATCAACTCAAACGACATATTACACTGTATGCTTCAATGTATGTGAGAAATAAATCAGAATCTTTAGTCTCCTTCTGACAACAGGTTATTGATCTGAAAGGCTGATTTTGTTTCTTTACCAGAAACGCAGTCTGACCTGCAGAGTATTTCTGACTTTTTTTTTCTGAAGCATCATCAGTCTTTTTTGTTTTCAGCTTCAGATTAGATCGCATTTACCAGCATTGCCCATTCACTCAGCGCACCTAAGCCCCTTTGAATTCTGTTTACCTTCGCCCAAGGGCAACATGGTGAGGGAAAGATAGGATGCTTGCAGCTTTTCAACAGTGGGGGGAGGGAGAGGGGAGGTGGGGAGGGAAGAAGAGACACGTAAAAGCCCTCCCAGGAGGGGAGACAGGGAAGAGCAGAAGCCTTCCCTAGAGGGAGGGCAGAGGTTTTGACACTCTCCCTAGGAGATGGGGGGAAAAAGAGCTCAAAAGCTCCCATCAGGGTGGGGGGAGGGGGACCACAGAATCTCCCATGGGAGGGGGATGGACAAGTCAAATACTCTCCCCAGGGTAAAGGAGAGGTTTTGACAAACTCTCCCCAGAAGAGGAGCAAGGGCAGTCCTCAAAACATCTCCCAGGGTGGGGTTTGCACACTCTCCCCAGAGGAGGGAGAAGGACAAAAGCTCTCTCCAGGATGAAGGGAGGGCATTGTACATACTTTCCCTGGGGAGGGGAAAGGACAGGGGTCAAAAGCTCTCCCCAGGGTGTCGGGAGGGGATACCACCGGCTCTCCCCAGGGTGGAGGAGAGCGGGTACCACAGACTTTCCCGGGGAGAGGGAAGGGCAGGTATCAAAAGCTCTCCGCAGGGTGGGGGAGTGCGGGTTCCACAGTCTTTCCCAGGGGAGGGGGAAAGACAAGGATCGAAAGATCTCCCCAGTGTGGGGCAGAAGATAACAGACCGCACCTCCGCCAGGTTACAAGCCCCACCCGCATCCGGTCAGTGACAACCTGGAGACACCTCAGCACCTCTCCATCCCTCCCCGCCCAACTGCCTGCTCACCAGTCAGTGGCCGTCTTGTCGTTGAGCACATCGCGGTAGGCAGCCTGCAGCGCCGGCCCATTCCTGCTCAGGTTCACCGCCATCTCCCTTCGCACTCAGGCACCAGCACCCGCTTCCGGCCGGGAGCCCTGCACTACGCATGCGTGCGCGCCCCGCGTGTGAACGTCAACCCGCCTCGGCTCCCCTTCACGCATGCGTGCGCGCCCCGCGTGTGAACGTCAACCCGCCTCGGCTCCCCTTCACGCATGCGTGCGCGCCCCGCGTGTGAACGTCAACCCGCCTCGGCTCCCCTTCACGCACGCGCAGTTCTCTCCTCAGTCAGGGTGTCTGTACGCCGAAAGTTTGCGAGTTTGAAAAGCGCCGCAAGATCGCCAGTCTTACTGATGGTGTTTTAGACCATACATACATACATAGAGTTCAGGGCCCGGCTATCACAGAAAATTCATTTTCACACTTTGTCTTCTTTTGCACATTGATTGATTGTCAGTGTTAATGCAAAATTCTCTTGTAAATTTCTATTGTATTTAATGATATAATGTTGTATTTTTCTTGTAAATACCTGCAAGAAAATTACTCTCAAGACAGTAAACGATAACATATACATACTTTGATTGTACATTTACTTTGAATTTTTGAACTTTCCAAAACTTCTGAATGTTATTACGTTTTTACGTTTACAGTTAGAAAGTTGAGACCGCGTTACCACCATATAAATATTGCAAGAAAATGTAATGATATGTACCCTATCAAATATAGCATTCTATGCTGTCTCACTAATTTATGAGTGATGTAAGATTTGGGAGGAAAATATTGCATGTTTCCTAAGTGACCTTGAAAAGGTGATGGTGCATACAGTCTTGTTGGTGAAAGTGTTTCACTCAGTGTTGTGGGGAAAAGCACTTTCAGAATTTCCTCTGAGATAGTTCCTTTGAATAGGCTTCCAGTCCTGTCCAGTGGATACGATTTAGGTTCATTAACCTCGTCGCCAATTTGTTGTGTATGTGGCCGTTTGCACAACAATATCACTAAGGGAGCTACGTTAACAGTGTCCTTTGCTAATTGAAACCGAACTATACACATATATACAGATCAATACATGCCCAATTGTGCATGCTCAGTAACCTGTTACTACGACATAAAATAGTCCTATGTTATTGTATACAGTAGGCTATATGGTACACTTAGGGATGAGATTATGGAATACCTGGAGGCACATGACAAGATAGGCCTAAACCAACATGAAAGGAAAATCCTGCCTGACAAACCCTCTACAATTTTTTGAGGAAATTACAAGCAGGGTAGATAAAGGAGATGCAGTAGATCTGGTGTACTTGGATTTTTAGAAGGCCTTTGACAAGGTGCTGCACATGAGGCTGCTTAACAAGATAAGAGCCAATGGAATTACAGGGGAGTTACTAGCATGGGTGGAGCATTGGCTGATCGGCAGAAAACAGAGAGTGGGAATAAAGAGATCCTATTCTGGCTGGCTGCCGGTTACCAGTGGAGTTCCACAGGGGTCGGTGTTGGGCCCGCTTCTTTTTACAATGTATGTCAATGATTTGGACCATGGGATTAATGGATTTGTGGTTAACTTTGCCAATGATACAAAGATAGGTGGAGGAGCGGGTAGTGTTGAGGAAACAAATAGCCTGCAGAGAGAATTATATAGTTTCGGGGAATAGGCAAAGAAGTGGCAAATGAAATACAATGTTGGAAAGTGTATTGTCATGCACTTTGGTGGAAGAAATAAACGGGCAGACTATTATTTAGATGGGGAGAGAATTCAAAATGCAGAGATGCAAGGGGACTTGGGAGTCATTGTACAGGATGCCCTAAAGGTTAACCTCCAGGTTAAGTTGGTGGTGAAGAAGGAGAATATAATGTTGGCGTTTATTTCTAGAGGTATAGAATATAAGAGCCAGGATGTGATTTTGTGGTTCTATAAAGCACTCGTGAGACCACACTTGGAGTATTGTGTGCAGTTTTGGGCTCCTTATTTTAGAAAGGGTACACTGACATTGGAGAGGGTTCAGAGAAGATTCATGACAATGATTCCAGGAGTGAAAGGGTTACCGTATGAGGAATGTCCCTGGAGTTCAGGAGAATGGGGGGATCTCATAGAAGCATTCTGAATGCTAAAAGACCTGAGCAGATTAAACATGGTGAAGTTATTTACTATGGTTGGGGATTCTAGGACAAGAGGGCACGACTTCAGGATTGAAGGACATCCATTTAGAACAGAGATGCAGAGAAATTACTTCAGTCAGAGGGTGGTAAATCTGTGGAACTTGTTGCCTCCACAGCTGTGGAGACCAAGTCATTGGGTGTATTTAAGACAGAGATAGATAAGTTCTTTATTAGTCAGGGCATCAAAGGGTATGGGAAGTGGGGATGACTGGAAAAATTGGATCGACCCAAAATTGAACGGCGGAGCAGACTCTATGTGTTGAATGGCCTACTCCTGCTCCTGTATCTTATGGCCTTAATATTCAATAAATCTGCTGAGTACGCCCACAGGAAAATGAATCCCAGGGTTGTGTGTGTTCCCAGCGTGGCATTTGGTGATATGTATGTACTTTGATAATACAATTTACTTGGAACTTCGCTCCAGGAGATTACACCCGCTGTAGACCGATTGTGGCGACAGGCCAATTGCAGCGAACCACCAGCTGAGCTGCGACCCACGTGCCGGGCGTCGCTCCTACGTGACGTGTTTCAGTGGCATTCGCGTCGACGAATGGCGAATGAAACGCCTCAGCCCCGGCAGCCAATCGAGATTGAAACTGAGGGCGGGAAATTCAAATTGAAGGGAGATCCCCTCCAACAAGACAGGTCGGGGGGCAGCAGCGACGCCCAATAGGACGCGATAGTGGGCGGGAACGCTCAGGTGCCGTCCGGCGTCCGGGGCTACGCATGCGCACACGGAGCGTCGAGGGCTCAGGTGGCGGTCAGAGGACCCGGAATCTTGGGGTTGATTGCAGGGCCGGTTGGTCGGTTGGTGTGTGTATTCCCACCCAAAAGGCTGCAGGGAGAAAGGGTCAGTTGGACAGTATGCTCCAGAGAAGGGGAAGAGGGCAAAGATTGCCCATATGGAGGGAGAAGGCGGGGTGGGCGTTGGCCAGGTCGGTGAGGAGGGGTCGGGGTAGTGATTCACACGCTCAAGTTGCTATACAGACAGCTGGGAGGGGTATGGACAGTCGACGCTTTGCGCTGCGACCCTACTAATTCGACTTATTTTCCGTCCGCCCTGTTTTCCTAAGCAACTCACACAAACGTTGGAGGAACTCAGCAGGTCAGGCGACATCTGTGGAAATGAATAGATTCTTCGAGGTGAGACCCTCCTTCAGGACTGAGAAGATGACAGGATAAAACAGCTGGGGTGGCGAAGGAGGACTAGCTAGAAGGTGACAAGTGAAGCCAGGCGGGTGGAAAAGTTGAAGGGCTGGAGAAGAAGGAGCCTGATAGGAGAGGAGAGTGGGCCATGGGAGGAAAAAAAGGAGGTGGAGAGCACCCAGGGGAGGTGATAGGTGAGAAGAAGTAAAAGGTGGGGAATAGAACATGAGGGAAGGAGAAAGCCCTGTTTTCGTATCTTTTCTCTGTAACTTTAGGCACCCTTATCATCCCCTCCTGATGTGGCCTCCTCTACACTGGGGAGACCTGTCGTAAATTGGGGGACTGCTCCATCTGCCAAAAGTGGAACTTCCCCATGGCCAAGCATTTTCATTACAAATCCAATTCCTGTTCTGTCATGTCTGTGCCAAGATGAGGCCAGCCCTAGGCTTGAGGAGCAACAGCTGTCTGTGTAGCTTCCAACCTGATGGCATCAATATTAATTTCTTCTGGTTTAAAAAATCCTCCTTCCCCTCCCCTCTTTCCCCACTCTGGCCTCATACCTCTTCTCACCTGCCTATTACTTCCCTGTTTCCTATGGTCCACTTTCCTCTCCTACCAGTTTCCTTCCTTCCTTCCTCTCCAGCCCTTTACCTTTCCTACCCATCTGGCTTCACCTATTCTCCTTCCCCTCCCCACCTTTTTTATTCTGACATCTTCTTCCTTCCTTTCCAGCACTGAAGAAGATTCTCGGCCCAAAATGTTGATTGTTTATTCATTTCCATAGATACTACCTGACTTGCTGAGTTCCTCCAACTTTTTGTGTGTGTTGCTTCCTAATCAAGAACCGATCATGCTCTGGTTTAAATATACGCAATGATTTGGCTTCCACAGCAGGCTAAGGTAATGACTTTCACAGATTCACACTCTGAAGAAATTCCAGTTCCCCTGTCTTCTAAAGGTATGTCCTTCCATTTTGAGGCTGTGACTGGACTAGCAATAGAGTATTTGTCAAATACCAGGAATTGGCAGAGGAGTGTTGGAGGTGGGTGGAAGACACAATGTGAGCCTACAGAAGTAAGGTGTAGAGGTTTGCTGGCTTTTTCCTTGGCGTTATGGTGGCTGCAAGGCCATCAGAACCATTACAGAGGCTGCTAAGCAAGCCTCCAAATGGTCATGGATTAAGAGGTGTGATCCATGGGCCAAGGCTGCTAGGACTTAAAACCACTGCCCGATCAGCCCTGGCTGGGTCACCTGGATGTTGAAAGACCTGAAACACCCGATGACCCAAGGTTATATCACTAATGCTGTGTCCCAGCGCATTTTAGGATGTTTCTCAGCAGCACTGTCGCTGGTGGTGAAAGGTGTTAGTTGAGGTGGAATTAAAAGGGGCCTTTCCTTGGGTGGAGGCCTGTGTGTGGGGTGGGGAGGGGGAAAATGGCTTATTTTTGCTCTTTATTATTGGTGCTGTTTTTGTTGATCTTCTGAACATGGCGATACACTGCTGGTGATATGTGATACTTGAAGACTACCCCCAAGCTGATCTTTGGGTGTGGATCCTTGGATCCACACATTTCACTGTTTTGATGTACACGTGATAGATAAATGTGATTGAATTTGAATCTGAAGGAAGGAATAAACGGCTTTGGGATGGTTGTTTAGGTCAGAGTGTTGTTTGATTAGGTAGGCAGGCTGATTTCTGTACTCCATAATAGGCCATATGATTGGGGGCAGTAATGAAGGGACAAGCTTGCTTTCTCATGGTGCCTTTCAGTACATCACCACAGACATTTTGGGTAATTAATTAGTCTGAGCATTATACAAATCAGAATATGGCAATTTGTTGGGTTAAAAGCTACTTACTGAAGAATGGAATTTGAAACGTAGAAAGTCTGCAGCACAATACAGGCCCTTCGACCAACAATGCTGTGACAAACATGTACATTAGAAATTGCCTAGGGTTACCCATAGCTCTCTATTTTTCTAAGCTCCATGTCCCTATCCAGGAGTCTCTTAAAAGATCCTATTGTATCCCGCTTCACCACCATCGCCGGCAGCCCATTCCATGCATTCACCACTTTCTGCATTTATAAAAAAAAAACCTTACCCCTGATATCTCCTCTGTACCTGCTTCCAAGTACATTAAAACTGTGCCCCCTCCTGTTAGCCATTTCAGCCCTGGGAGAAAGTCTCCGACGGTCCACGCGATCAATGCTTCTCATCATCTTGTACACCTCTATCAGGTCACATCTTGTCCTCCATCGCTCCAAGGAAAAAAGGCCCAAGTTCACTCAACGTATTCTCAAGGCATGCTCTCCAATCCAGGCATCATCCTTGGAAATCTCCTCTGCACCCTTTCTATAGTTTCCACATCCTAAACACTCAAATGCTACAGTATGAGGTTTTAATTTGTTTCAGGATATCATGAGATTTGTTATCCTTTTTGAACAAGGGTCTTTTGTTGTCACAATTTTGGGAAGATAGGCTCTCAGGTTAGTGTTTGATTTGCAGAAAGGCCACCCCAGCCAAGCAATGCTCCACTGTTACTGAGCCAAGGACAGGCACACTATTTCAGAGCTGTGCTGGGAGTGTCAACCTGGATTTTGAGTAGGAATCTCTTGATTGGGACTTGAATTTGTGATGGAGATGTGAATACTATGCTGTGTAACTGCCAAAATGGATTATTGAATGTGGCTCAGGAATTGGTATTTTACACAAGCCAAATGCTTGAATGCTAGAGTATGAGCTTTTATCAATGATGTTTTGTTTCACAGGTAGCTAGATGTCTGAGTGGACCAGATTCCCTTTCAGGGATGGGCCGCCTCGTCCAACAACTGACCCGCGTTCTCCTGAATCTGGAGTGGAGGTAGCACGAGGGAGAACACATCCTAGCGCGAGACCTCAGAGGTCTCAGTTACCAGGAGATGATGTACAACGACCTGCGGAACTTGCACCACGTCCATCGCTGATTTTCCAGCAACATGTACAATCCTTGGTAAATCGGAAGGCAGTGCACCATAGATCTGTTTCTTAGAAATATAAATGCTTTGGAAAATTTAGGCATAATTTTAAGGTGATTGAAGGAAAGTATAGTGGAGATATCTGAAGTGGTTTTTTTTACACAGAGAGCAGTGGATATGTGGAATGTTCTGCTGGGGGTGGTGGTAGAGGCAGATACGTGAGGGACGTTTAAGAAACTGATAGACCCATGGATGATAGGAAAATGGAGGGGCATGTGAGAGGGAAGAGTGAGATTGATCTTAGAGTAGATTAAAAGGTCGGCACAACATTGTGAGCTGGAGAGTCTGTACTGTGTTATATGTTATAGAATTGAACAAGGAGCTTCTGTTTTCTGCCTTCATTTATCTTGGATGTAGCATTTCAAAAACATAAGTATTGCAGTATATAATATACTCTACTATATATACAGTATTACAACTTGGGGTGGAGATGCAGCTCTACCAAATGAGGGCTAAGGTGCTCCTTCTCTGCGCTAGTCTGCAGGTCACCTTTGAGCAGGGTGTAGCACCTGCTTAGCCCCCGATCAGGATCACATGGAGGCATGGGAGCAGGTGGTGGATGGTCGTATGAGCAGCTGGTGCAGATCACAAGTCCTGGTTATGTGACCTCTGACTCCAGGCAGACAGTCTCTGAAGAGTATTGATTATGGCTGGGGTCACTGGTCTTGTAAAGACACCGCCCAGAAGAAGGCAAGAGCAAACCACACCTGTAGAAAAATTTCCCAAGAACAATCATGGTCACGACACAACACTTAAAGTTCAAGTTGCTTTTATTGTCATTTCGACCATAAACTGCTGGAACAGTACACAGTCAAAGCGAAACAACATTCCTCCAGGACCCTGGTGCTACATGAAACAACACAAATCTACGCTAGACTATGTGAGACAGCACAAGGCTACACTAGACTGTGTAAAACAACATAAAATCTGCACTAGACTACAGACCTGCACAGGACTACATAAATTGCATGAAACAGTGCAGGGCAGTACAATAATTAATAAATAAGACAATAGGCACAGTAGAGGACAAATTACAATATAATAATGATGTAGATGTCAGTCTAGACTCTGAGTATTGAGGAGTCTGATGGCTTGGGGGAAGAAACTGTTGCACAGTCTGGTTGTGAGAGCCTGAATGCTTTGGTACCTTTTACTAGATGGCAGGAGGGAGAAGAGTTTGTATGAGGGGTGTGTGGGGTCCTTCACAATACTGTTAGCTTTAGTGTTAGTGTGGTGTAAATGTCTATAATAGCGGGAAGAGAGCCCCGATGATCTTAGCAGCTGACCTCACTATCTGCTGCAGGGTCTTGCGATCCAAGACGGTGCAATTCCCGAACCAGGCAGTGATGTAGCTGCTCAGGATGCTCTCAATGCAATCTCTGTAGAATATGATGAGGATTGGATGGGGGGGTGAGGTGGGAGTGGGAGATGGACTTTTCTCAGCCTTCACAGAAAGTAGAGACACTGCTGGGATTTCTTTGCTATGGAGCTGGTGTTGAGGGACCAGGTGAGATTCTCCACTAGGTGAACACCAAGAAATATGGTGCTCTTAACGATCTCTACCGAGGAGCCGTCGATGTTCAGCGGGGAGTGGTTGCTCTGTGCCCTCCTGAAGTCAACAACCATCTCTTTCATTTTGTTCACATTCAGAGACAGGTTGTTGGTTCTGCACCAGTCCGTTATCCTCTGCACCTCCTCTCTGTGTGCTGACTCATCGTTCTTGCTGATGAGACCCACCACGGTCGTGTCATCTGTGAACTTGATGATGTGGTTCGAGCTGTGTGTTGCAGCACAGTCTTGGGTCAGCAGAATGAACAGCACTGGACTGAGCACACAGCCCTGGGAGGGCTCCCATGCTCAGTGTAATGGTGTTGGAGATACTGCTCCCGATCCGGACTGACTGAGATCTCCCAGTCAGGAAGTCTAGGATCCAGTTGCAGAGGGAGGTGTTCAGGCCCAGTAGGCTCAGCTTTCCAATCAGGTGCTGAGGAATGATTGTGTTGAATGCTGAACTGAAGTCTATGAATAACATCCGAACGTATGTGTCTTTTTTGTCCAGGTGGAGGGTGGTGGTGATGGCGTCGTCTGTTGAGCGGTTGGGATGATCACTGCAGGGGGTCCAGTGAGGGGGGCAGCAGGGTCTTTCTGTGCCTCATGATGAGCCTCTTGAAACACTTCATGATGATGGATGTGAGTGCAATGGAACGGTAGTCGTTGAGGCAGGACACTGAAGACTTCTTTGGCACAGGGACGATGGTGGCGGCTTTGAAGCACATTGAAATGATGGCGCTGCTCAGGGAGATTACTTGATTACAACTTGGGGAGTTCCGGAGTTCAATTCTGGCACCGTCTGTAGGAGATTGTATTGTTCCCCCCCATGACCCATATTGTTTTCCTCCAGGTGCTCTGGTTTCCTCCCACAGTCCAAAGATACACCAGTTAGTAGGTTATTTGGTCACTGTAGATTGTCCTGTAATTAGGCTCGGGTTGCTAGGCCGTGAATCTCATTGGGCTGAAAGGGACTGTTCTGTGCTGTATCTCTAATTAAAATAAAATAATTTGTTAAAAGATGAAGGTGCACAGAATTATCACCAGAGCTGTACAGTTGTGGCCACACAGTAATAACAATGTAGAATAAAGTATTGGAAAGTGCAGTGCACCATTTCCCTTTCTAAAGTCAATGACCAGCTTTGTTGTTGACATTGAGGGAAGGTTGTCATGACACAATGTCACTAAGCTCTCTATCTCCTTCCTGTACTCTGACTCGTCATTATTTGAGATGTGGCTCCCTACAGTGATATCATTTGTAGATGGAGTTCGAGCAGAATCTAGCCACACAGTCATGGGTGCACAGGGAGCAGCGTAGAGAGCTGAGGACACAATCTTATAGAGCATCAGTGTTTAGAATAATTGCTGTCTCTCCTTGCTGATTGCAGTGAGTTGGTTAAGAAGTCAAGGATCCAGTGCACAGAGAGAGAGAGAGAGAGACATTGACTCCTAGGGTCTGGAGTTTGGTAATGAGTTTGCTTGGAATTATCATATTGAAAGCTGAACTGCAGTAAATAAACTATAGTCTGACGTAGGTCTCTTTACTGTCAAGATGCTCCAGAGATGAGTGTTGGGCCAGGGAGATGGCCTGAACTGTAGACCTGTTTCAGTGGTAGGTGAATGGGAATGGGCTGAGGTTACACGTGTTTAAAAACATGATTAAACCGTGCAGTGCTGCCCAGTTGTGTGCAGTGCTGCAAGTTTTAGTTCTGCAATTATGTATTCAGTTCTTTAGAAAGTTTGTTGTATCTGCTTCTCCTGTCCACTCAGTAAATCATTGTAAACTGGATTGCACTATATGAGGGGGTGGAAATCAGTGCAATTACCTCCAGCCTTTATCTATACCCTATTGTTAACCTCCACGCAGATTCCAGATGAATTCTTCATAAAGTTGTTTCCCCGAAAACACAAACTTGGGCACATTGGAAATGCTTGCTTTAGTTCCAAGCTGCTTCTACTGCCATTTCCCTTTGCTCTTTTGGCATTTCAGGCTCCGAGTCTGTGGTGAATTGTAATTGCTTTTATTGGCCACTGACGTGATCTCTCTGTTTATGATAGAAAAATGGAGGGCAGTGTAGAGAAATGAGTTAAATCAATCTTGGAGTAGGTTAAAAGGTCAGCTCAACATCGTGGGCTGAAGGGCCTGTACTATAATGATCCATGACATAGGAGGTATGCGTCTGCCCAGCATGATTATATGCACACACTACCCCTGTCTACACCCTTCCTGAAAACTGGGGAAACTTCGCAGAACTCCACTTGTATATTGCTGTTGGAATTGGTTTATTATTCTCATTTATACTGAGATACAGTGAGCAGCTTGTCCTGCATACTGTTCATACAGATCAGTTCATTGCACAGTGTATTGAGCTAAAACAGGTCTAATTGCACAGATGCAGAGTGAGGTGCAATAGCTACAAAGGAAGTACAGTGCAGGTAAACAGTGAAGTGCAAGATTATTACAGCGTCGATCGTGAGATCAAAAGTCCAATTTATCATACTACGGAGCTACTTACAGACAGCTGTGTTGAAGCCTTGTGTCCGTGCTTTAAGCTTTTGTATCTTCTGCCTGATGGGAGGAGGTAGAAGAGAGAATGTCCAGGGTGGGTATAATCTTTAATTATGCTGGCTGCTTTGGTGAGGCAGTGACAAGCAAGATAAAAGTTTTGGATCTGGTGATACTGGGCCAGAGGCTGTTCAGAAGTCAAGAAGGAGACACAAAGCTTATCCGTTGCAGCCATTTATTAAATGTAACAAATGAAAAGAGCAAACAAGGTGAAGAAGTGGTCATCATAATCAGATCAGAAATAAAAGCATTGATAAGATAGAAGTGAATGAAATAGCTAGGTTTGAAGTGGCAGGATACCTGCTGCAGTAAAACTGAGAAGCTTCTAGAAATCATCTATACTAGAATTATTGGAAAATTCACCAAACAACTACACGTATATAGGTGACTATGAACATTTTCAGGACGCATAACAAATGACATGAAATATAATAATTTACTCCCTGATCCAACAGAGGTATGGTGTGTCCATCTCTGTTGGGTGCTACTCAAAGGGGTGATTGTGCTTTACAGTACATATTATCTAAAATACACTCGTGAGCTGCCCCCAGCACATCCTTAGCTTGTGTTGGTTATTAATGCAATGATGCATTTCATGCTATGTTTTGTTTCAATGCACGTGGGATAAATAAATGAATCTCAGCTTGTGATTCTTTTTTGCAGATGACATATTGTAATCAAGGTCTCATTTGCCCTCATTGGTGGAATTAATTTCAAAGTTCAAAGTAAATTTATTATCGAAGTATGTACAGTATATGTTGCTGTCGTGGCCAAACCAAACCAGAACGATTGTTGCTGCCGGCGACCCTACGGATATGTTCTACTTGCATGACGCGCCCTCACTCCAATAGTGATTGCTCCAAAGGTTGAAGATATGTTTTCGATTCCTTATTAGCAATTAGCAAATGTACATCTTGAAGTGATGAAACTGAAGTGCACCCAAGTGTTAGCTAAGTGTTATTGAGTAGTCAGCAAAAGATATAACCTCAGCCAGTCCCCAGCTACTGCAAACTAACAGATACATAACTTACTCCCTTCACTTTTGCCACACACCACTCATATGAATAGTTACCATAATAAGCAGATGCATGGCTCTTACAGTTACCATATCTTACCCAGAGATTCATTTTCTTGCAGCTATTTACAGGAAAATAAAGAAATACACTAGAATTTATGAAAAGCTGTAAATAACAAAGACTGACAGAACTAATGTGCAAAAAAAGACAAATCGTGTAAATGAAGAAAAATAAATAATACTGAGAGCACGAGTTGTAGAGTCCTTGAAAGTGAGTCTGTAGAATATGGAATCAGTTCAGTGTTGGGGTGAGTGAAGTTATCTACAATGGTTCAGGAGCCTGATGATTGTAGGTTGTAACTATTCCTGAACCTGTTAGTGTAGTCCTGCAGGCTCCCATGCCTCCTGCCTGATGGTAGTGAGAAGAGAATATGGCCTGGATGATTGGGGCCCTGATGATGGATGCTGTTTTCTTGTGACAGTGCAGCTTGTAAATGTGTTCAATGATGAGGAGGCCTTTGCTCGTAATAGACTGGGCTGTCTCCATTACATTTTTTTTTCAACAGATTGGATTAAAATTGATTATTTGCTCATAACGAAGCAAAGGGATTCAATAAGACTTTTCCTTGTTTGGTAGTGTAAAGTATGGTATAGACCAGGGGTTCCCAACCTTTTTCATGTTGTGGACCAATATCATTAAGCAAGTAGTCCATGAGCCTCTTGTATAGACTAATGCAACATGGCAGCCCAGTGTTTCAGAAAACATGCCACAGAAATGCAATTTTTTCCCCTAACGCTCTGCCTGTTTCCACAGCCACTGGGTCGCTCAGGGGAACTGCTGCGTAATCTCGGCTCACTGCCACAGTTTGAAGCTTACAGCCGAGGAGACCACCTCAGTCAGAGACCCTCAGCTCCACTCTTAGGTAAGAACCTGCTGCCAGGATTGGGGTGATACCTTAGCAGTTGTTGGTGAAAAGTGTCACCTCCCCAGTGTAAACCATCCCCCAATCCAGTGGCAAATGACAGGAGCATCTTTCACACAGATCCACTGAGTTTCTGCATTGAAACAGGCCATTCAGCTCAACTATACTATGCTGCAGGTTAGCATCATCCCAGCACACATTCAACATTTTAGGAGCCGCTTCTTTCCCTCACCATCAGATTTCTGAAAAGTCCATAAATGCAACCACATTATTTTTGCTCTTTTTGCACTACTTTTAATATATATATCTTGTTATAATTTATAGTATATTTCATATATTGCACTGTACTGCTGCTACAAAACAACAAATTTCACAATGTGTCAGTGATACCTTATTCTGTGATTAGAAAAAATCAAATACTTTCTTCTCTGCATGTATTAAGTTATTGACCTTTCCAAGGACAGTGAGTCTTGCCAAACCCATGGTCTAATAAGTGCAGTAAGAGAATTCATTGTGAAGAGAGCACAGACAAATGGGAATGGAGAAGTCAAAGTTTCAGAAAGTAGATGACATCATCATTATGTGCCGTGTCGTGTGACATGGGTAATCATGGTCTATCCACAACAATGATTGTTCTTGGCAAATTTTTCCACAGAAGTGGTTTACCATTGCCGCCATCTGGGCGGTGTATTTACAAGGCCAGTGACCCCGGCCATTATCAATACTCTTCAGCTTGTCTGCCTGGCATTGGTGCATGCATAACCAGGACTTGTGATATGTACCAGCTGCTCATATGACCATCCACCACCTGCTCCCGTGGCTTTGTGTGACCCTGATCATGGGGCTAAGCAGGTATTACACCTTGCCCAAGGGTGATCTACAAGCTAGCAGAGAGGCGTATATCCACCCCACCACCCAGTACAGGTAGCACAGTTATAAGGAATGCAAAATATCAATGCAGCCCACTTATGCACTAAATAAATGCTAACGAAATGGCAAAATTGCCAAATGATGTGCCACTTGAGGCGTGGGGAGGAAAAATAAAAATCACACATACACTGCACTGGAGCCAGTGAGAAGATGCAGGAAATCGATGTTGAAGATTCTGGATGGTAATAGGTTGTGGATCCTGGAAGTGAATTAATTTTTTTTCAGTGTTGTCAGCATCCAAACAAACCAAGTCTGTTGCTTGTTCCTTATGAATAGTGGAAAGGTTTCTGTCTGTCACAAAGCGAGTCATGCACTGTTACAGTATCTATTTTAGCTATCCAGCTAAGTTTCCAGGACAGTGATTCCAGGGGTATTAGTGTCTGTAATGTTTATAATAATTGTGTCATTCTTGTGTGCTGCCTACCTCAGACACGAGTTACTGATAGTTCTCATTTAAAAAGAGAGGGTAGTGAGAAAGGCAAGACCAAAATGCCACTGTTATTGTAAATAGCCATCAAACCCATACCCACTTGGGAGCATTTACAACTGTCAGTCAGAGGGATGGCAGTCTTCTTGTTTCTTTCAGATTCTGCTTGGCTGACAGCAGTGGACTGGTTCACCTTGCTGTTCAGTGTGGCTTCCGATCAGAACCTTATTCTGAAATCTCAGGCTCACATCCCGAGTCATTTTACTTCTAACTCTAATTCTGATTATGACTCTTAGATCAGTTGGCTTCCTCTTAAACCATACAGCATGTGTGAATACTGCCTCAAATTAGCACATCACTGATGTTTAAAGGTGCCGGAAGCATGGTGGCATTTCCCAAAGCCCTATCTGGCTTATTCTTAGAGGTTTTCTTAAACAATGGAACAACATTAGCTACCCTCCAAACCTCCAGCACCTCACCGGTGGTTAGGGATGTTTTGACTATTTCTGCTAGGGGCTCCTGCAATTTTTGCACTTGCCTCCCACAGGATCCAAGGAACACTTTGTCTGGTCCTGGGGACTTAACCACCCTAATTTGGTCTCCAAATTTGAGGAAGGACATTCTTGCTATTGAGGGAGTACAGCGTAGGTTCACGAGGTTAATTCCCGGAATGGCAGGACTGTCATATGTTGAAAGATTGGAGCGACTGGGCTTGTATACACTGGAATTTAGAAGGATGAGAGGGGATCTGATTGAAACATATAAGATTATTAAGGGATTGGACACACTGGAGGCAGGAAGCATGTTCCCGCTGATGGGTGAGTCCAGAACTAGAGGCCACAGTTTAAGAATAAGGGGTAGGCCATTTAGAACAGAGATGCGGAAAAACTTTTTCACCCAGAGAGTGGTGGATATGTGGAATGCTCTGCCCCAGAAGGCAGTGGAGGCCAAGTCTCTGGATGCTTTCAAGAGAGAGTTAGATAGAGCTCTTATAGATAGCGGGGTCAAAGGATATGGGGAGAGGGCAGGAACGGGGTACTGATTGTGTATGATCAGCCATGATCACAGTGAATAGCGGTGCTGGCTAGAAGGGCTGAATGGCCTACTCCTGCACCTACTGTCTATTGTCTAATATGCCCCAAGACAGCAAAGACCACCTCTGTAATCTGTATAGGCTCCATGACCTCACTACTGCTCTGCCTCACCTCTATAGATTCTGTCTGTCTCCCAATTAAATATAGATGGCAAAAATATAAATTTAAGATCCTCCCATCTCTTTCAGCTCCATGCATAGATTACAACTCTCATCTTCCAGAGGACCAATTTTGTCCTTTGCTATCCCTTTAGTATATCTGTAGAAGCCCAAAAGATTTTCCTTCACCTTGTCTGCTAGAGCAACCTTGTGCTTTCTTTTAGCTCTCCTGATTTCTTTAATTGTTCTTTTGCATTTCTTATGCTCCAGTACCTGATTAGTTCATGCTTGCCTGTACCTACTATACACCTCCCTCTTTTTTGTTAACCAGGGACTCAATATCTCTTGAATACCAATGTTCCCTAAACCTGTTACCCTTGCCTTTTATTCTGGCAGGAATAAACAAAAAGTCTATACTCTCAAAGTTTCACTCTTGAAGGCTTCCCATTTACTAAGTACACCTTTGCCGGAAAACAACCTGTCCTAATCCACACTTACTAGATCCTTTCTGATACCATCAAAATGTCCTCTCTCCAAATTAGTCTCAACCCAATGAACAGACCAATCTTTTTACATAATTACTTTGAATCTAATGGTATTACGATCACTAGATGGAAAGTGTTCCCCTACACTAACTTCTACTACCAACCCTGACTCGTCTCCTAATAGGAGATCCAGTATTGCACTTTCTTAGTTGGGTCTTGGGTATTGATTAAGGAAACTGTCCTGAGCACATTTGAACTCTTTCCCTTCCAGTCCTTTTACAGTATGGGAGTCCCAGTCAATAAATTGAAAGTTAAAATCACTGACTATCACAACATCATTTCTTGCAACAGACTGCAATCTTTCTACAAATTTGCTCCTCTAAATTCTGCCAAGTGTTGGGTGGTGTATAATATATTTCCATTAATGTGGTCATACCATTCTTATTCCTCAGTTTTACTCCATACACCTCACTAGACGAGCTGTCTGTCCTGACTGAGCACTGCTGTGACATTTTCCGTAACTGGCAATGCCACCACTCTCCTTTAATCCCTTCCACTCTATCACATCTAATATAAATTGTTGCTCTGGATCCAATGCAGCACAAAAAACACTAAGCTGAAGAATGTAATAATTTTTTTAAAAACACAAATAAATATAAATAATAACATAGCGTATATACAGTACATTGTATGTCCATAAAGTGACACTAGGCACAGGAGTGTCTGTACATAAGGTGACTGACAAGAAATGATAAAGTAGTGGTGGTTGGAATGTGGAGCAGTGGGTTAGACGGCGGAAGTGTTGATCAGCCTCACTGCTTGACCAAAGTAACTGTTTTTGAGTCTGGTGGTCCTGGTGCAGATGCTTCGTGGACTCCCTGGTGGGAGAGGGACAAACAGTCCATGAGCAGGGTGGGTGGGATCCGTCATGATGTTACTGGCCTTTCTTGCACCTTTCTGTATGGCAGGTATACCCACCTTGATGGTGGATAGGCTGATGTGTTGGGTGATTTTTCTTTTTAAGATTCCTCTCCCCTGGGGGTGTGGGGTGCACAGTGAGAACTATGATCACTCACCTTGTCTATGCCCCTCATAATTTCATATACATTTATCAGAATTATGAACAATCCTACCCCTATTTAATCCAACCATGTTATATTTACACAGTAATGTGATACTGAGTTATAATTCCTTTCCACCTCACAGGCAGAGGAATCTTAAGCAGAGAAATCTCCAGCGCCCTGTTCAGAAGAGTTAGATATGAAGTAGAACCAGCAGCTGGCGATGCCTTTCCATCGAGAGCAAAACCACTCTGGAGCCCTGAACAAGGCAGGTAGGGAAAGAAGAACATGACCAACTATCTGCAGTTATTCACCTGCCATTAAAGTGAGAACTGCAGTTTGTTAACAGCTCCAGTTGAGACAGTTCTTGTACTGCAAAAGAATTGAGAGATGTGGTTTAAGTTAAGATTAATTGTTATTCAACTGTACCCAAGTGTACAGCTAAACACAACATCGTTCCTCTGGGACCAAGGTGCAAAATGTATAGTTGCATGCAGTGCGGAATTAAGATCCAATACATACAGTCACAAAATAATATTAACTCAAGTCTGTGAGTGGCATGGCCTGAAGATTGACCTAGAGCGCGAAGTTCCTTTTGTGGGCTTTGCTGGTGAGGGACATCGGTATTAGTCAATTAAATCAAAGTAAATTTATTATCAAAGCACATGTATATCACCATGTACCACTTTGAAACTCATTTTCTTACGACATTTACAGCAAAGTAAAGGAACAGTAGAATTTATGAAAAACTATACAAAGACTGACAACCCATGTGCAAAAGAAGGTAAACCTTGCAAATAAAAATGAATAAAACATGACTGATAGAGTCCTTGAAAGTGAGATTCAGTTCACAGTTAAATTGAGTGAAGTTATTCATGCTGGTTCATGAGCCTGATGACTGTACGGTAATAACTGTTCTTGAACCTGGTGTGTGGGACCTAAGGCTCTTGTACCATCTCCCTGATAGTAGTAGTGAGATGGCCTGGATGGTGGGGGGTCCTTAATGATGGATGCTGCTTTCTTGTGGCATTGCTCCTTGTAGATGTGCTCAGTGGTGGGGAGGGCTTTGCCTGTGATGGACTGGGCTGTGTCCACCTGTTTGTGCACCCTTTTCCATTCCTGGGCTTTCCATACCAGTCAGGATACTCTCCACTGTGCATCTGTAGAAGTTTGTCAAAGTTTTAGGTGACATGCTGAATCTGTGCAAACTTCTAAGAAAGCGGTCTTCTTTGTGATGGCACATGTGTGCTGGCCCCATGTCAGATCCTTTAATATAATAACGTTCAAGGAATTTAAAGTTACTGGCCCTCTCCACCTTCAATCCTCTAAAGAAGATTGGCTCATGGACCATGGGGTTCTTCCTCCTGAAGTTGATACACAGTTATAGTTATAGTTATAGTTCCACAGCAGGTACCATCTCATATGATCTTCACCCAACCCTGGAACATTTGAATTTATTTAAATCTTACATCCACCCCACAACGTGAGGGAGTAAAAATCTTTGCATTCTGACTCCGTTGCAATGAACAGACATGTGAATTTATAAGTCTAATGGCTTGTAGAAAGAAGCTGTCCCTTAGCCTGGTCCTGGCTTTAATGCTGCAATACCATTTGCCAGATGGAAGCAGCTGGAACAGTTTGTGGTAGGGGTGACTGGTATCCCCGATGATTTTTCAGGCCTTTCTGCACCTGCTGCTGTAAATGCCCTCAGTGGAGGGAAGTTCATGGCCACAGATGCACTGGGCTGTCCTTGCCACTCTGTGCAGTGCTCAGCGGTCAAGGTTGGTTCAGTTCCCATACCAGGCTGTAATACAGCCAGCCAGGATGCTGTCAATGGTGCCTCTGTAGAAGGTCTTGAGGATTTGGGGATTTGTCAAACTTCTTCAGTTGCGTGAGGTGGAAGCAAAGATGTATGTATCAGGATGCTGTTTATCGACTACAGCTCAGCATTCAAAACGTTCCCTCAAAACAAACCAATAAGCTTTACAACTTTTTCCTCAGTACCTCATTCTACAATTGGATGCTCGATTTCCTCACTTGCAGGTCCTAGTCAGTTCAGATTGGCAACATTTCGTCCACGAACTCCATCACAAGGCTGTGTTCTTAGCTCCCTGCTCTACTCACTTGACACTTGTGACTGTGTGGCAAAGTACAGCTCCGAAGCCATATTCAATCTCATTGACATCACTATTGCCATGTGATAAATCAGTATATAGGAGAGAGAGTGGTGCTACAACAACACACAAAATGCTGGAGGAGCACAACAGGCCAGGCAGCATCTATGGAAAAGAGTAAACAGTTGGCATTTTGGGCAAAGACTCTTCATCAGGATCTCCTATTCAATGTCAGCAAGACCAAGAAGCTGATTATTGACTTCAGGAGGAGAAAACCAGAGGTCCGTGAGCCAGTGCTCACAGAGATAGAGAGGGTTCAGCAACTTAAAATACTTGGTATTATTATTTTGAAGGACTTGTCCTGCACCTAGCACATAAGTGCAATTACGAAGAAAGCACAGCAGTGCCTCTACTTCCTTGCAAGATTGCGAATGTTCAGCATAACATCCAAAACTTTGACAAACCTCTATAGATGTGTAGCAGCAAGTATATTAAATGGTTGCATTATGGCCTGGTATGAAAACACCAATCGTCAATGACTGAGGAGGTCGCTGAGCTGACAATGATCATTGCATCATCAATAGGGACAGGAGAAGTGCTAGAGTGTTGGCAAGTGTTGTTCCCTTGTTCAAGAAAGGGAGTAGCGATAACCCAGGAAATTATTGACCAGCGAGTCTGACTTCAGTGGTGGGCAAGTATTTGGAGAAGATCCTGAGAGGCAGGATTTATGAGCATTTGGAGAGACATAATCTGATTAGGGATAGTCAGCATAGCTTTGTCAAGGGCAGATCATGCCTTACGATCCTGATTGAATTCTTTGAGGATGTAACAAAACACATTGAAGGTAGAGCAGTGGATGTAGTGTATATGGATTTCAGAAAGGCATTTTATAAGGTTCCCCATGCAAGGCTCCTTCAGAAATTAAGGAGGCATGGGATCCAAGGAGACCTTGCTTTGTTGATCCAGAATTGGCTTGCCCACAGAAGGCAAAGGGTGGCTGTAGATGGTTTGTATTCTGCATGGAGGTTGGTGACCAGTGGTGTTCCCAGGGATGTAGAAGGATGGGTTACTAAGTTTACTGATGGTACAAAAGTTGAGGGTGTTGTGAATAGTCTGGAGGTTTGTCAGAGGTTACAGCGGGACATCAATAGGATGCAGAACTGGCAGATTGAGTTCAACTGAGATGAGTGTGAAGTGGCTCATTTTTGGACGTTAAGTTTGAAGACAGAATATAGCATTAATGGTAAGACTCTTAGCAGTGTGGAGGATCAGAGAGATCTTGGGGTCCATGTCTATGGGACACTCAAAGCTGCTACGCAGGTTGACAGTGTTGTTTAGAAAGCGTATGGTGCGTTGGCCATCATCATCCATGGGATTGAGTTCAAGAGCCGTGAGGTAATGTTACAGCCATATGAGACCATGGTCAGACCCCACTTAGAGTACTGTGTTCAGTTCTGGTTACCTCACTACAGGAAAGATATGGATACTACAGAGAGAGAGCAGAGGAGATCTACAAGGAAGTTGTCTGTATTGGAGAGTGTGCCTTATGAGAGTAGGTAGAGTGAACTTTTCTCCTTGGAGTGCCAGAGGATGAGAGGTGACCTGACAGAGGTGTATAAGATGAGAGGCATTGATCATATGCATAGCCAGAGGCTTTTTCACAGGGCTGAAATGGCTGACATGGGGGGGCATAGTTTCAAGGTACTTGGAAATAGGTACAAGGGGGATGTCAGAGGTAAGTTTTCACACACAGTGGTGGGTGCGTGGAATGCACTGCCAGCGACAGTGGTGAGGGCGGTTACAATGGGGTCTTTTAATTGACATTTCAATAGGTACATGGTGGTTAGAAAAATAGAGGGCTGTGTGGCAGGGTAATTCTAAGCAGTTTCTAGAGCAGGTTACACGTTTGCACAACATTGTGAGCCTATGATCTATAAACACGGAGAGAGTCTGCAGATGCTGAAAACCCAAAGCAACTTTCTCCAAATGCTGGAGGAACTCAGGTCAAACAGCATCTATGGAGATGCATAAACAGTCAATGCTTTGGGCCAAGACTCTTCTTCATGATTGAGAAGGAAGGGGGAAGTCTCCAGAATAATACAAAAAGTGGGGGGGGGGGTGGTGGGAGGATAGCTAGAACGTGACAGGTGAAACCAGGTAGGTGGGACAGGTCAGGGTCTGGAGAAAAAGGAATCTGAGAGGAGAGGACCATAGGAGAAAGGGAAAGAGGAGGGGACCTAAGGAGAAAGGGTAAGCAGGTGAGAAGAAGTGAAATGTCAGAGGTGGGAATAAAGGGAGGAATCAAAATCTGGAAGGAGAAATTAATATTCATACCATCAGATTGGAGGCGACCCAGACTGAATATAGGGATTTGCTCCTTCACCCTGAGGGTAGCCTCATTTTGGCACAAGAGGAGGCAATGGACTGACGTGTCAGAGCAGAAATGGGAATCGGAATGAAAATGTTTGGCCACTGGGAAATTCCACTTGTGGCAGAAGGAGCCGAGGTGCTCAATGAAGGAGCCGAGGTCTCCCAATTTGCAACGGGTCTCACCAATGTGGATGAGGAGCACCAGACACAATAGACGAGCCCAGCAGATCACAAACGAAGTGTTGCCTCACCTGGAAGGACTGTTTGAGACCCTAAATGAAGGTGGTGAATGGGCAGGTGTAGTACTTTGGTGGCTTGCAAGGCTAAATGCTGGGAGGGTGATCGGTGGGGAGGGACAAATGGACAAGGGAATGGTAGAGGGAGCAAGGCCTGTGGATAGCGGAGGTGGGAGGGAGGTAAAAATGTTTGGTGGTAGGATCCCTTTGGAGATGGCAGAAGATGCGGAGAGTGATGTGTTGGATGCGGAGTCTGATGGGGTGGTAGGTAAGGATAAGAGGGACTCTGTCACTATTAAGGTGCTGCAAAGATGGGGTGAGCATGGATGTACGGGAAATAGATGCAGGTGAAGACAGCATCAATATTGGAGAGAGGGAAACCCTGTTCTTGAAGGAGAACATCTCTGATGTCCTGGAATGGAAAGCCGTGTTTTGAGAACAGATGCAGTGGAGGCAAAGGAACTGAGAAACGGAAATAGCATTTTTACAGGAGATAGGGTGGGAAGAGGTATAGTCAAGATAACCATGGGAATCAGTAGGATTGTAATGATGTCAGTTGACAGTTTCCAGAGATGAAGACAGATCTAGAAAGGGGAGGGAAGTGTCAGAGATGGACCTGTTGAATTTAAGCACTGGGTGGAAGTTAGAGGCAAAGTTGATAAAATTGAAAAAATCAGCAAGGGTGCATGAAGCAGCACCAATGCAGTCATCAGTGTAGCCGAGGAAAAGTTGGGAAGTATAAACGGGGAAGGCTTGGAACTTGGACTGTTCTACGTATCCAACAAATAGGCAGACATAGCTGGGAGACATGTGGATGTCCGTGGCTGCGGCTACAGTTTGGACATAGTGGGATGGGCCGGATAAGAGAGGTGTTCTGAAGTAGAGATGGTTGATGTCTCATCGGCAATCCAAGGTGAAAAGATTCAGAGCAGACAGAACCAGAGCGGGGTGTCCAAGAGGAGGAGGGTTGAAGGGAAAAGGAGTGTGGAATTCTTGCCAATGAAGTGGGCCCAGGGTCCAAGGCAACGGAAGAAAATCTGGATATTGTGGCAAGCATGGAGCTCACTGAGGTGCAGGCAAAAGGAGACAAAGGTAAGGCCCTTGTTGGGACAAAATGTTCTGCCTCAGGGGGGAGGGTCGGAGGGAATGATGAAGACATGGCAAGGATTAGAGCTGGGATCAGGGAGGGGAAATACCAATGCCCTTGAATGGAAAATCCTACAGAAAGTAGTGGATGAGGCCAAGTCTGACATGGGTAAATTCCTCCCCACCACTGAGTACATTCACATGTTCAGGAACAGTTATTACTCCTCAACCATCAGGCTTTTGAACCAAAAGGGATAACTTCACTCAACTTCACTTACCCCATCATTGAAATTCTCCCACAACCTATAGACTCACTTTCTTTTTTTTTTTAAATTTTTTTATTAGTTTTTCAAAACATTTTACAAATTAAAAACCCCAAATCCCAATGAGGAGCATTAATACAGTGCAAAATTAAGCATACAATAACAATATGCTACAAAGGTAGAGAATTTAACAAAAAAGCACCTAAATTAAAGACAAGTAAGCTTAGTGTCCTCCCCAAGCCCCACAACACAAGAAAAAAAACAACAACTCCAGACCGACCACAACACGATATAAAGAGTATAGGTCAGGACAGTCAAACTCCCAGACTGTGAATACACTTAGCAACAGACGATAATAATGCCTACTACCAGAAAAAAAAAAGGGAGCTGAAAGCAAGGGACCGAAAAGAAGAAAAAAAAACCCTAGTCAAGAGGAAGGTTATGAAAGTACTCGATAAAAGGTCCCCAGACCTTATGGAACTTTAGATCCGAATTAAGAACTGAATAATGAATTTTTTCGAGGTCCAAGCAGGCCATAATGTCGTTAAGCCATTGCGCATGAGTGGGCGGGGCAACATCTCTCCATCTAAGGAGGATCAAGCGTCTAGCCAGGAGAGAGGCAAAGGATAGTATTCGGCATTTGGTCGGACCCAGACGTAAATCTGTCTCACCCCAAAAACCGAACAGAGCAATTAAGGGGTTTGGTTCTAGGTGCTGATTCAGAATACCCGATAATGTAGTGAAGACATCTTTCCAGAATTTCTCCAAGCTAGGACAGAGCCAGTACATATGGATGAGAGATGCCCCTCTTGCATTTATCACAGAGCGGACTAATGCCAGGGTAGAATCAAGATAGTTTAGATTTAGACATATGGGCTCTATGAACAATCTTAAACTGTAAAAGGCAATGGCGAGCACAAAGAGAGGTTGAGTTAACCGATTTGAGAACTCAGTCCCAGCTCTCCTCGGATAAAGAGATATTTAAATCCTGCTCCCAGGCCATTTTAATTTTATCCACAGGGGCCCGTCGTAAGGCTGCTAGTTTATCTCGGATAATTGATATTAAACCTTTACCTAGTGGATTAATGGAAAGAAATAGGTCTAGACTCACTTTCAAGGACACTTCATCCCATGTTTTTGGTATTTATTACTTATTTATTATTATTTTTCTTTTTGTATCTTAACAGTTTGTTGGCTTTTGCACACTGGTTGAATGCCCAAGTTGGTGCAGTCTTTTACTGATTCTATTAGTATTATTCTATTATGGATTTATTGTGTATGCCTGCAAGAAAATGGATCTCAGGGCTGTATATGGTGACATGTATGTATACTGTGATAAATTTACCAGCTGTCTAGTTTTGATGACGTTGGCTGAGAGACTGTTCTTGTGGCATCATTCGACCAGATTTTCAATCTCCCTTCTATATATTGATTCGTCACCATCTTTGATTCAGCCAACAAGATGGTGACAGAAGTGAATCAAAAATCTAAAGTTGCCGAATGTTTTGATGGACAAGTAACAGCACAATAATGTATAGTTTCTGCTGATCTCCTCATCATCCTAAGATGTGAAGCTTTTTGTATTAATTGGCCACTGGATTATCTGTAGTAGGGGAATTACTATTTAATTTTAATTTAATATGCAGTGCAGAGTAAGTCCTTTCGGCTCTTGATGCTGCACTCCCCCACAAACCCTGACAACCCCAACTTTTAAACCTAACCTAATTATGGGATAGTTCACAATGACCAATTAACCTACCAGCTGGTATATCTTTGCACTGTGGGAGGAAACCAGAGCACCCAGGGAAAACCCATGCATTCCACAGGAAGGACATACAGATACCTTGCAGATGACGCTGGAATTGAACTTTGATGCCCTGAGCTGTAATAGCATCATGCTAACTTCTATGCTACCATGTTGCTCAACTTGTGTATTTGATGGACCATTGAGATGGAGGAGTTAAATATGGAGAAACGGGACTGCTCTGAGAAGCAGCAGGGATTGATGGGCCAAATGGCCTCCAATCTTTGAAGGAGCTATGCGTAAGTGTACAAGATATAGGAGTTCTGGTCAGTTTCAAATTGTATTCCTAAACCACCTAGCACTGTGAAATTTTGGACCCAGCCCTAACTAGAATGATTTTGTATTTTTGTGTGAATTCTCTCCCCAAGTTTCAGAGGCAGAGCCATGGTTCCTGAGCCATCTCTGTGCAAAGTTGAGGAGACTGCATCTCGAATGAAGAGCCTAGAGATCAAGCAAGACGTGCCAGGGAGGAGCGGACTCTCTCCTTCCTCAGCTGTACAACTGAGTCAGGATGTTGCTGGAGCAGTGAGAAAAGAAGCCCTTGGGTAAGTTGCTGGAGCCAAGCACACTCTGCTGCTGTAGATGGGCTTGGATTTATCCTGAGAGTCAAAGTGGAGGGAGCAGATGGTGTATGGGATGTATAGACCATGATTGAGAACTGGCAGCACCCTAGCCATGACCTCGAGGAGCAGAAGGAATTCTCCCTGAAGATGTGCATGATGAAACCATATCAGGAATCTTGTGCCACTTCCAGCTTCCTAACCTCTGGAAGCATTTATGTGCGATTGAAGGAGGGGATTTCTGGGTTGGCAGATTTGTCATGTAATGGGAGGTGTTTGAGACTGGGGCCATTGTGCTCAAGTTTAGAAAACTGAGATGTGACACTTTCAAATTTGCATTACTTGACACTAGCTGTAGTGATGATAAAGGTCTTGTGCCATGGGTTAATAACATTAACACAAAATTAAAGGGTCAAGTATTCAGGGGAGATGGAAATTTGGAGCAATTTGTTGGGTGGGAGGAAATAGGCTTGTTTTACTTTAGTTGTTGCTGCTTGTGTTCTGCCGAACATTGTGAGCATGTTGTGTTGGCGCTGGAATATGTGGTGATATTTGTGGGCTGCCCCCAGTACATCCTTAGAATCAGAATCAGGTTTTATCGTTACCGACATTTACTTAGCAGCAGCAGTACAATGCAATACATAATTATAGAAGGAAAATAAACAAAATAAAATGATCAATAACTAAATCGATTACAGTACATGTATATTGAATAGATTTAAAACTGTGCAAAAACAGAAATACTATATATTAAAAAAGAGGTAGTGTTTAAGGGTGCAATGTCCATTTAGAAATCGGATGGCAGAGGGGAAAAAGCTGTTTTTGAATCGCTGAGTTTGTGCCTTCAGGCTTCTGTACTTCCCACCAGAAGGCAACAGCGAGGGATAGGACGTGCCCCGGGTACTGGAGATCCTTAATAATGGACACTGCCTTTCTGAGACACTGCTCCTTGAAGATGTCCTGGGTACCCAAGATAGAGCCAACTAAATTTACAACCTTCTGCAGCTTCTTTCGGTCCTGTGCAATAACCCCCCACCTCCCATACCAGACAGACAGAGTGCTCTCCACGGTACATCTTTCGAAGTTTTTGAGTGTATTTGTTGACATACCAAATCTCTTCAAACTCCTAATGAAGTATAGCCACTATATAAACTGTATTGCCTTCTTTATGACTACATCAATATGTTTTGGACCAGGTTAGATCCTCAGAGATCCTCAGAAGCTGCTTACTCTCTCCTCTTCTGATCCTTATATGAGGATTGGTATGTTATACATATACATATATATATATATATATATATATATATATATATATATAAAAGAGAGAGAGAGAGAGAGAGAGAGAAAAAGAAAAAAGAGCAGTGGGCTAAGCACACACCCCTGAGGTGTGCCATCCGACCAGAGGGATTTTAGGTCCATCGATGGACCTCACGGTGTCTTCAGGCAATTTGAAGGGAGGTGGAGTCTGCCTACTGATCAACACTGCGTGGTGCTCGGACACAGTGGCACTGACGAGCTCCTGCAGTCCGGACCTGGAACATCTGTCGGTGAAGTGTCGTCCCTATTGTCTGCCACGGGAATTCACCTCGGTCATACTGGCAGCGGTCTACATTCCCCCCCTCCCCCAGGCAGACGTGGAGTGTGCTGTGAATACACTGTATGCCAACATCAGTGAACTTGAGACCTGGTATCCGGAGGCTTTGCTCATTACAGCCGGGGACTTTAACCAGGCTAACCTCAGAAAAGCACTGCCAAAGTAATACCAACATGTCTCCTGCTCCACGAGAGGTCTGAATATACTTGACCACTGCTACACAGCAGTCAAGGATGCCTACTGTTCCGTCCCACGACCTCACTTCGGAAAATCGGACCATCAGGCTGTACTCCACTATCAACCTGTGGCTCTGACATCAATTGCTATGAAGTGCTTCGAGCGATTGGTTATGGCACACATCAACCATAGCCTACCGGTCAACCTCGACGCTTTGCAATTTGCCTACCGGAGCAACAGGTCAACAGCAGATGCCATCTCTCTGGCACCACATTGCTCCTTAGAACACCTGGAGAATAAAGATGCATGTGTAAGGCTCCTTTTCATTGACTACAGCTCTGCCTTTAGTACCATCATTCCGAATAAACTGACTCCTAAGCTCCGGAACCTGGATCTTAGCACTCAGATCTGCAGCTGGATCTTCAACTTCCTCACAGACAGGACCCAGGCTGTAAAAATAGGGGACAAGCTCTCCTCTACAATCATTCTGAGCACCGGTGCCCCACAAGGCTGTGTACTCAGCCCTCTGCTGTACTCACTGTACACCCATGATTGTGTAGCCAAGTTTCCATCGAACTCAATATATAAGTTTGCTGATGACACCACAATTGTAGGCTGTATCTTGGGTAATGATGAGTCGGAGTACAGAGAGGAAATTAAGAACCTGGTGGCATGGTGCGAAGACAATAACCTAACCCTCAACATCAGCAAGACGAAGGAATTGGTTGTTGACTTCAGAAGGAGTAGCAGACCACACGACCCCATCTACATCGGTGGTACGCAGGTGGAACAGGTCAAAAGCTTTAAGTTCCTCGGGGTGAATATCACAAATGACCTGACTTGGTCTAACCAAGCAGAGTCCACTGCCAAGAAGGCCCACCAGCACCTTTACTTCCTGAGAAAGCTGAAGAAATTTGGCCTGTCCCCTAAAACCCTCACTAATTTTTATAGATGCACCATACAAAGCATTCTTCTAGGGTGCATCACAACCTGGTATGGAAGTTGTCCTGTCAAAGACCAGAAGAAGCTGCAGAAGATCATGAACATAGCCCAGCACATCACACAAACCAATCTTCCATCCTTGGACTCACTTTACACTGCACATGAACGGTCGGAGCAGTGCTGCCAGGATAATCAAGGACATGACCCACCAAGCCAATACACTTTTTGTCCCTCTTCCCTCCGGGAGAAGGTTCAGGAGCATGAAGATTTGTACGGCCAGATTTGGGAACAGCTTCTTTCCAACTGTGATAAGACTGCTGAACGGATCCTGACCCGGATCTGGGCCGTACCTTCCAAATATTCAGACCTGACTTGCACTATCTTACTTTCCCTTTTCTATTTTCTAATTATGATTTATAATTTAAATTTGTATTATATTTACTTCAATTTGTACTCCAGGGAGCGCAAAACGCAGTATCAAATATCACTGTGATGATTGTACGCTCTAGTATCAATTGTTTGGTGACAATAAAGTAAAGTAAAGCTGTGCCAGAGTTGAGTGTCAGCGAGGAGGAGATGTTATCACCAATCTGCAAAGATTGTGGTCTTCTGGTTGGGAAGTCAAGAATCCAATTGCAGAGGGAAGTACAGAGGCTCAGGTTCAGCAATTTCTGAATCAGTATTGTTGGAATGATGGTATTAAATACTGAGCTATAGTCGATGAACAGCATCCTGATGTAGGTGTTTGTGTTGTGCAGTTGGTCTAAGGCTGTGTGGAGAGCCATTCAGATTGCGTCTGCCGTTGACCTATTGTGGCAATAAGCAAATTGCAATGGGTCTAGGACCTTGCTGAGACAGGAGTTAATTCCAGTCATGACCAACCTCTCAAAGCATTTCATCACTGTAGATGTGGGTGCTACTAGGCAATAGTCATTAAGGCAGCTCACATTATTTTTCTTAGGCACTGGTATAATTGTTGCCTTTTTGAATCAAGTGAATCTTGTCCATAGCAGTGAGAAGTTGAAAATGTCCTGAATACTCCCGCCAATTGGTTGGCACAGGTTTTCAGAGCCTTATCAGGTACTCCATCGGGACCTTCTGCCTTGCGAGGCTTCATTCTCTTTAAAGACAGCCTAAAGTCGGCCTCTGAGACAGAGTTCACAGGTTCATCAGGTGCAGCAGGGATCTTCACTGCTGTAGTTGTATTCTCCCTTTCAGAGTGGGCATAGAAGGTGTTGAGTTCATCTGGTTGTGAAGTCTCGCTGCCATTCATACTATTGGATTTTGCTTTGTAGTAAGTAATGTCCTGCAAACCCTGCCAGAGTTGCTTGGTTGTTAATACAAATGTGTGGTTCACTGTATGTTTGTACTGTACATGTGATAAGTAAGTGAATCTAAAAAGATGGAGGAACTCAGTGGGTCAGGCAGCATCTGTGAAAGGAAATAGACATTTTGACTTTTCCAAGTCCAGATGAAGGGGCTTGGCCTGAAACATCAGCTGTCCATTTCCCTTCAGAGGTGCTGCCTGACCTGCTGATTTTCTCCTGGGTTTGTATCTTCCTGCAGTGGGTTGTGATTCTACCCAGGAGGTTCAGTTGCTGGATATATTCAAACAATGCTTCCCTTTTTTTTTTTTGCAGCTGCGCAGACCAACCAGTTCTCTGAGCAGGAAATTAGTACACGGCCTGAAAACTGCACAGCACTTTAAAACACGAAACAAACACAAACCACGACTCACCGCACAAGTGAACCATGTCAGGCAGCCAAAACAACTGACAGGCATAGTGGCAAAAGTAAAATGTTTTCACTAGACAGCATCAGCATTCAGCAGGCCAGTGGTTTATTAACAATAAACTACAGACTTCCATTCTGTGTTTATTGTTACAATTTGTAACCATGTTGTAACTTGAAACAGTGACAATGCAAATACATTGAAACTATAAAACATTTCAAAGTAAAGATTATGGTACATTTATTATTCAGAAAAGGTATGGATTATATTCATTAACACAATTACAGGTTATTTCACAATTATTAATATAGATTTCAAAGCTATATTTGCATAATTTCAAAATTTATTAACATTATGTGAAAGAAAATACCAGCTGTGCTGCAATAAATTCTATGTGCATGGCTATGCAAGCAACAGTGTATTCAAGAGAGCAGTGGGTGGATTTTTTTCATTAAGGGGTTACAGGAAAATGATGCAGAGATGGAAGTTCAGTTATAATGTTATTGACAGATAGAGTAGGCTGAAGCCCTGGGACCAGGAGTCTGAAGTCCACTGGGAAAGTCGGAGGCTTATTGTCTAGACGAAGTCTAGAGGCCTGTTGTCATGTTGGAGGACTGTCTTTGTGGGGTGGGCTTGTTTTTGCTGCTGTTTTGTTGCTTGTCTTCTGTGAATACGGTGCTGTTGGTGCTCAAATTTGTGACGACTCATGCGGGCTGACCCCCAGCAATCCTTGGGTTCTTTTGGTTACGAACAGAAAACATCAAGTTTCACTGTATGTGTTGATGTACAGGTTTTTCAGATTCATTTAATTATAACAAGCGGAACTCTGGGTCAAGCAGCATCTGTGAGGGAGAAATGAACATTTAACATTTCAGGTCCTGTTGAAGGGCCTCAATCTGAAATGTTGACTGACCCACTGATTCCCTTTCAGATTTTGTCTTCACCCAGTGGGTTGTGATTCTTAGGTTAGTGGGGTTCATTTGCTGGATATATTCAAGGCAGAAGTGAGTAGGATTTAAAGGGATGCTGGTTGATGCAGGAAATGATGCTGAAGTAAAGGATCATCTGAAATTTTATTGAATGATGCAGTAGGCTGAAGTCCATCCTCCTATAATTTATCCCAACTAATAACTTCCAAATTGGCTGGTGCTTCCTGGAAAACCTACCGTACTGCCACTTCCAGGACAGCACAGTAGCGTAGCAGTTAGTGTCATGTTATTACAGTGTGGTTCAATTTCCATCACTGTCTGTTTGACAATTGTACGTTCTGTCTGTGACCATGTGGGTTTCCTCTCTCATTCCAAAGACCTGGGGTTTGGTCACATGGGTATAATTGTGTGGCATTGGTTTGTTGGGCCGGAGCAGCTTGTTACTGTACTGTATCTAAATAAAACAAAAATCTTGTTTATGAAGCATTCCAGTTTTGGGACTTAAATAAATCCCTTCAGGTAATTGCATACCATTGGTCCCATGTATTAATTCCCCTTTCCTACGGTTGTTTGTTTTAGATTTGATCCACAGTCCCAAGTATGAGTGTGTGGGGCTGTTTGATGTTATTGGGCCTCCTGCCTGCTGGTGGCAGCATCTACCTTTATACAGTCTGAACATTGGGAGCTGTTCTGAAACCCAAGCTCAGTGCTGCTGGAGCTGCGTCTGAATGTGGTGCTCTTAGTCATAGAAAAGTATAATACAGAAACAGGCCCTTTGGCCCATCTCATCTGTGCTGAACCATTTTACTAATCTCGTCCTGTTGACCTGCACTAGACCCACAAACCACAGTTTGCTGTCTTCTGCGCTCTGATCGTTCATTGATCATGTTATAGATTTATAGATACTATTCTATAGATTTGCTGAGGAAAACGAATCTCAGAATTGTATATGGTGACGTATATGTACTTTGATAATACAGGTTACCTTTTGAACTTCTGATAAACATTGTAATTGAGCTCACATGCACCACTTGCGCTGGCAGCTTATTCCACACTCTTCATGGCCTTGAGTGAAGAAGTTTCCCCTCATGTTCCCCTTAAATTTTTCACCTATCACTCTTAACCCACGACCGCTGGTTGTAGTCCCACCCAGACGTTTCCAGTGAGTCTTATCATTAATCCTTTGTGCTTCAGAATACTTAGCAGTTGCAAATTGCAAAGAAGTGCAATGTTTTACGGCGCCAGCGATCAGGTTCAGTTTCTGCCGCTCTCTATAACGAGTTTGTACCTTCTCGCTGCGATCACGTGAGTTTTCCCCAGGTGCTCCAGTTTCCTCCCACATTCTAAAGGTAAATGGGCTAGGGTTAGGAAGTTGTGGGCATACAATGTTGGAGTCGGAAGGATGGCCGCACTTATGGGTTGCTCCCAGCACCTTCTCAGACTATGTTGGTTGTTGAGGCAAGATAACACTTTTCACTGTATATTTCAGTGTCTGTGACAAATAACGCTAATCTTTAGAAATTCTTGCTCAGAAATGCGTCTAAACTTGTTTATGCTCCAAAAAAGCCTCTTCACCCATCATTTCATCTTCTAAGACAGGGTTTCTCAAACTTTTTTATGCCATGGACCAATACCATTAAGCAAGAGGTCCATGGATCACAGGTTGGGAACCCCTGCTCTAAACGCATCTTCCTCTTTCTTTTTCCATCTTGCATTTATTTGACCTCTCTTCATAGCATTTCTTTTGACTTGCTCACTCCTGTGGAAGTGAGTTCCATATCATATAAGTCCCTGAAGAGAGAGTTTTTCCTTAAATTCCCTTTTGGACTTGGTGTATTTTTGACATACTGGCAGTATTCTTAAAGGATTTGTTGGGGAACACATCCATAGATCCCTCAAAAGTTGCAGCACAAGTTGATAAGATGGCTAAGAAGGCATATGGTGTGTTGGTCTTCATTAGTCGCGATTCAGTTCAAGAGCCACAGGGTGATGTTGCAGCTCTATAAAACTCTGGTTATATATATCTAGAATAGTACAGCACATTACAGGCCCTTCGGCCCACAATGTTGTGCTGACCCTCAAACCCTGTCTCACATATAACCCCCCCCCCCCACCTTAAACTCCTCCATATACCTGTCTAGTAGTCTCTTAAACTTCAGTAGTGTGTCTGCCTCCACCACTGACTCAGGCCTGCATTCCACACACCAACCACTGAGTGAAAAACCTTCCTCTAATATCCCCCTTGAACTTCCCTCCCCTTAACTTAAAGCCATGTCCTCTTGTTCTGAGCGGTGGTGCCCTGGAGAAGAGGCGCTGTCTGTCCACTCTGTCTATTCCTCTTAATATCTTGTACACCTCTATCATGTCTCCTCTCGTCCTCCTTCTCTCCAAAGAGTAAAGCCCTAGCTCCCTTAATCTCTGATCATAATTCATACTCTCTAAACCAGGCAGCATCCTGGTAAATCTCCTCTGTACCCTTTCCAATACTTCCACATCCTTCCTATAGTGGGGTGACCAGAACTGGACACAGTACTCCTAGTGTGGCCTAACTAGAGTTTTATAGAGCTGCATCATTGCATCGCGTCTCTTAAACTCTATCCATTAACTTATGAAAGCTAACACCCCATAAGTTTTCTTAACTACCCTATCTACCTGTGAGGCAACTTTCAGGGATCTGTGGGCATGTACCCCCAGATCCCTCTGCTCCTCCACACTACTAAGTATCCTGCCATTTACTTTGTACTCTGCCTTGGAGTTTGTCCTTCCAAAGTGTACCACCTCACACTTCTCCGGGTTGAAAGCCATCTGCCACTGCTCAGCCCACTTCTGCATTCTATCAATGTCTCTCTGCAATCTTTGACAATCCTCTACACTATCTACAACACCACCAATCTTTGTGTCGTCTGCAAACTTGCCAACCTACCCTTCTACCCCTACATCCAGGTCGTTAATAAAAATCAGAAAAAGTAGAGGTCCCAGAACCGATCCTTGTGGGACACCAGTAGTCACAACCCTCCAATCTGAATGTACTCCCTCCACCACAACCCTCTGTCTTCTGCAGGCAAGCCAATTCTGAATCCACGTGGCCAAACTGCCCTGGTTCCCATGCCTTCTGACTTTCTGAATAAGCCTACCATGTGGAACCTTGTCAAATGCCTTACTAAAATCCATGAAGATCACATCCACTGTACTACCCTCATCTATATGCCTGGTCACCTCCTCAAAGAACTCTATAAGGCTTGTTAGATACGATCTGCCCTTCACAAAGCCATGCTGACTGTCCCTGATCAGACCATGATTACTGGAGAGTTTAACATCGGTAGCTGAGCGAAGGGCGCTGAGTAGGCTATGGTCAATTATGGAAAACTCTGAACATCCTCTACATAGCACCATCCAGAGACAGAGAAGCAGTTTCAGCGACAGGTTACTGTCGATGCAATGCTCCTCAGACAAGATGAAGAGGTCAATACTCCCCAATGCCATTAGGCTTTACAACTCAACCGCCAGGACTTAAGAACTTTTTAAAAGCTATTATTAATGCTTTTTGAGATAGTGATTTAGATGCATATCATATTTTTTACTGAGTTAAGTATTGTATGTAATTAGTTTTGCTACAACAAGTGTATGGGACATTGGAAAAAAGTTGAATTTCCCCATGGGGATGAATAAAGTATCTATCTATCTAAATGCCCATAGATTCTATCTCTAAGAATCTTTTACAACAGCTTTCCCACCACAGGCGTAAGGCTCACTGGTCTATAATTACCCGGACTATCCCTACTACCTTTTTTGACTGAGGGGGACAACATTCGCCTCCCTCCAATCCTCCGGTACCATTCCCATAGACAACAAGGACATAAAGATCCTAGCCAGAGGCTCAGCAATCTCTTCCCTCACCTTGTGGAGCAGCCTGGGGAATATTCTATCAGGCCCCGGGGACTTATCCATCCTAATGTATTTTAACAACTCCAACACCTCCTCTCCCTTAATATCAACATGCTCCAGAACATCAACCTCACTCATATTGTCCTCAGTCATCAATTTCCCTCTCATTGGTGAATACCGAAGAGAAGTATTCATTGAGGACCTCGCTCACTTCTGCAGCCTCCGCTCGGTCCTACCTTTACTCCTGTCATCCTTTTGTTCTTCACATAATTGAAGAATGCCTTGGGGTTTTCCTTTACCCTACTCGCCAAGGCCTTCTTATGCCCCCTTCTTGCTCTTCTCAGCCCCTTCTTAAGCTCCTTTCTTGCTACCTTATATTCCTCAATAGACCCATCTGATCCTTGCTTCCTAAACCTCATGTATGCTGCCTTCTTCCACCTGACTAGATTTTCCACTTCACTTGTCACCCATGGTTCCTTCATCCTACCGTTCTTTATCTTCCTCACCGGGACAAATTTATCCCTAACATCCTGCAAAAGATCCTTAAACATTGACCACATGTCCATAGTACATTTTCCTATGAAAACATCATCCCAATTCACACCCGCAAGTTCCAGCCTTATAGCCTCATAATTTGCCCTTCTCCAATTAAAAATTTTCCTGTCCTCTCTGATTCTATCCTTTTCCATGATAATGCTAAAGGCCAGGGAGCGGTGGTCACTGTCCCCCAGATGCTCACCCACTGACAGATCTGTGGCCTGACCCAGTTCGTTACCTAATACTAGATCTAGTATGGCATTCCCCCTAGTCGGCCTGTCAACATACTGTGACAGGAATCCATTCTGGACACACTTAACAAACTCTGCCCCATCTAAACCCTTGGAATTAAACAAGTGCCAATAAATATTAGGGAAGTTAAAGTCACCCATGATAACAACCCTGTTATTTTTGCACCTTTCTAAAATCTGCCTCCCAATCTGCTCCTCGGTATCTCTGCTGCTACCAGGGGGCCTATAAAATACCCTCAGCAGAGTAACTGCTCCCTTCCTGTTCCTGACTTCTAACCATACTGACTCAAAAGTGGATCCTGCTACATTATCCACCCTTTCTGCAGCTGTAATAGTATCCCTGACTAGTAATGCCACCCTTCCTCCCCTTTCCCCCGCCCATCCCTTTTAAAGCACTGAAATCCAGGAATATTGAGAATCCATTCCTGCCCTGGTGCCAACCAAGTCTCCGTAATGGCCACTACATCATAATTCCATGTATGTATCCAAGCTCTCAGTTCATCACCTTTGTTCCTGATGCTTCTTGCATTGAAGTACACACACTTTAGCCCTTCTACCTTACTACCTTTACACCCTTTATTCTGCTTCTTTTTCATCAAAGCCTCTCTACATCTGACTTTACTCCATGCACTTCTTTCACTGCTCTATCGCTCAGGGTCCCATCCCCCTTGCAGATTAGTTTAAACCCTCCTGAACCATGCTAGCAAACCTACCTGCAAGGATATTGCTCCCCCTCGAGTTCAGGTGCAACCCATCCAATCTGTACAGGTCCCACCTTCCCCAGAAGAGATCCCAATGGTCCAAAAATCTAAAACCCTGCCCCCTGCACCAACTCCTCAGCCACGCATTCAACTTCCATCTCCTCCAATTCTTACCATCACTATCACGTAGCACTGGCAGCAATCCTGAGAACGCCACCCTTGAGGTCCTGTTCTTCAGCCTTCTGCCTAGTTCCCGAAACTCACACTTCAGGATCTCATCCTTCTTCCTGCCCATGTCGTTGGTCCCAACATGTATCACGACTTCTGGTTGCTTTCCTTCTCGTAACAGTGTGTCATGCACCCGGTCAGAGACATCCGGGACTCTGGCATCCGGGACTCTGGCACCCGGGAGGCAACAAACCATGCCGATGTCCTTCTCATGTCCACAAAATCTCCTGTCTGCTCCCCTGACTATAGAGTCTGCAATGACGACAGCTCTCCTCTTCTCCGTCCCATCCTTCTACACCACAGGGTCAGACTCAGTGCCAGAGGCCCTGCCACCGTGGCTCACACCTGGTCGGTCATCCTCACCAACAGCATCCAGGATGGTAAACTTATTATTCAGGGGAATGGCTACAGGGGTGCTCTGCATTACCTGTCTACTCTCCTTCGCTTTCCCCCCTCGGACTGTCACCCAATGACCTGCTTCCTGCAGCCTAGGTGTGACTACCTCCCTGTAGCTCTCATCTATGACTGCCTCATTCTCCCTTGAGTCGAAGGTCATCCAGCTGCTGCTCCAGATTCCTCACACGGTCTTCCAGATCGCCCAGCCGCAAGCACTTCTGGCAGATGTGGCTCTGCGGGAGAGGGGAGTTCCCCCAAGACTGCCACATCTCACAGGAGAGGCACATCACCGTCTCAGGAGGCATTGTAAAGACTAACTGACAAAGACAAACTCGTCCTCCGCCTCTTCTTGTCAAAGCCTCTCGAGTCAAAGCTTCAAATCTCTACTCCTTCACTGGCCGCTTTCCACAGGCCGCTCAGCTTGAGCTACCCCTCTATTTATTTGTTTGAGCTTTTCAAACTGCTTGGTCACCTGACCTCGATTGCCCAATCAGCTGCTTTCTGCTGAGTCTGAGCTATTAAAATCTTGATTGTCTAATCAATGGCTTTCTGCTGAGTTATTCAAATCTTGATTGACTTGATTGCACAGTCCAATTGCCAAAACTGCCAGAATCTCTCGAATCAAAGCCTCAAATCTCTACTCCTTCACTCGCTCACTCACTCACTGGCCGCTTTAGAATACACTTGGGTTATTGTGTTCAGTTCTGGTTGCCTTATTATAGGAAGGATATGGAAGCTTGAGAGAGGGTGCAGAGGAGACTTAACAAGATGCTTCCTGTATTAGAGAGCATGTCTTGGGGATAGGTTGAGCAAACTAGGTAGAAGAAGAATGAGAGAGAAATCACAAACACAAGAAATTCTGCCAATGCTGGAAATCCAGAGCAACACACACACAATGTTGGAGGAATTCAGCAGGTCAGACGGCATCTGTGGAAAAGAATATACAGTCAACATTTTGGGCCGAAGCATAACTTTAAGGTATTTGGAGGCCAGTATCGGGGGGGGGGGGGGGGGGCAGGTGTGGATGTCAGAGGTGGTTTTTTATAAATTGTTGGGTACGTAGAACATGCTGTCAGAGTGGTGGTAAAGCAGATATATTAGAGACATCTAAAAGACTTTTAGATGGGCACATGGATGAAAGATAAAAAGGAAGGCTATGTGGGAGGGAAGAGTGAGATTGATCTTGGAGTAGGTTAAAGGGTACAACGTCATGGGACAAAGGGGCTATACTATTCTATTTTCTATATACTTAGATTCCTCTGCAATGGAAACTTTTAAAAAGAATTTTAAAATAAATGTTCTGGGAAAGTGACTCTTTACTCTTATTTACCGTGTACCGTAGATTCCGGACTACAGAGCGCACCTGATTAAAAGCCGCTGGCTCTAATTTTAGAAATAAAATCAATTTTTTAATTGTACAGGCCGCACCGGATTTTCGGCCGCAGGTGTCCCACGTTGTAATATGAGATATTTACACAGAAAGATATTACACGTGAGGATTTTTTAACTTTTAATTAAATCCATATGGTAACAAAAACAAATACATATTGCAAATGCTTTTTTTCGAACCGTGCCCGTAACGCGGCTACTTTTAAATATACGTTGCGTATACTTCTTTACTGAACAACATTCCAATATCTCCTAACGACTGGTAAAAAATATATATACTGCAGCCTACCAGGAAAAGTTATTGATCGCCTTTAACTTAAAAGCAGCGTTCGCTCAGATCCAAAGCCGCTCGCGTAATGCGCTCCCTCCCTCCGTCCCGTTTTATCGCAAACTGGCATTTTTCCCACAAGACGCGGCGAAACCGGGTGTGACGTCATAGCATCCCACGATGTAGTACAGAAAACAAATATAGTTAAAACTCTTCTAACTTTAACTAGAAAATGAATTACTAAGTGAAAATATTATAAACTAAATAACTGCCATAAAGGCAGCACAATGCTTTTCTTCGAGTGTTTTCCATGTTGATGAGGGTGAGTACAAATGACTGATTTACAATAATTTAATTGTGAAAGTGCGCTTGATTTATCGTACAATTTCATTGGACCTCTGTGAACTACTCATCAATTTTATTGGTCTACTGTTACGAGGCAAAATGTTTACGAGGCGGCATGAAAAAAATCATGTATTAGCCGCTCCGTTTTAAAGGCCGCAAAGTTCAAAGCTGTTCAAAATGTGGGAAAAAAGTAGCGGCTTAAAATCCGGAATCTACGGTACTTCAGGCTATTGGGCGACAGCTAAAGTTGAGGGTGAATTGAGGGCCACTTTCACTCCTTATGTGTTTTATTTAGGGAGTCGTCGGTTGTGAAGAGGGGATCATCTGGAAGGCCCATCCCTCTGACAACAAACTATGTCAAAATCTACTGCCGAAATGATGCTGTCTACCAATACCATGTCACTTTCAGGTGTGTGACATTGTTAACATTGTGGGAGATTGTAAGTTTTCATTTGTGTTTTGGACCTTGCTCTGGGAACACATTTATGTTGTGTCTTCCACACTGGACATCTGGGGCCATGGGGTTCACATTCATGGATCAGTTTTACTGTTAAGGCCCACTGACCAGAGAGGCCTTGGACTCTGGTGAGGGGACATATTAACAGCAGTCACAGATAAAAGCCAATAAAAGCAAGAGATGGTGACAATAGTAGGAAAGAAAACTGAAGTTACAGGTGACACAAATTGCTGGAGGGACACAGCGGGTTAGGCAGCAACCAGGGTTTGGTGGGTGGGGGGAGGGAATAAGCGGTCAGTGCTTTGAGCCAATACTTTTCCTCATCAGGACTGGAAAGCAGAGGAGCAGAAGCCAGAAGGAACAGGTCGGTGGGGGGGGGGGGGGGGGGTGTTGCGGAGAGTGTATGAGTGGAATGTGACAGTTTGAAGCCAGGTGAGTGGGGAATGGAAAGTGGGGGGATGAAATGAGAAGCTGGGAGGTGATGGTGAAGGGCTGAAGAAGGAATGTGATAGGAGATGGAAGTGGACCATAGGAGAATAAGGAGGAGGAGGAGAGACACCAGGGAGTCAGGTGAGAAAGAAGTTACGGCATGAGCATACCCAGTGACTGCATTGGCATCAAATGTTCAGACCTGGCAATTCCCTGCCCACTGTTATTTAATGTTTCACATTTGCCAGTTGTCTTTGAAGTGTATGCATTTAAAATCCACTTTGGTACTGATGGCCATTTTGCATTAAAACAGAGGAAAATGAATTGCATTTTCACTGGTAGTCACAATTAAGGATATGATATTGAAATGTAAAAAGAGAGTCTTTGATCATGTTTGCACTAATTTTAACATTATTCAATGCTTGCTATAACTGGGAGTGCACATTTTAGTTTTGAACGTAATATCTTTCTTAACGCATTTTCATTTTGTTTTGCCAACTTTGCTGTTGTGTTCAGCCCTGATATAGAATGTCGGAATATGCGCTTTGGAATGTTGAAGGAGCACCAGCAAGTTACTGGACGGGTCACTGCTTTTGATGGCAGCATTCTTTACCTGCCTGTGAAACTATCTGAGGTATGCCCACAGTTCACATTTTCAATAAACAAGTTTCTTTAATATTCAGCTTCAGCTGTAGAAGAATGCTTTTAAAAAAAAAGTCCCCAGCTCCAAGCAAGTATTTGGTTTACCAGATCAGAATTTAAATAATATTTTTTTAATATACTGTTAGCTGATTGTGATTTCAGTTCTCCTGTTAGTATAATAATGTGCAATCACGCTCTTTTCCCTCAGTCTCCTGTCTGGAAAAACTGCATCCTATCAGTACTAGCACTGGAGTCAGTTTTCTGGAATCGGCCTTGTGACCATAAAGCCGTCAGATGTAGGAGCAGAATTCGGTTATTTGGCCCATGGAGTCTGCTCCGCTAATCTGTCATGGCTGATTTATTATCCCTTGCAACCTCATTCACCTGTCTTCTCCCCATAATCTTTGATGCTGTTACTAATTAAGAACCTATCAACCTCGGGTTTAAATATACCCAATAACTTGGCCTCCATCACTGTCTGGGAGGACATCCTTTTAAAAAAGAGATGAAGAATTTCTTTTACCAGAGGTTGGTCAGTCTATGGAATTCACTGCCACAGATGGCCAAATCATTGGGTATATTTAAAGTGGAGGTTGATTGGTTCTTGATTCATAAGGGTGTCAAAGATTACAGGGAGAAAGGAGAATGGGGTTGAGAGGGATAATAAATCAGCCATGTTTGAATAGCAAGGCAGACTTGATGGGCTAAATGGCCTAATTTTGCTCATATGTCTTATGGACTTGTGAATTTATTTGAGAGACCTGATTGAAGAATCCAGCCCCACATATTCAATGCCAGTACTGATGGAGTGCAGTTTTTGAGACATAAAATTGAGGTGCCTGTCTGTCTCAGGCACTGGTCATTGCAGCTTTCGGTTAAGGCGTTGATTTTCTTTCACCCTAGGTGATCAAACTCAAATCACAAAGAAAGACAGATGGGATAGAGGTGGACATTAAAATCCAAATGACCAAGGTTCTGCAGCCAAATTCTGACCTCTGCATTCCTTACTACAATGTGGTATTAAAAAGGTAGTGTGGTACTATTTCTCAATTCTACAAAAACACATTGCTGCAACCACTCAGCATCTATGGAAATGAATGAACAGTTGATGTTTAGAGCAGGGGTTCCCAACCTGGTGTCCATGGCATAAAAAAGGTTGAGAACATCTAGTTTAGAGGGATGTGGGCAAAGTGCAGAGAAATAGACTTATAGATAGGGTAAGTACAAGCAGGTTTTTTCCCCACTAAGGTTGGGTGGGGCGACAACCAGAGGTAATAGGTGATAAGTGAAATGTTTAAGGGAAACATGAGGGGAACTTTCTTCACTCAGAAGGTGGTGGGAGTGTGCAATGAGCTGCCAGAAAAAGTGGTACATGTGAGCTCAATTTCAACATTTGAGAGAAGGTTGAATAAGTACATGGATGGTAGGGCTATGGTCCAGGTGCAGGTTGACTGGAGTAGATAGTTTAAATGGCTTGACATGGACTATATGGGTGGAAAGGCCTTTCTCTGTGCTGTGTTTTTCTATGACCCCATGACACCACATTCAGGTAAAGCTATTATTCTGCAATCATCAGGCTCCTGAACCAACTTGGATAACTTCACTCTCCTCAACTCTGAACTGATTCCACAACCTACAGTATAGATTCATTTATCTCATCTATTGACTCTATCTTATGCTCAGTATTTAATAATTGATTGCACAGTTTGTCTTTTTGCACATCTGTTGATGTCAGTATTTGTGTAACTTTTTATATAAGCCCATTGTATTTATTTTTCTTTTTAATTGCCTGTAAGAAAATTAATCTCAAGGTAGAGTATGATTGCACATACGTACTCTGATAATTTACTTTGAACAGAATCTGGTTTATGATCACTGGCAGGTGATATATAACCATATAACAATTACAGCACAGAAATAGGCCATCTCAGCCCTTCTAGTCCGTGCCAAATGCTTACTCTCACCTAGTCCCACCGACCTGCACTCAGCCCATAATCCTCCATTCCTTTCCTGTCCATATACCTATCCAATTTTACTTTAAATGACAATATCGAACCTGCCTTCTACTGGAAGCTCATTCCACGCTGTTACCTCTCTCTGATTAAAGAGGTTCCCCCTCGTGTTACCCTTTAACTTTTGCCCCTTAACCATCAACTCATGTCCTCTTGTTTGAATCTCCCCTACTCTCAATGGAAAAAGTCTATCCATGTCAACTCTATCTATCCCCCTTATAATTTTAAATCCCTCTATCAAGTCCCCCCTCAACCTTCTACGTTCCAAAGAATAAAGACCTAACTTGTTCAACCTTTCTCTGTAACTTAGGTGCTGAAACCCAGGTAACATTCTAGTAAATCTTCTCTGTACTCTCTCTATTTTGTTGACATCTTTCCTATAATTCGGTGACCAGAACTGTACACAATACTCCAAATTTGGCTTCACAAATGCCTTGTACAATTTTAACATTACATCCCAACTCCTATACTCAATGCTCTGATTTATAAAGGCAGGCATACCAAAAGCTTTCTTCACCACCCTATCCACATGAGATTCCACCTTCAGGGAACTATGCACCATTATTCCTAGATCACTCTGTTCTACTGCATTCTTCAACGTGATGTAAAATTTGTTAACTTAGCAGCAGCAGTTCAATGCAATACATAATCTAGCAGAGAAAAATAAAAATAATAAATAAGTAAATCAATTATGTATGTTGAATAAATTTTTAAAACGTGCAAAAACAGAAATACTGTATATTTTTTTAAAAGTGAGGTAGTGTCCAAAGATTCAATGTCCATTTAGGAATCGGATGGCAGAGGAGAAGAAGCTGTTCCAGAATCGCTGTGTGTGTGCCCTCAGGCTTCTGTATCTCCTACCCAATGGTAACAGTGAGAAAAGGGCATGTCCTGGGTGCTGGAGGTCCTTAATAATGGACACTGCCTTTCTGAGACACCGCTCCCTAAAGATGTCCCGAGTACTTTGTAGGCTAGTACCCAAGATGGAGCTGACTAGATTTACAACTTTCCGCAGCTTCTTGCAGAACTAACTGGTGCAGAGTCTTCAGCTAAGTTGACTGAGTGTTTTCAGCGATTTCTGGTTCATTACAAATTTCCAGCATTTGTAATCTTTCTGATTTATGTCTCGTTGCTTAATCAGTGAATCAGTCTTTCACATTTTAAACAAAATTGGACATGAATTTCGCTGTCTTTAAAATAAGGTGTGTAGCAAATTTTTTAAAGCAGTTTGGATAAGAAATTAGTGGTTAGTTAGAGGATTTGGAAACTTAAAAATCAACAGAAAGCAACTAGAAAACTCATAAAGAAGGAAAAGATGGAATCTGAAGGTAAGCTAGCCAAAAATATTACAAAGGATACAAAAGGTTTCTTCAGATATGTAAAGTGTAAAAGAGGCAAGAATAGATGCCGGACCACTGGAAGATGCTGGAGAGGTAGTAATGGGGAACAACGAAATGGGGAATGAACTGAATAAGTATTTTGCATAAGTCATCACTATGGAAGACACTAGCAGCATGCCAGAAGTTTGAGGGTGTCAGGTAGCAGAAATGGGTGAAGTTGCCATTACTAGGGAGAAGGAGCTTGGGAAACTGAGAGGTGGTGAAGTTAGATAGGTTACCTGGACCAGATGGAGTACACTCCAGAGTTCTGAAAGAGGTGGCTGAAGAGATTTTGGAGGCATTAGCGATGACTGTCAAGAATCACTAGATTCTGGTATGGTTCCAGAAGACTGGAAAATTGCAAATGTTACTCCACTCTTCCAGAAGGGAGAGAAGAATTGTGGGCTGTCTTCTAAATGGAGAGAAAATTCAAAAATCTGAAGTGCAAAGAGATTTGGGAGTCCTCGTTTGCAGGTTAAGTCTGTGGTGAGGAAGGCAAATGCAATGTTAGAATTCATTTCAAGAGGAATATAATATAAAAAGGATGTAATGTTGAGACCTTGTGAAGCCTCAGTTTGAGTATTGTGAGCAGTTTTAGGCCCTTCAGAAAGGATGTGTTGACATGGGAGCGGTTTTAAGGAAGGTTCACGGAAATGATTCTGGGATTGAAAGGCTTGTCATATGATGATCATGGCTTGTATTCACAAATTCAGAAGAATGGGGGGAAATCTCATTGAAATCTATAAGAATGTTGAAAGACCTTGATTGGGTGGATGTGGAGCAGATGTTTCCTATTCTGGCAGAGTCTAAGACCAGAGGACACAGGCTCAGAATAGAGGGACGCCCATTCAGAGTGGAGCTGAGGAGGAATTTCCTTAGCCATAGAGTGGTGAATCTGTGGAATTCATTGACTCAAACAACTGTGGAGGCCCAGTCTTTATGAATTATTTAAGGCAGAGGTTGATAGATTCTTGATTAGTCAGGGCATGAAGGGATACGGGGAGAAGACAGGAGATTGGGGCTGAAAAGAAAAAATGGATCAGCCATAATGAAATGGCAGAGCAGACTTGATAGGCCAAATGGCCTGATTCTGCTCAATTCTTATGGTCTTAAGGAAATGTGATTGGAGTTCTAATTGCTGTGCTGTGAGGCTCTTTAGTTACCAGAGCTAACTATTTTGGTAATTAAAGTGTAGCCCCCATTTGTTGTGTCAACAAGTCCAATTTTACAACTGATTGGGCACTTATGAAGGATACCCCCAGTGCAGCATAGAGAATGGTCCATCATTTCTGACCATGCTGACCTAGGCCTTTAATACTAACATTCCCAAATTAGGGGATCAACATTATTTGCAATAAACATTTGTATGTATCAATAATTTGCTGTGGTGCATTGGTCAGATTTCCCTGGTGATTCTTATCCTTTTCTAATCATTCCTGACCTTCCCCTACCTGTGATTCCTTCAGCACTCATGAGGTCAGGGTCTTGCCAGAGTTCACAAAAAGTGCTGGAAGAGCTCAGATGCACCCCCATTTATTTATTTATCACATGTACATAAAGGGTGATTTCTTTATTTATAATTTATTTTTTATTGAAGCTCATCATCAAGCAAACATTTCCATAAGGTGTATTTCAGACATTGTACCAATATATCATATAATCATATATATCACAAATCTCCACAAAGTATTTATCTGAGGTACACACTTATAGAAAAGAGTGGAAAGAAAACAAAAACAAGCAAAAGGAAAGAACTATGTACAAGTAGGGAGTGATCTCTTTTTTTTTACAACAGATTCATTGATTTGTGAGAATAAAATCAGGCCTATGAGGCATTATGTAGTTAAAGCATTTTTCCCAGTATGAATCAAATTGTTCCAAATTGGATAAAATTCTCTTACGTTTGATTGGATTTAATAGGCCATTAACATTAAAAGAAATGAATTTTACCTTGTCCTTAGCCATCTGTATTTATCTGTCAATGTATCATTGAAGTTAGAATAAAACTTAATCGATCTACTCCCTGAACAAATAAGAACCAAGAAACACAAATAATTACAAAAATGGCAACGAACGTGTGATTCCAAGGCTGAGGTCTCTAGTAGATGACCCTGCATTGAGCTAGAGGAAATGTCCAGCTGTGGGGGATAACCCCTCCTACTTGTGAGTTGAGGGCCCCCATTGAAGTATTCATAAAAGTCAGTGAACAAATCCATTACACAGAAAAGATTTCTGTGTACTCCTATATATACATATATATGTGCACACACACAAATATATATACACGTACATATACACACACACACACACATAGATGCACACATATATATATACATATATATTTTTTCATTTTGGCGGGGAAAAAGGAGTAAGTGAGCGAATAAAGAATAACAACTAAGTAATATAAAATCCACATTATAATAAGTATTTCTCGAGATAGGTATATCACCGTGTACTTTTGCTTCCGTTTAGCTTCTCAACATTTTTAAAAATAGCCAAACCTTATGGCTCTTCTGAAGGGGGTTAAGACCGTCTTTGGGAAACTCCCGGTCTCTTCCTGATATATTTCTCTTGGCCTCCTCCCATCTCCTGCCTTCTCGATTCTCGCACTATTTCCCAAGCGGAGCGGGACAGTTCTTCAGTCAGGCTTTCCTTCATTTTAGTCACGCTGATGGGCAACCCTCTGGCCTTCATGTCTGTAGTTGCCTCTTCCATTGTCTGGTACAACCGCGTCCCGTTGTCATAAAACACTCGAAGTTTAGCAGGGTACAGAGTCTGAAATTTAATCTTTTTTTGCTCTAGTACTTGCTTTACTTCAGAGTATTCTTTGCGTTTCTGCAGGACCACGGGGGGGTAATCTTGGTTGAAATATATTAATTTATCGTCAAAAAACACTCCTTACCCCAGGCCCTTCGTAGAATCTCCGCCTTGGTGCTGTACCAAAGGAATTTAATTATTATTGAGCATGGCTTTCTATCCTGGGTAGGTTTTGGGGCTAACGCGTGGTGGGCTCTTTCGACTTCCAGCTTCATAGCCGGGGGTAGATCCAGCGCGTCCCGCAGTAACTTTCCGACAAACTCCATCATAGACGAGCCCTCCGCTCCTTCGGGAACGTTGTAGTTTCTGATGTTTTTCCGCCATGATCTTCCCTCCAGGTCAAGCAGTTTACCACCTTGGTGATTTAATATTTTTATTGTCTTACTCAGTATCCGTTCCACGTTTTGAATGCGATCTTCCACCTTCTCAATTTGAGTCTCTGCCACCGCTATTTTTTGATTGACGCTGGCGAGCTCTGACTTAAAATCACGGAGCTGCTGCTTTATTTCTTTCTGGACCTCCATTATTTCTGTCAGGATTTCGAAGATATTCGCCGCTTTGCCTGAGCGAGGCCTGGCGTCCGCCTCGCTAACACGCGGTCGGGTAGGAGAGCCGCTCGCTGCACTCCTCTCGGACGCAGGCTCCGCAGTGTCCCTTTTTTTATTTCCATTCCTTTTCCCCATTCTTGCCCCTCTTTTCAGTTCAAATATTTTTCGAAAAATATTGTATTTGATGGGATAACAGGGCTTAATATGTGTTTTTCTGGAGGAGCTAGGAGCCGGGCAGATCATAAATGGTGATTTCAAATATCTGAATGACAGACAAACCTCCTTGCCCATTTCCTGACATCTAAATGTCACTCTGGGCTCCTGCCCTTCAACACACTCTCCTCCCAGCCCCAAATACTGGCTTGTATTCCTCACCTGCATTCAAGCAGTGATGAACTGACTCTCTATAGCCTACTCCGGATTGCTTCGGGCTTTGGGTTTACGGACTCAATCCAGTTCTAAATGTTGTTGCTTGCTTCTACTATTTACAAGATTTTCTTTCTCTTTCCGCGGTGCTGAGGCTGTGCGACTACACCAGCTGTTTATCACTTCAGGGTGATTTGCCCTGCTGTGTGACGAACTGAGACTGGGGTTATGGGCCTCCTCCAGTTACTCCTGGCTCTGGGTCGATGGACTCAATTCAGTTCTGAATGCTGTTGATTACTGTTATTGCTTGCGTGATTTTTGTGTGTTTTTTTTTCTCTCTCTGCATTGGATGTTGATCTTTTTTTAAATTGGCTTGTTTTGGGTTTCGTGCCTGTAAGCAGACAAATCTCAAAGTTGTATACTTTATACACACTTTGATAACAGTACTTTGGAAGTTTTTGAAGCTTTGAAGTGGTTATACAGCAGCAGAAACTCTACAGTAATGGAGCCAAGCGTTGCACTCACATCGATAGTGATGAAATGCTTTGAGAGGTTAGTCATGACTAAACTGTACTCAGCAAGGACCTGGACCCATTGCAATTTGCCTATCGCCACGATAGGTTAACAGCAGACACAATCTCAATGGCTCTTCACACGGCTTTAAACTGCCTGGACAACACAAGCACCTACGTCAGGATGCTGTTTATTGACTATAGCTCAGCATTTAATACCATCATTCCCACAATCCTGACTGAGAAGTTGCAGAACCTGGGCCTCTGTACCTCCCTCTGCAATTGGATCCTCAACTTCCTAACCAGAAGACCACAAACTGTGGATTGGTGATAACACATCCTCCTTGTGATGATCGAAACTAGCGCGCCTCAGGGGTGTGTGCTTAGCCCACTGCTCTACTCTCTCTATACCCATGACTGTGTGGCTAGGCATAGCTCAAATACCATCTATAAATTTGCTGTTGGTAGAACCCCAGGTGGTGATGAGAGGGCATACAGGAGTGAGAGATGCCAACTCAATGTCAGTAGGACGAAAGAGCTGATTGTGGACTTTCAGGAAGGGTAAGACAAAGGAACACATACCAACCCTCAGAGGGATCAGAAGTGGAGAGAGTGAGCAGCTTCAAGTTCCTTGGTGTCAAGATCTCTGAGGATATAACCTGGTCCCAGCACATCAGTGTAGTCATAAAGAAGGCAAGACAGCGGCTATACTTTATTAGGAGTTTGAAGAGATTCGGCACGTCAACAAATGCACTCAAAAACTTATATAGTTGTACCGTGGAGAGCATTACTGTCTGGTATGGAGAGGCTACTGCACAGGACTGAAAGAATAGCTGCAAAAGGTTTTAAATTTGGTTGGTTCCATCTTGGGCAATAGCCTACAAAGTACTCAGGACATCTAAAGGGAGCAGTGTCTCAGAAAGGCAGCGTCCATTATTAAGGATCTCCAGCACCCAGGGTATGCCCTTTTCTCACAGTTACCATCAGGTAGGAGATATAGAAGCCTGAAGGCACACACTCAGCGATTCAGGAACAGCTTCTTCCCCTCTGCCATCCAATTCCTAAATGGACATTGAATCTTTGGAAACTATCTCACTTTTTAAAATATACAGTATTTCTGTTTTTGCACGTTCTTAATCTATTCAATATTTGTAATTGATTTGCTTGTTGATTTATTATTATTAATTATTTTAATGTTATTTTTTTCTCTGCGAGATTATGTATTGCATTGAACTGCTGCTGCTAAGTTAACAAACTTCACATCACATGTCAGTGATAATAAACCTGATTCTGATTCTATAGGCTGGTTAATGGCATGTTGGGTTCAGGGCAATTTCATCCACATGGGGGACAGTCTGTGTTTTGGTAATGCCTGGTGAGTGATGAAACTGATTTTTATCCCCCACTGTATATGCAGTGGATTGTATCATGTGCATTGTTTTACTCTTTGTTCACAGAGCACTGAGAATTCTTGAATTAAAGTTAATAGGAAGAAATTTCTTCGACCCAACCAATGCAAGCTTTCTTCCTCAGTACAGGTGAGTGCAGTTTTCGTGCCTGGGGACACTCTCACAGGGAGGGTGACTGATTCTGTTTCAATTGATGCCTGAGGAGTGACTCCAGAAGTCTGGGAAAAGATCAAGATCTTTTGAAAGACTAGCTTTATTTCTCACGTGCATTGAGCATATAGTGAAATGTGCCGTTGCATCAATAACCAACACAGCCCAAGGATGTTCTGTGGGGAGGTCCCCAAGTGTCATCATGCTTCCAGTGCCAATAGAGCATACCCACAAGTTACTAACCCTAACCAATACATCTTTGGACTGTGGGAGGAAAAGCACATGGTCATAGGGAGAACATAGAGACAGCAGCAGAGTTGAACATTGCGATGCTGCCCATTTTATGCTGGATCTCAGTGGGCCTGTATATTTTTGACAGGCAGAACTGTACTGTCGAGGCAGATTTGGTGAATACCTTGTCCTTGGATGCAGAAGTTCAAAGGTTGATTTATTATCAAAGTATACAACTCTGAGGATCTTCTCCAGATGGACACAAAACAAAGAAAGAGCATGAAAGTTATTCAGGGAGAAATGTCACCCCCCCCCCAAAAAAAATGAATGGCATCCTGTTCATCAACCTCCCCAAACCCCCCTTCCCTGCACAAAATGGACCCAGAAAGCCGACCTCCAAACCCCCCCCCCACCCCGCACAAAATAACTAACAGAGCACAACAAGAATGTCAACCCCTAAATCCCCTCCCCTCGCACAACAAAATGAGAAAGGAACCAGTAGGGGAAAAATATGAAATATAAAAACCATTAAGTCTGAAAAGGTCTACAGTCTGGAAACACAACATTTGGAATGTTTAAAGGCCTGAACAGATTAATTATGGTAAAGTTATTTCAACAATGTTGAAACACAACATAAACACAGAACCATGATACCATCCTCCAACATCACCGACATTCACTGAACACCACACAAGACAGAGGCCTACCTGCCTGCCACAGCAAACCGCACAGCAATAGGCCACGCACAGAGGCAGGCAGTCAGTGCCAAGCTCTTGCTCACCTTCCATATTCGCTTCAATGTCCCAAACTCCCTTGGGATTAATGGATTTGTGGCTAAATTTGCCAATGATACAAAGATAGTTGGAGGAGTGGGTAGTGTTGAGGAAACAGAGCCTGCAGAAAGACTTAGAAAGTTTAAGGGAATGGGTAAAGAAGTGGCAAATGAAATACAATGTTGGAAAGTGTATGGTCATGCACTTTGGTAAAAGAAATAAAATATTATTTAGATGGGGAGAGAATTCAAAATGCAGAGATGCAAAGGGACTTGGGAGTCCTTGTGCAGAATACTCTAAAAGTTAACCTCCAGGTTTGAGTCAGTGGTGAAGGAGGCAAATGCAATGTTGGCATTCATTTTCAGAGATGTAGAATATAAGAGCAGGGATGTGATGTTGAGGCTCTATAAAGCACTCGTGAGACCACACTTGGAGTATCGTGTGCAGTTTTGAAAGTTTTATTTCAGAAAGGATATACTGACATTGGAGAGGGTTCAGAGAAGATTCACAAGAATGATTCCAGGAATGAAACGATTACTGTATGGGGAATGTCTGGCAGCTCTTGGGCTGTATTCCCTGGAGTTCAGGAGAATGAGGGGGGGATCGCATAGAAACATTCCAAATGTTAAAAGGCCTGAACAGATTAATTATGGTAAAGTTATTTCCCATGGTAGGGAAGCACAACTTCAGGATTGAAGGACATCCATTTAGAACAGAGATGCGTTGAAATTACTTTAGTCAGGAGTGGTAAATCTGTGAAATTTGTTGCCATGAGTGGTTGTGGAGGCCAAGTCATTGGGTGCATTTAAGGCAGAGATAGATAGGATCTTGATTAGCCAGGGCATCAAAGAGTATGGGGTGAAAGCAGGGGAGTGAGGGTGACTGGAAGAGTTGGATCAGCCCATGATTGAATGGCGGAGTAAACTCAATGGGCTGAATGGCCTACTTCTCCTTTTTCTTATGGTCTTGTGGTCTTATGTGCATGAAATTCTATTACTGAGGTTTGGGCAGGTTCTTTCCAAACTATAGTTATGCTGTAATATCCACCTTTGTGAGGATGTCACTATTGCAAGCAGGTCAGGGGTTCAGATACATGAGAGGCATTCATAGAACATAGAATAGTACAGTACGGGCCCTTCGGCCCACAATATTGTGCCGACCCTTAAATCCTGCCTCCCATTTAACCCCCCACCTAAAATTCCTCCATATACCTATCTAGTAGTCTCTTAAATTTCATTAGTGTATCTGCCTCCGCCACTGACTCAGGCAGTGCATTCCACGCACCAACCACTCTCTGAGTAAAAAACCTTCCTCTAATATCCTCCTTGAACTTCCCACCCCTTACCTTAAAGCCATGTCCTCTTGTATTGAGCAGTGGTGCCCTGGGGAAGAGGCACTGGCTGTCCACTCTATCTATTCCTCTTAATATCTTGTACACCTCTATCATTGTCTCCTCTCATCCTCCTTCTCTCCAAACAGTAAAGCCCTATAATCTCTGATCATAATGCATACTCTCTAAACCAGACAGCATCCTGGTAAATATCCTCTATACCCTTTCCAATGCTTCCACATCCTTCCTATAGTGAGGCGACCAGAACTGGACACAGTACTCCCAAGTGTGGCCTCACCAGAGTTTTATAGAGCTGCATCATTACCTCGCGACTCTTAAACTCTGTCCCTCGACTTATTAAAGCTAACACTCCCAGATATACCCCCAGATCCCTCTGCTCCTCCACACTACCAAGTATCCTCCCATTTACTTTGTACTCTGCCTTGGAGTTGGACCTTCCAACATGTACCACCTCACACTTCTCCGGGTTGAACTCCATTGCCACTTCTCAGCCCACTTCTGCATCCTATCAATGCCTCTCTGCAACCTTCGACAATCCTCAACGCTATCCATACCACCACCAACCTTTGTGTCGTCTGCAAACTTGTCAGCCCACCCTTCTGCCCCCACATCCAGGTCATTAATAAAAATCACGAAAAGTATAGGTCCCAGAACAGATCCGTGTGGGACACCACTAGTCACAACCCTCCAATCTGAATGTACACCCTCCACCACAACCCTCTGCCTTCTGCAGGCAAGCCAATTCTGAATCCACTTGGCCAAACTTCCCTGGATCCCATGCCTTCTGACTTTCTGAATAAGCCTACTGTGTGGAACCTTATTAAATGCCTTACTAAAATCTGAGTAGATCACATCCACTGCACTACCCTCATCTATACGCCTGGCCACCTCCTCAAAGAACTCTAACAGGCTTGTTAGACAGGATCTGACCTTCACAAAGCCATGCTGACTGTCCCTGATCAGGCCATGATTCTCTAAATGCCCATAGATCCTATCTCTAAGAATCTTTTCCAGCGGCTTTCCCACCACAGATGTAAGGCTCACTGGTCTATAGTTACCCGGACTATCCCTACTACCTTTTTTGAACAAGGAGACAACATTTGCCTCCCTCCAATCCTCCAGTACCATTCCTGTGGGCAACAAGGACATAAAGATCCTAGCCAGAGGCTCAGCAATTTCTTCCCTCGCCTCATGGAGCAGCCTGAGGAATATTCCGTCAGGCCCCGGGACTTATATGTCGTAATGTATTTTAACAACTCCAACACCTCCTTTCCCTTAATATCAACACACTCCAGAGCTTCAACTTCACTCATATTGTCCTCACCGTCATCAAGTTCCCTCTCAGTGGTGAATACCGAAGAGAAGTATTCATTGAGGACCGCGCTCACTTCCACAGCCTTCAGGCACATCCTCCCACCTTTATCTCTAATCAGTCCTACCTTCACTCCTGTCATCCTTGTGTTCTTCACATAATTGAAGAACGCCTTGGGGTTTTCCTTTACCCTACTCGTCAAGGCCTTCTCATGCCCCCTTCTTGCTCTCCTCAGCCCCTTCTTAAGCTCCTTTCTTGCTACCCTATATTCTTCAATAGACCCATCTGATCCTTGCTTCCTCAACCTCACGTATGCTGCCTTCTTCCTTCTGACTAGATTCTCCACCTCACTTGTCACCCATGGTTCCTTCCCCTTACCATTCTTTATCTTCCTCACCAGGACAAAATTATCCCTAACATCCTGCAAGAGATCCCTAAACATCAACCACATGTCCATAGTACATTTCCCTGCAAAAACATCATCCCAATTCACATCCACAAGTTCTAGCCTTATAGCCTCATAATTTGCCCTTCCCCAATCAAAAATTTTCCTGTCCTCTCTGATTCTATCCTTTTCCATGATAATGCTAAAGGCCAGGGAGTGGTGGTCACTGTCCCCCAGATGCTCACCCACTGACAGATCTGTGACCTGACCCGGTTCGTTACCTAATACTAGATCTAGTATGGCATTCACCCTAGTCGGTCTGTCAACATACTGTGACAGGAACCCATCCTGGACAAACTCTGCCCCGTCTAAACCATTGGAACTAATCAGGTGCCAATCAATATTAGGGAAGTTAAAGTCACCCATGATAACAACCCTGTTATTTTTGCACCTTTCCAAAATCTGCCTCCCAATCTGCTCCTCGGTATCTCTGCTGCTACCATGGGGCCTATAGAATACTCCCAATGGAGTAACTGCTTCCTTCCTGTTCCTGACTTTTACCCATACTGACTCAAAAGAGGATCCGACTACATTACCCACCCTTTTTTGTAGCTGTAATAGTATTCCTGACTAGTAATGCCTCCCCTCCCCCCATCCCTTTTAAAACACTGAAATTCAGGAATATTGAGAATCCATTCCTGCCCTGGTGCCAGCCAAGTCTTTGTAATGGCCACTACATCATAATTCCATGTATGAATCCAAGCTCTCAGTTCATCACCTTTGTTCCTGATGCTTCTTGCATTGAAGTACACACACTTTAGCCCTTCTACCTTACTACCTTTACACCCTTTATTCTGTTTCTCTTTCCTCAAAGCCTCTTTATATGTTAGATCTGGCTTTACTCCATGCACTATACTTGCAGTTCTCGCATGACCTTTATCCTCCTCCACCTCACTATCTGCTCTAACATTCTGGTTCTCCTCCCCCTGCAAATCTAGTTTAAACCCTCCCAGAGCAGAGACTCTTTAATAGGCACATGGATAACAGAAAACGGAAGGCAACATAGGAGGAAACGGTTAGATTGATGTTGGAGTGGGCTCAAAGTATGCAAAACAGTGGAACAGTAGAACATTAGAAAGTTTTTTTTTAACAAGAACAGGCCATTCAGTCCAGCAAAGCTTGCCAATTCTTATTCACATAGTGTGTTGAAATAACTATCAAGTTTAGATTTAAGTCTCTAAGGCATTACTCTCAACTACACAACTAGGTAGTTTGTTCCATGTGTCCGCAACTTGGAAATGATTCCTGGTGTTTGTCTGAAATTTCCCCTTAATCAAACTCCACCTCTGGCCCATTGTCCATAGTGAAGGATTAATTTTGAAGCAGCAGCTGGCATCCACCTTACTTATACCCTTAATGATTCTGAACACTTCCATCATGTCTCCTTTCATTCTATGTCTACTTAAACTAAAAACATTCAGTCCTTTCTTCATAGCTCATACCCTGCAAACCTGGTATGAGTCTAGTCTCCTTTTGAACTCTGTCCAGTGCTTTCACATCCTTCACACAACATGGAAACCAAAACTGTGCACAGTACTCAAGGTGTAGCTTCACAAACACATTCTACAGTTTAAGGAGAACATCTCTAGACTTGGACTCCACTAAGCACATTATATAGCCTTCCTAGTCACTTCTGTGTATTCGCTAGATATTGATAGTAATGAGTCTACCAGGATGCCTACGGTAAATCCTTTTACTGTACACCATCTCAAGAACCCCCATTATATCTAATGTTTCTACTTCCTATATGTAATACTTTAGATTTACTTGTATTAGATTTCATCCGCCATTATCTCTGAATATCTGGATTTTGTTTAGATTTAACCACTTTGACTCTGCTGACTGAATATTATCAGCCCGTCCCTCTAATTTTGTGTCATCAGCAAATTTTACTAGCTTATTCGTTATGTGCTTATCCAAATCATTAATGTAAACTAAAACAGCAGCAAAGCCAAAACTGATCTTGCGGAGCCCACTTTTAACATCTAGGTGTGAAAATGATCCTCTCACCAGAACTCGTTTTCTGTTTCTGAGCCAAATCTGCACCCATTCACACATCTCACCCTAAATCCCTCCCTCCTGTAACTTGATTATGAACCTCTGTGGGTTACTTCATCAAAAGCCTTCTGAAAGTCCTATCAACTGCTCTTGTTATCATAAATTTTAGTTGTCTCTTCATAGAATTCCAGCATATTAGTAAACATGATTTCCCCTTTCTAACCCCATGCTGGCTTTCTGCTAACATGCCTGTTTTTATCAACTGCTTTTCCAACTCATTCTCTTCATAGAATTCCAGCATATTAGTAAACATGATTTCCCCTTTCTAACCCCATGCTGGCTTTCTGCTAACATGCCTGTTCTTATCAACTGCTTTTCCAACTCATTCTCTTCATAGAATTCCAGCATATTAGTAAACATGATTTCCCCTTTCTAACCCCATGCTGACTTTCTGCTAACATGCCTGTTCTTATCAACTGCTTTTCCAACTCATTCTTTATTACTGTTCCCATTATCGTGCCTGCGATACACATTAGCTTACTGGTCTGTTGTTACCAGGCTCAGTGTGGTTACCCTTGTATACTGGACAATGTTAGCCCATTTCCAGTCCTTGGGAATTTCACCTGTCTTCAATGACTTTTGAAAAATACATGTTAGGGGTTTGTAAATATAATCACAGACCTCTTTGTACCCTTGGATATATATTGTCTGGCCCTGGAGATTTATTACCTTTCAACTTTTCAGCTGAAGCAGAATCTCACTTTCTAAGATCTCTAAATCACTTGAAACAACTTTTTTTCCTCTCCACTTAATGCATATTCACATGACGTGCTGAAGCACATGTACTCTGTTGTAACGCTCTATGTACTGAAGGCTTCCTATTCCACTCAATAAAATCATTGATCCCAATTTAGACAAATGTGTCTCAGCCAGCAAACTGGGGATCTCACCACTCTAGAGAAGATCAAAGATTCACACCGTTCTGAATAAAGAGCTTTCTCCTCATCTCTCTTGAAATGGCTGACCGTTTATCCAGTGATGTCTCTGTCCTTCACTGGCAGAGTTATCTGTCAAGTCTTCTGCTTTTCAATTATATCACTATTCATTCTGAATTTTATTTTGTTTAGGCCTATTTTGCTCAGTATTTCCTCATGTTTAAATGGAATATAACCCTAATAAGGATGAGTTGATGTGTTTGGGAGGGCTATGTGGAGACCTAGCAAAAGCAGGTGTGACCACTGCTTACCCCTTATCTAACACTTGCCACAACTCTGTTCCCACAATGGCCTCATCAACCTCCTCAGAACACAAAAAAACTGTAGTGAAAGAAAGATAGTTTCACCACAAGGTATCACCTGAGAAGAATTATAACCCTCTACGTTACACCCTCTGAGAACTCGTAATGTATTTGAACAGTTTCTGTTTTGTATCTAGCACCCACCACCCTCGCGTTTAGCTACTCATGTTGTCGTTCATTTTATCATGGTTTGAAGCATTTCCCAATGAGGAATGTAAAGTCAAAGCCAAGTTTACACATCCATGTATGCACAGGTGCAGTGAAAATCTTACTTGCAGCGGCGTCACAGGAACAGAGCATTAGACAAGCAGCATTCATAAGAAAGCAAAATATCGACATAATTTGTAGTCAATTTTCACAATGAAGAGCACAATTATAACAAAGTTTGTGTGTTCATTGTCTTGCTAAACTGCAGTGATTTGGGCCATCACGCCATTTGGTTCAGTGACCAAACAATTGAAGATATGGAGCTGTTCTTGAACATGGTGGTGTGGGACTTCAGGTTTCTACCTCTGCCTGATAATAGGAGTGGGAAGGTGGCATGACCTGGATGGATAGTGGGAATCTTTGATCAGTATTGCAAGCCAGAACACTTTAATTAGTAGCTTGTCAGTGCATTCAGTAACACCTCAACACTCTAATCTTAGAAAGTAAAGACTCTCATGTGCTTTCCTTGTGATTGCATCGACGTGCTGGGCCCAGGACAGGTCATCCAATATATTAACAGCCAGGAATTTGAAGTTGCCAATTATCTCCCAAAGCATATTTCCCCAATGTTGTCCAGCAGTGTTAGCTGAACTAGACAGGAGTTACTTGCTGTCTCTTTCTGATCTAATTATTTCAATATTTTTTCTCATCTGTATTTTTTTTTAGTCTTGCAATCCGTTGGAATGCCTTCTAGAATTCAGGGATCTTTGTGGTGACAACTAGAGTGTCTACTGTCTCTATATTTTCCTTTAGAACGCCTGGTGACAAGACTGTTAGCTCTCAGGAGCTATTAATTCTTGGCCCCAATAGTGTACTTTGTATTTTTTTCCCTAGTGATATTGTTTCAAACTTCTCCACTATCTTTTGTCTCGCAGTTATCTGCTATTTTTGAGTTTTTCTGCCTTGTTATCAGAAGAGTTTTAACATGTGTAGCCTTTCAGCTGTTTTATTTGTTGGCACAACTTCTGTGTCTCAGCTTCTCAGGGACTTTTGCTACTTGTTTTGTGCACTGATTAAAATCTCACATGGACTTTTGGTGACTTGCAACATTCTCCCAGGAATGAGGCTTATTATTGTTCTTAGCAACTGTAAAACTTCCAGTTTAATATCAGAGTTCTTTAGTTTGCTGCAGATTATGTTCAGTGAGAATTACAAAATTTATATTTAAGTGTCTACCACTGCCTCTCCTACACTTGTTTAATACATTTTCACAAACTGCTTTTGACAAGACTCTTGTTTTCCACTTTTGGTTTAAAATTGGGGTAACTGGCTCGTTGCAGCCAAGTGTTCATAGCAGCATTGCATTTTGATCCTTGGATGTTGTCTCTTCCTATAACTGAAGCAAAATTCACCAAGCATTAGATTATTTAGACATTCAGTTATCAATTTCTGATGACTGATACTAGAGTGCATATATTTAAGCTGAGAGAGGGAAAGTTCAAACGAGATTTGCAGGAAAAGTTTAAGTGATTGGTGCATGGGATGTGTGCCAGGGGAGGTGATGGAGGCAGATACACTAGAGGTTTTTAAGTGGCTCTTAGATTGGCATGTGACCATACAGAAAATGGAGGGATATGCAGGCAGAAAGGATTAATTAATAAAGCATCATTAATTTCTTTAGAAGGTATAAAAGCAGGATTAGGCTATTTGGCCCATCGAGTCTGCTCCACCATTCCATCGTGTCTGATTTATTATCGCCTCAACACCATTTCCCTGTCTTTTCCCTGTAACCTTTAACACCCTGATTAATCAAGAGCCTATCAACCTCTGCTTTAAATATACCCAATCACTTGTCCTTCACAGCCGTCTGTGGTAACAAATTCCACAGATTCACCACTCTCTGGCTAAAGAAATTCCTCCTTGTCTCTGTTCTAAAGGGGCATCCAAGAATTTCCAGGGATCTCAGGAGAAAATGGAAGTATTGTCACGTATTCATTAATGTAAAACTTGAGAGCTTGCTTATTTGGCTGAACAAGTGCAGAATAAGCCACTCACAGCTTATCAGTAGAAATAAGCCTTTGAAATAACGGGAAGCAGTTGCCAAGAACTTCCTCCATTCTGCTATCTATATACTCTGCTGCAGATCAGAGCATTAACCAAATAAATTTTCCTTTCCAATAGTTAGCTTCTGTGCCTTTGCAAGCCACCCTTTTACAATTTACAAGCTATTCTAATCATCAATTTCCAAACTAAAAATAGTACCATAAATTTTAGGAAATAGCTAGATGGAGTGAGCAAGGATGTGGCAAATGTTGAGCAGCAAGTGATGTAAATTACTTTGTAGTTGAATTTTTTTTGAGAGAATTGAACAGTAAAATTTAAACATTGCTTTGTCCTTTAGTTTTGGCCTTTAAACAATGTGTGAAAAGCTTGGAAAGAAGTAGATGCAAAAAGAGTTGTTCAAAAATGAGAATTCATTTGTATAATTTGAGGTTGAAAATACTAACTGAAATAACTGAATTTCTTCAAGTTGGCTGAATTTGGAGTATTGTTCTGGCTGTCGTGAGATTCATCTGAGTCATTCAGGGTACAAGGAAGGAAAAAAATGTTCATGGTGTAGAAGCTAAAATGCTGGTGTAGTTAGAAAACAGCCTGGTTAATGAGGAAGAGGGTTGGTATAAACGGATCTCATTAATGAGGAAGAGAATAGGCATAAATGGATGTGGTTAATGAGGAAGAGAGTTAATAGAAATGGATGTGGTTAATGAGGAAGAGAGTTGATAGAAATGGATGTGGTTAATGAGGAAGAGAGTTGATATAAATGGATGTGGTTAATGAGGAAGAGAGTTGATATAAATGGATGTGGTTAATGAGGAAGAGAGTTGATATAAATGGATGTGGTTAATGAGGAAGATAGTTGATATAAATGGATGTGGTTAATGAGGAAGAGAGTTGATATAAATGGATGTGGTTAATGAGGAAGAGAGTTGGCATAAATGGATCTAGTTAGTGAGAGTTGGCATAAATGGATCTTTTTCCAGTTGACACTAGGTAACAAGTGTTACTGTGGTTTTAACGTTTTACATTATAGATACATGACTTGAATGCAGGCACAAAAGGTATGGTCGTCAAGTTCAGATTCATTTATTTATCACACGTACTTCGAAATGTACAGTGAAATGTGTCATTTGTGTTAGCAATCAACAATTAATGATGTGCTGGGGCAGCCCTCAAGTGTTGCCACACATTCTAGTGTCGACACAGCATACCCAACATGCTGCCAGAACAGAAAACAACAATAAAACCAGCACCCCCACACTCACAGTCCTCCAACTCCAAGAAAGGCCTTCAGGTCTCCAGGCTGAACCTTCAAGCCACTAGGCTGCAACTTCGGGATTTCCGATTGACCTTCGGGCTTCGAATTTCAGCACCAACCCCTGGAGTAGCCCATGATGAGACCCCGTGGCTCCAACTCACTGTGATCAGTGTAGCACAGTACAGACCCTTCAACCCGTGGTGTTATACCATCCTCGAAAAAGTAGTGGATACTGGTAAAGCCCTCCACACCATTGAGCACATCTCATTGAAATACTATCATAGGAAAGCAGTATCCATCATCAGGAATCCCAACCATGCTCCTTTCTCATCTCTGGGCCATCAGCAAGGAGGTACAGGAGCCTCAGGTCTCTCACCACCAGGTTCAGAAACAGTAATTACCCCTCAACCATCAGGCTCCTGAACCAGATAACTTTACTCGCCCCATCATTGAGCAGTTCCCACAGCCTATGGACTCACTTTCAAGGGTTCTTTATCTTATGTTCTTGATATTGCTTGCTTATTTATTTATTGTCTTTCACGTTTGCTGTTTGTTGGATTTTGCATATTGGTTTGTCTGGCCTGTTGGGTGCGGTTTTCATCTTATTGTGTTTTTCGAATTTACTTTGTACTTTGTACCTGCTAAGCTACCGTACCATCTTTAACCTACATCAAGATTAATCTAGTCCCTACCACATAACACTCCGTTTTTCTATCACATATGTTCCTATCATAAATGTTCAGTGTGTTTTTTTTTTAAAAAAACTAAATAAAATCTACCTCTGACATCCATTCCCCCCCATAATTTCCTTTCCTAATTATCTCATAAATTATGCCCTCTCGTATTAGCTATTGTTTCCCTGTAAAAAAAACCATTAGCTGTCTACTCTGTTTATGTCTCTTATAGTAAATCCTAGGCATATACGAGGAGTGAGTGATAAGTTTGTGTCCACAGTCCAGTAGGAGGGGACTGTGTTGAAAATTAAATGTGCTAAGTTTTCTAAAATTCACTCCTTTTACCTTAGGCCACGAACTTATCAATCACCCCTCATACAGTCATCTAAGCATTTATCCACAAGAGTTTAGAAATGAGAGTTTCTGAGTGAGCCCTGAGGCTCCCACTTGTTTCTTCTTGTGGGAGAATCAAATACCAGGATCATTGTTTTAAAAAGTAAGCTGTTGTCATTTAAAAGATGTTGCAGTGTTCTCTGAAAGGAATAGTAGTTGGAAGTGTCTTTGGAGGGCTGAGGAAACAGTCTGAATGTTTTTAAGATGGGTGGATTGATTATTGATAAAACGAGGTGAAAGTTGTGGGGCAGGCAGAGAGGCTGAGTGGTTCTGAGTCGTGTGTCTGTCTGAAACCTGCCAATCATGAGGTGGTTGCAACCATCTTGATCAAGGATAATTCAGTTTTTCCTTCTCCCTAATGCCATTTTTCTTTTCCAGACTACAGATCTGGCCGGGATATGCAGCCAGCATTCGTAAGACCGATGCAGGATTGATGTTACTGATCGATCTGACCCATAAAGTAATCCGGAATGACTCTGTTATTGATGTTCTGTGAGTATGTGGCATGAAGACAAGTAGGTACTGAAGATTGTTGGGGAAGTGGTTGGCCTTCTGTCCTGACGATAAATGCTAGTTTTGAGTTCAGAATCGGGTTTATTATCACTGGCATATCTTGTGAAATTTATTCCTTCATGATTTTCCATTGTAATGATGTAAGTAGCACAGTGCCCATTTCAAAGCAGGAGATGCTTTAGCTGATCCCCTGGTGCATTTCTAATAACCATGAACTCCAGCTGTTAATGAAAATGTTATACCTATTTATTTGGCCAGGCAGCATCTATGGAAAAGAGTACAGTCGATGTTTCAGGCCGAGACTCCTCATCAGGTCTGAAGAAATTCAATCTTTTTTTTCCCTCCAGTCCTGATGAAGGGTTTCGGCCCAAAGCATCAACTGTACACTTTTCCGTATTTGCGGTCTGGCCTGTTGAGTTCCTTCTTTATTTGGAGATACAGCACGGTAACAGCCCTTCTGGCCTAACGTCAAAGTAAAATGTATTAACAGAGCACACACATGTCACCACATACTACCCTTTTCTTTTTCCTGCGGGCATACACAACAAGTCTATAGAACAGTAGCTGTAAACAGAATCAATGGAAGAGCAAGAGCATAGAAGACTCCAAACTGCAAATGTAAATAAATAGCAATAAATAATGAGAGCATGAAGTAACAAGTGAGACCATCTCAATAGATGAGTATAGTTAACTTCTCTTGTGCAAGAGCCTGATGGTTGATGGATGAGCCTGCTATGCCCAAATACACCCATTTATTAATTACATGCCATGTTGTATGACGAGGTGATCGTGGTCTTTCCATGACCATGATTGTTCTTGGCAAATTTTTCCACAGAAGTGTTTTGCCGTAATCGTCTGGGCACTGCTTTTGCAAGAAGGGTGACAGCAGTCATTACTAATAGTCTTCAGACCTATCAATATTCAGTAGGTTTCAATAAGATTTCCCTCACCCTCCAACCACCACCGTTCTTCTAAACTCGTTTGTTTGTTTGTTATGTGCCGTGTTGTATGACGTGGGCAGTCAGCAGTTATGGTCACTCTGTTCTGAGCACATTTTTCTACAAAAATGGTTTGTCATTGCCACCACCTGGGCAGTGTCTTTACAAGACAGGTGACCCCAGTCATTATCAGTACTCTAGAGATAGTCTGCCTAGCATCAGTGGTCACATAACCAGAACTTGTGATATGTACCAGTTGCTCCCAGACCCTGATCCGATGGTGGAGGGTGGGGGGCTATGCAGGTGTTGCATCTTGCCCAAAGGTGACCTGCAGGCTAGCCTAAAACCTTTGTTAGAGATGCATCTCTACCCTGCCACTCACAATGATACCCATGTGACCAATAACCAATAAACCTACTAACCCTCACATTTATAATCTGGGAAGAAACCCACGTGGTCTCGGAAAGCGTACAAACTCCTCGCAGACAACAGCAGAAGTTGAACCTGGGTCGCTGCTGCTGTAATAGCATTACCCTTACAAGGGTTCCCATCCTTTTTTTTGTCTTGGACCCCTACCATTAACCGAGGGGTCCGCAGACCCAGTCTGGGAATCCCTGCCCAAACTGTTACTCTATCATGCTGTATCTTGTTTCCTCCTGAAATGCCAGTCCTCCAGCTTTGCCAAGCTTTACATTAAGTGCTATCAGAGTGAAACAGGCCATTTAGCCTGGCTTTGATTTAGTTCCTGCAGAGCTGGTTTCATCTCCATTTTAACTGTGTATCTACTGTTCTCTTTTCTCACATCAGAATCACGGCATGTGTCGTGAAATTTGTTAACTTAGCAGCAGCAGTTCAATGCAATACATAATATAGAGGGGGGAAAAAGTAAATCAATTATAGTAAACATATATTGCATAGATTAAAAATCATGCAAAAACAGAAATAATATATATTTAAAAAGTGAGGCAGTGTCCAGGAGTTCAATGTCCATTTAGGAATCGGATGTCAGAGGGGAAGATGATGTTTCTTAATCGCTGAGTGTGTGCCTTCCAGCTTCTGTACCTCCTACCTGATGGTAACAGTGAGAAAGGGCATGCCCTGGGTGCTGAGAGTCCTTAATAATGGATACTGCCTTTCTTAGACACCGCTCTTTGAAGATGTCCTGGGTACAGAAGTTTTTGAGTGTATTTGTTGACATACCAAATCTCTTCAAACTCCTAATAAAATATAGTCACTGTCTTGCCTTCTTTATAACTGCATCGATATGTTGGGACCAGGTTAGATCCTCAGAGATCTTGACACCCAGGAACTTGAAACTGCTCACTCTCTCCACTTCTGATCCCTCTGTGAGGATTGGTATGTGCTCCTTTGTCTTACCCTTCCTGAAGTCCACAATCAGCTCTTTCATACTGAAGTTGAGTGCCAGATTGTTGCTGTGACACCACTCCACTAGTTGGCAGATCTTGCTCCTGTACACCCTCTAGTCACGGTCTGAGATTCTACCAACAATGGTTGTATTGTCGGCAAATTTATAGATGGTTTTTGAGCTATGCCTCTGTTAAGTATCTGCTGCCTGTGTATTGCTGTTGATTCTGAGCAATGCTTTCCTATACAGGCATGTTATATACGAGAAAAGCAGTGAGAACTTCCAGGATGTCTGTCTGAAACAGCTGGTGGGCAGTACCATCATGACCAAGTACAACAACCGCACTTACCGCATCGATGACATTGACTGGGACAAGACTCCAACAAGCTCCTTTTGCATGGCCAACGGGACGAGCATTACCTTCTGCGAATATTACAGGTCAGCATTTGGTGATCTGTGCATCTTCCAGCATCTGGATGTCAGTGGCAAGCTCGGCAGAATGGTTAGACTATGCACAGAAGTGATTAGGAAGGCTAACAGAAAGCTGGGCTATATAATGCAGTCAGTGGAGTTCAAGTCAAGAGACATTGTCCTTAAGCTGAATAATAGGCTTGTGAGACACGCTTTGAGTACTGTGTACGATTTTGGCTTCCATATTGTGTGAGGGGGGTGAAGGCACTGGAAGGTGTTCAGAGAAGGGTGACTGAACTCATTCCAAGTTTGCAAGGTATGAACTATGAAGGAAGATTGAAAGAATTAAATCTTTTTGACCTAAGTAGATGTAGAATGAAAAGAACATGATAGAAGTGTACAAAATCATTAAGGGTATAAGTAGAATGGATGTCAGCTGATACTTCAAAATTAATCCATCAACAAGGACACAGGGCCAAAGGTGGAGACTGGTTAAAGGGAGATTTTAGACTAGCATCAGGAAGCATTTCTTTACACAGTGAGTTGTAGACACATGGAACAAACATGGAGTTGTGTAGTTGAGAGTAGTACCTTTGAGACTTTCAAATCTAAAGTCAAGTCAAATTTATTTATATAGCACATTTAAAAACAGCCCACGTTGACCAGAGTGCTGTACAGATCAGAGCAGACAGGTAAAATCACAAATACAAGGAACACAGACATAACCAACAAGGCAAACAGCGTACAAAAGAAACAACGGAAGGGCCTAGGCACAAGCCAAAATTCAGCCACATCAAGAGGATTCAAATGCAAGTGAATGAAAATAAGTTTTGAGCCTGGATTTATGAGTCGATGGAGGGGGCGGATCTGATAGGGAGGGGAATGCTGTTCCACAGTCTAGGGGCTACAACAGCAAAGGATCGGTCACCCCTGAGGGGCAGCCCATTTAGGGCTTTATAAACAGAAGAATCTTAAAATCAATTCTGAACCGTACTGGCAGCCAGTGGAGGGAGGCCAGGATAAGAGTAATATAGTACCTCTTCCGGGCACCTGTCAGGAGCCTGGCTGTGGCGTCCTGGACCAGCTGAAGACAGGACAGGGACAACTGACTAATCCCAGTATACAGGGAGTTGGAGTCGTCCAAGTGGGAGGATATAAGAACATGGATGACTTTCTCGAGATCTTTGAAAGAGAGAAATGACTTGATTTTGGCAATAGTACGAAGCTGGAAAAAACTGGCTTTTACTACTGCATTAACTTGCTTATCAAATATCACACCAAGGGATTTAACATGGTAGTTCATAGTTATTTGAACACACTGTTTACTTAGGAATTCGGCAAGATTTGTTGGGCCAAATGGCCTGTTCCAGTCAAAACTTTCAAGTGTTCTAATGTTTGTGGTGGCCTGTCTGTGACTGAGTGGCTTGCTGGGTGTTTTCATACAGATGGTTCAGGAGCCTAGTGCAGCCTCCTCTATATCAGTGAGGCCAATGTAGATTGGAGGAACCGCTTTGTCAACCACCTTCGATTTGTCCACCACAAAAAGTGGGATTTCCCACTGGCCACCCATTTCAGTTCATCGTCATTCAGCCATACATCTTTACCCATGAATACAGACAAGCGAAACAGCATTACTCTAGGCTCAAGGTGCAAAACACAGTACCAACAGTCATACACAGCACATATAGGAGTAAACATAACAGTCATGCAAAAATTATCGTCCAAATCCCTGAGACCATGAATGGTGCGACAGTCTGTAGTTGTGCACAATACAACTAAGTTCTGCTGAATGAACACGGATGGGCAGCACTGGTTCCAGCGTGGATGCTGCATTACAGTGCACCTGACAATGTGGTGGAGCGCCCAACTCTGATGCCTCTGTCCTGGTGAGCTGCAAGGAGGCAATACTGTGGATCGTGGCTTAGTCCATGCAGCTCCCCCTCTGTCCACCCCCACTGTTGACCAATAAATCAATGAATTGGACTTAGAATGTTTCACACCACCAATGTCCAACAGAGTCATGCTATCGCAAGAAAAGCTCTAAGGTGATCACTCACTGTTAGACTATACACCTCTTCACAGACCGATGTCTCTGTGGCACTGGCAGTATCACGGTCCACACACCAAGCCCAGCTCTTTCAGCTTCTGTGCCATCAAGCAACTTCCTGATGGGGAAGACCTGCAGTACACTATTAAGACAGTAACCCTTTGGTTGGCCCCATTGAAGCCACTGCATCTAAGCAGTCTCCTCCCCTATCAGATTCCTTCTTCAGCCTTTTACCTTTTCTACCTATTCTCTACCAGCTTCTTACTTCATTTCCTTCCACCCCACCTATCAACCTTCCCTCGCACTTGGTCTCACCAATCACCTACCAGTTTGTACTCCTTCCCCCTCCCACCCAATTTTATTCTGGTTCCTGCTCTCCCCCAACCTACTTCCTTTCCAGTCCTCGTGAAGGGTTTTGGCCTGAAATATGGACTGTTTATTCCCCTCCATATTTGCTGCCTGACCTGCTGAGTTCCTCCAACATTTTGTGTGTGTTACTTAAGATTTTCAGCATCTGCAAAATCTCTTCTGTTAGTGAACGTGATGCATTTTATTTTAAACCATCTAGTAGTGTTTTTGATTATTATTACCAAGACTAATTATAGATGCTTTTCTGAATTCCAGAATATTAATTGAATTAAATTCCACAGCATGTTTGGTGGGATTTGAACTTGAGTCCCTGTGAGTACAGGCTTCCCAGTTATTAGTCCAGCTGCCATACACTAAATAACTGTAGGGTCAGTCTTTCTCAATGTAACAGTATGTAACTGCCTGTGATGTACCTGTACCCATAATCACTATAGAAGACAGAATCAGCCTTCCTTAAGAATGAACCTGTGGAAAGCAATTGGCCCTGACTGTGTACTCAAACCCTTCATGGATCAACTGGCTGGCGTCTAAGTCTAAGGCTTCCATTGGCTAGAGTTGACCATGGATGTTGCATCCCAGCACAAGCCTGGGCAGTGCAATATGGAGAGCAAGCTGTTCCCATGTAGCAAGCTACCCCTCTCCACACATCTGATGAGCCCAAAGGAACAGCAGAGACTGATACAGTTCGGCACCAGCAGCATCACAAGAGTTGCCAGTCAACATTGGACTGCCTTAGGGACTCCAGCTCCGGATTTTTCCCTTGAGGTTCACTCCCAAAGTCTTCCCCATGAGTGGGTGTAGCACTGTAAGACAGCAGAGGTTTGAGATCAGAGTTTTCCTTCTAGATGAGCTGCCAACCACCGTTGACAAACCTCACCTGCCCAAAGCGACTAGTTTTATGGCGCCAGTAGCTTGCCTTTGCCCCTTCTCCTGTCAGTAGAAACGGTTCTGCCGGGCTTAGTAGCTAAGCACACATGAAGGCGAAGAGCTGGATTTGGTTGTCAGAGGCTATTTGAGGTGCACACCATTGGGAGTATTTAATAGATAATTGGAGCTTGTCCCCATTACCACCCCAGTTGTAACAGCCTTAAGGCTGGTGTATTTGGTTGTTTTTAAGGTCACCCTGCTCCAACCTGAAGTTCCCACCTGCTTTAAGAAGACGACAGTCATCTTAGTGCCAAAGAAAAATATGGTCAAGTGCCTAAAATGACTACTGCCTGATGGCTCTGACAGTTACGAACATGAAGTGCTTCAAGAGGCTGATTGTGGCATGTTTTAGATTAGATTAAAGACGTCATGGTTAGCTTTTTTGTCAGATTTATATCTAAACATACGATAAAATGCATTGTTTGCATCCAGTAAAATCAGTGAGGATTGTGCTGGACAGCCCACAAGTGTCACCACACTTCGGGTCTCGATGTACAGATTGTGGTTAGTGAGCTGTGAGCATATCATTACAAAGACACGTGGGTTAGGGTTGTGAGTTGTAGGCATCGTGTCATTGCAAAGACATAGGGGTAGAGTTGGTGAGTTGTGGGCATATCATTGCAAATACTTATTGGTTAGGGTTGTTGAGTTATGGGCATGTCATTGAGAAGAGGTAGTGAGTTGAGGGTATGTCATTGAAATGGTGGGGGGGGGGAGAAATTGAGAGAAAATAAAGGATAAAGAATGCGATTTAGGATATCCACACAGATCCCACTGATGCAAATGATACATTTCCCTGATGCTTTGATGTAAGCATGACAAATAAAACTTGTCATCTTTGTTTGATCTGTTTGGATGGCACGCAGAACACAGTACGTACCTGTGACAATAACAAAGCAATTACAAGTGCCAACAGCAACAAGATATGTGAGGGATTGACAAACCTACCCTGTGGTATAGTGTGAGCTTGCAATGCGGGGTACTTGAAACATACCTGACATGTGCAGTTGATATGTTACCTTGGGACAAGATGGGCATTCACTGTTGTGTTTTCTGATTTAATATGCAGTCCTAATATTTATAAAAGGAAAACAAAATTGCTTTGATGACTTTCTTCATGTATTCAAATTTATGATACAATCTGTATAATTGAATGTGCCATACTGACTTGTGTTCTGTTCTTTTAATTGTTTTTTGCCTTTTTGGATTTCCTCTTTTTTTAGTTCAATTCCAGATGCTTCTATGACCCCTAATAGTCAGAGCACTACAGTACAGAAACAGGTCCTTCAGTTCATCTAGTCCATGCTATCTACCTATTCCCACCACAGCCCTTCATACCCCTCGCAACTACGTGCTTATCCAAATTTCACTTAAATGCTGCCATTGAACCCACATTCAACCCTTCTGCTGGTAGCTGATTCCACACTCTCAGCCTCAGGTTCCCCTTAAATATTTCACCTTTCACTCTTAACCTGACCACCTAGTTCTAGTCTCACCCAGCCACAGTGGAAAAAGCCTACTTACCTACTCTGTCTATCTTACTGTGTATACCTTTATAAAATCTCCCCTCATTCTCCTACAATCCAGGGAACAAAGTCCTAAACTGTTCAACCTTTCCCTATATACTTGGGTCCTCAAGTCTTGGCAACTTTTTGGTAAATTTTCTCTGCACTCTTGCAATCTTTTTGATATCTTTCGTGTAGGTGGGTGACTAGAACTGCACACAATAATCCAAATTTAGTCTGCAATATCTTAATTAATTTAACATGCGGCCCATCTGCTGTACTCATTACATTGGTTTATGAAGGCCAATGTGCCAGAAACTCCCTTTCAGATCCTATCTACCTGTGACACCACTTCCAAGGAATTATGGATCTGTAATCTCAAATCTTTGTTATACCACTCTCTTCAGTACCCTACTGTTCACTGTAAGTCCTGCCCTGATTTGTCCTTCAAAGTGCAACACCTCACACTTGTATGCTTGACTTCCATCCACCATTTTCCATCTGTCCAGATCCCTCTGGTCCTGATAGACAAATGACATAAGAATTGCATACCCCAAGACTGGCTAAAGTTACCTAGTCTAATGCAGAGATTTGACCTAGAGTTGAGAGCTAGGCGATGGGATGTGTTGGGTGGTGTCTCTCTGCCATTGCCTGTTGTTGACCTGTTGAACTTGCTGTTGTAGCAAAAACTATGGAATTACCATTCAGGATCTGAACCAACCTCTCCTGGTACATCGGCCGAAGCCAAGACGAGGACCACAGGGACAGGTACAGTGGGATGGGTACAATTATCCCAAATTGCATTCTTTATCCTTTAATTTCTTCTCCCCCCCCCCCCCACCCCAATTGCTGCTGTGATCCAATTTGTAATAAATACTCCTTCTGCCTTCAAGTGATTTGAGCAGAATGTCTTGTACACCACCCTGTGTGATGGAGAGACTGAGTGGGGAAGGAAACAGTGGGTCAGCAGGTAGAGACTCAGGTTCAGTCCTGATTTCTGGTGCTCATCTCCTGGCGTGAGTTTCCCCAAGGTGCTTTTGTTTCCTCCCACATAGTCATTGAACACTACAGTACAGAAACAGGCCCATCTAGTCCAATCCAAACTATCCAAGATCTGTGGTTGGTTGTTGACTGCTGTAAGTTGCCCCTAGTGTCTGGACAAGTGGAAGGAATTGATGGGAACCTGGGGAGAGTGGATGACTGCTTGTGGGAGATGGAGCTGTTCTGAACTTGCACGGACTGTGGTGTGAAATGGTTTCCTAAGGCAGCAGTTAGCATAATGCTTTACGGCACCAATAATCAGAAATCAGAGTTATGTTCCTGCTGTTATCCGCAAGGAGTTTGTACATTCTCCCTGTAACTGCAAGGGTTTCCTCCGGTCCCTTCCACATTTCAAAGACATATGGGTTAGGGCTAGTGAGTTGTGGGCGTACCGTGTTGGTACCGGAAGCGTGGCAGCACTTTTGGGCTGCCTCCATCACATACTTACATTTTATTTGTCATTGATGTAAATGACGCATTTCAATATGTTTTCACATACATATACAAATAAAACTAATCTTTTATTTAGTATGGAAATGCAGGTTGAAACATATGAAGTCTGTACTGAGTGATTTTCCCTCTTGTGGGTGGGAGACTCATTTGGTGAAGCTCTTGTTATGATTTTAGTTTAACTCCCACTAGCTTTATTTTTTTGCTATAGCACGTCCTTTTACTACAGTCGATCGGGCTATTGAGCATGTTCACTCTTTATCCTGCACTTCCATTGTCATCCTTCTTCTCTCGATAAGAAGAAAAAGTTGCTTGTGCCCTCCCTTTCCACCTCACCAACCTCCATGTTCAACAGATCCTTAATTTGATCTTCAGGAAGCTGTGCTTCATGAGACGCTGTGGTGAACTACATACACCTGTCTGAACACGCCCCCCTGCTGACTGCTCCTGTGGCTCCTCCCACGGACCCCGGTATAAAGGCGATTGGGGACACCGCCCCGGTCTCAGTCTCCAGGATGCAGTGTGGTGGTCAATTGCTGCTTGTTCTTTCTTCCAGCCAATAAAAGCCGATATCTTGCCTCATGTCTCGGAGAGTTATTGATGGTGCATTAGACGCATTTTCCCTTTTCCTCCCCTCTCAGCATTCCAGAGACGGTTGCGTTGGCAGCTCCCTGCTTCATTTTTCCATCTCGCCTGCCCTCTCCCAGTGGAATTTCTCTCCACCCACTACCTCAGCAACTTAACATACAGTTGTGTTTTCTGTCTCCTGTTCTTGTGAATTATCAGCAACCTGTCATGCTAACTCTGTTTCCATCTCTGTGGCTTTTGTTTGGCTTGTATGGTATCTTCAGAATTCCCTTTTTTAAAAATTTAATAATTATTTTGAATTTGCATTTTTTCTGGGGGGTTTTTTGTCTCCTGTACCATAAGGAGACAATCTCAATGTCTGTTCTCTCCATCTACCAGCTCCAGCAACCCTGAACCTTTCCTGTAAATCTCCTGTGTGCCCATTCACAAAGGCTTTTTGGCTAAAAGTTGTATCAGATGTACACCAAAACATGCAGTGAAATGTGTCGTTTACATTAACAACCAACACACCCAACGATGTGCTGGAGAAGCCCAGGGGTGTCACCATACATTCTGGCACCAACACAACGTTCAGCAGAACAGCAGCAAAAACAAGCCTAGTTCCTCTCTCCCCCATCCAGGCATGCTCACACACAGTCCTCTAACCCCAGTACAGACAGTCTTTCCTTGACCTCCAGGCTCCACTAGACTTGTGAATTGTTGTAGAGGTTAGTTTCAAAATGGAGACATTCAATTTGTAATTTGTGTATAAATTTTTTAAATGTAGTTAATACAGAATGAAATACTGCTAGTGCCTGAGCTGTCATACATGACGGATATACCCGAACAGATGAAGAAGGATTTCCACACAATGAAGGTGGGTAACTGAATCCTATCACATCAAATGCGAGAATGTGGCAACTGCTTATGCAGCCGTTTGATTGCATGTGGGCAAAGGACTCTATCTTTTTGCACAAGCTTTCAAGCACAAGTGTTTTTGTCTCGACAGGCCTGGTTCGTTGTTCCCGCACTGTAAATTGCCCAGCAGGAGCATTAATCATATTACTTCGTTGTTGTTCTTGTTCCGGCATAGGTAACGTGAACATTTGCAAAATTAGCTGGTGAACGCAAAGTCAGAAATTTAAGTTTAAGGAACTTAAGTTTCTCTAAGGGCACAACTAGATATGCATCATGTTGTTTACTGAAATAGAGAAAGTCTTTCTAAGTTGTATGATAAGGTAAAAGAGTAGCCAAAACCTAACAAGGCTACAGGAGAATAGGTTCTGCCCTTAAAGTAGTTACTGCCCAGAGATTTCCTGAGTGGAGCACACCAAAATGGGGTAATATACTAAGTTCATTATTATTGTATCACAATCAAAAAGTTTCACAAATTTTTCAGCCCACATGGTGGAAAGCACTACATATGTCCCAGTGAAATGGTTTATAGGGTATGGAAGAACTTGTAATGATCACTATCATGGGAGGGAAGGCAATGGGGTCAATAAACTTTGAGATTAAAAGTGGGCAAACACCCAGCCCTTAAATAAGTAAATGTATTGGGCTCTAAAGATTGTAAACCTGTGGGATATGTACTTTAAAACACTGATTCAGTCATAATCTTTTGAAAGAAAAAGTATAAACGGAATCAGCTTTATTATCATTGACGTGTCATGAAATTAATTGTTTTGTGGCAGTAGAACAGTGAAATACATTAAAAATTGCTATAAACTTAATACTAAGAAATATATAAAAATAGGCAGTGTAAAAAGAACAATATAATGAGTTAGTGTTAATGGATTCATTGTCCATTCAAAAAAAATCTGATGGCAGAGGGGATGAAGCTGTTACTAATACATTGAGTGTGTCTTCAGCCTCCTGTACCCCCTTCCCGATGGTAGCAAAGAGAAGACGGCATGTCCTAGATGGTGAGGGTCCTTATTAATAGATGCCGCTGCCTTGAGGCATTTTGACAGTGCCCTCAAAAGTTGTGAGGCTAGTGCCCATGATGCTCGCTGAGTCGACAACCCTCTGGAGCTTTTTCCTAATCCTGGCCATCGGTGGCTCCATACCAGACAGTGATGCAAATAGTCAGAATGCTCTCCACCATACATCTGTAGAAGTTGGCTAGAGTCTTTGGTGGCAAACCAAATCTCCTCAAACTCCTCATGAAATATTACCAGCGTCGTGTCTTCTTTGTAGCTGCATTGATATGTTGGGTCTAGGATAGATCCTCAGTGATATTGACACCCAGGATCTTAAATTTTTAAACTAGTCACCAACGTAATGATTGCAGAAACTGAAATAGAATATCAACCACGTAATCAGTCTGAGGGATAGATAGATAGATAGATACTTTATTCATCCCCATGGGGAAATTCAACATTTTTTTCCAATGTCCCATACACTTGTTGTTGCAAAACTAATTACATACAATACTTAACTCAGTAAAAATATGATATGCCTCTAAATCACTCTCTCAAAAAGCATTAATAATAGCTTTTAAAAAGTTCTTAAGTAGTTTACTTAAATGCATTAAATACAATCAACCCCGGCACTTTAACATATCTTACTCCTGGCGGTTGAATTGTACAGCCTAATGGCATTGGGGAGTATTGACCTCTTCATCCTGTCTGAGGAGCATTGCATCGATAGCAACCTGTCGCTGAAACTGCTTCTCTGTCTCTGGATGGTGCTATGTAGAGGATGTTCAGGGTTTTCCATAATTGACCGTAGCCTACTCAGCGCCCTTCGCTCAGCTACTGATGTTATACTCTCCAGTACTTTGCCCACGACAGAGCCCGCCTTCCTTACCAGCTTATTAAGACGTGAGGTGTCCCTCTTCTTAATGCTGCCTCCCCAACACGCCACCACAAAGAAGAGGGCGCTCTCCACAACTGACCTATAGAACATCTTCAGCATCTCACTACAGACATTGAATGACGCCAACCTTCTAAGGAAGTACAGTCGACTCTGTGCCTTCCTGCACAAGGCATCTGTGTTGGCAGTCCAGTCTAGCTTCTCGTCTAACTGTACTCCCAGATACTTGTAGGTCTTAACCTGCTCCACACATTCTCCATTAATGATCACTGGCTCCATATGAGGCCTAGATCTCCTAAAGTCCACCACCATCTCCTTGGTCTTGGTGACTTTTGTCCAAGAATCAGAGAGAATGTGTTGGAGAACAATCCCAGTTCAACAATTCGTTCAAAATGTGGCCACTCCATTTCACAGGAAGTTTGTGACAACTACTCAAGTTTCAAAATATATTTATTAACAAAGTACGTCTACAGTATATCACCATATGCTGCCTGGAGGTTCAATTTCTTGCAGGTGTTTGTGGGAAAACAAATACAATAGAATCAATGAAAAACTACATACAGCTGAAACTGACAAACAACTAATGTACAAAAGATAAACTGTGCATAAATAATGCTGAGAACATGAGTCTTAGAGCCCTTGACAGTGAGTCTATAGGTTGTTAAATCAATACACAGAAGTGTTGAGTGAAGTTATCCACACCAGTTCAGGAGCCTAATTATAGGATAATTATTTCTGAACGTGGTATTGTGGGACATTAGGCTCCTATACCTCCTGCCTGATGTGGTGTGATGATCAGCCTTGAAGTGATATTTTCTTAAATGAAAAAGGGCCTTCTGAATAATGGTGTGTGGACGTATTCCTCTGTGATTCTAATTTCCAGGTTCCCTTTGATCTTACAGGATATGGCTGCACAGGTTAACAAAAGTCCTGAACAGAATCTTCTGGCTTTGAAAAAGCTCCTGAACAACATCAAGGAAAATGCCAGTGCTCAGGAGGAGCTGTCCCTCTGGGGTCTCGTCATTGACAATGATGTTCTTGAAGTGGGTCTTGGTGATTTGTCTTGTGAAGTTGCTCTTGGGTTGGAATTTGGCAGAGAGGATTGTTACAACTCTGTCAAAAGCTGCGCGTTACTCCAGTCAGGCAAACCCCTCTTTCTGAAACTCTTTGGACCTTGCGGTCCTTTGGCCATATGTGGTGCAACAAAAAGTGGAAGAACCATTGCCACTTGTACAGTGAAAAGATTGGAGTACACTCAGTAGTCACTTTATTGGGTACATGAGTGGAACTGGAGGTGGTCTGCTGTAGCCTACCAACTTCAAGGTTCGATATGTGCATTCAGAGATGCTCTTCTGCACCCACCATTGTAACGTGTGGTTATTTGAGTTACTGTCACCTTCCTGTCAGCTTGAACCAGTCTGGCCATTCTCCCCTGACCGCTCTCTTAACAAGGCATTTTTTCCCACAGAATTGCCACTTACTGAATGTTTGTGTTTTTCACAGCATTCTCTGTAAACTCTAGAGATTGTTTTGCATAAAAATCCCAGAAAATCAGCAGTTTCTGAGATGCTGAAACCACCCTGTTTAGCACCAAAAATTATTCCATGGTCAGTGTCACTAAGATCACATTTCTTCCCCATTCTGATGTTTGGTCTGAACCTCTTGACCAAGTCTGTGTGCTTTTATGCATTGAGTTGCTGCCACATGATTGGCTAATTAGATATTTGCACTAATAATCAAATGTGCTTAATGAAGTGGCCATAGAGTGCATAGCCACAAAGGGAACTGCCCTCTTTCACAGTCACATTGGGCTAGCCTTAGAGTCTGGCAGAGGGTTGTCAGTCCACTTGCTTCCTGGGTTTGGAATTCCCCGAGAAATTTGGAAAAATTTGCATTCCCCCCAACATGGTGTTCTTGACTCTTCTATAAGCCTGAGGGCAGATCAGATTTTGGTTTTTACATAAGATTAGATTAGTTTTATTTGTATACATCAAAACATGTCAGTGACAACATACAGTCTTGTGGACATGCTGGAGGTAGCCCGCGAGTGTCACAAACACAGCATGCCCACAACTCCTAACCCTAACCTGTATGTGAGCAAAATGGAACACCCAGAGGAAACACACTCGTTCACAGGGAGCACATACAATGTCCTCAAAGACAGTGGTAGGAATTGTATCCTAATCACTGATGCGGTGAAGCATGACATAGTTGCTGCACTACCTCCATTCACTACCTCATCATGGCAGTAGAGGAGGCCTTGTATGGACATATCCGAATGGGAATGTGAAGTAGAGTTGAAGTGGGTGACAACCGGGAGATCCTGTCTGTTGTGGTGGACGGAGCATAGGTGCTCGATGAAGCGGTCCCCCAATCTGCGTCGGATCTCACCGATGTAGAGGAGGCCGCACCGGGAGCATCAGATGCAATAGATCACCCCAACAGACTCACAAGTGAAGTGTTGCCTCACCTGGGAGGACTGTTTGGGGCCCTGAATGGTGGTAAGAGATGAGGTGTAGGGGCAGGTGTAGCACTACACTTGCAGGGATAAGTGCCAGGTGGGAGATCTGTGGGGAGGGACGTGTGGACCAGGCAGTCGCGAAGGGAACAATCCCTGCGAAAAGCAGAGAGGGGTAGAGAGGGAAAGATGTCCTTAGTGGTGGGGTCCTGTTGAAGATAGCAGAAGTTGCGGAGGATAATATGGTGGATCCGGAGGCTAGTGGGGAGGTAGGTGAGGACAAGGAGAACACGGTCCCTGCTGTGGTGACAAGAGGATGGGGTGAGGGCCGAAGTGCGAGAAATGGAGGAGATGCGGGTGAGGGCATCATTGATGACGGCAGGAGGGAAACCACAATCCTTAAAGAAAGAGGACATTTGGGATGTCCTGGAACAGAAAGCCTCATCCTTGGAGCAGATGCGGCGGAGATGGAGGAACTGGGAATAGGGAATAGAATTTTTGCATTTGGCAGGGTGGGAAGAGGTATAATGAAGGTAGTTATGGGAGTCAGTGGGTTTATAGAAGATGTCAGTGGACAGTCTATCTCCAGAGATGGAGACCGAGTGATCGAGAAAGGGGAGAGAAGTGTCCGAGATGGACCAAGTGAATTTGAGGGCTGGGTGAAAGTTAGAGGCAAAGTCGATGAAATTGATGAGCTCAGCATGGGTGCAGGAAGCAGCACCAATGTAGTCATCAATGTGTCAAAGGAAGAGTTGGGGAGCAGTACCAGTATAGAATTGGAGCATAGACTGTTCCACGTAACCCAAGAAGAGGCAGGCATAGCTAGGGCCCATGCGAGTGCCCATAGCTGCACCCTTGGTCTGAAGAAAGTGGGAAGAGCCAAAAGAGAAGTTATTAAGTGTGAGTACCAGTTCCGCCAACCTAAGGAGTGTGGTGGTGTTGGGGAACTGGTGAGGTCTATTGTCCAGTAAGTAGCAGAGGGCTTTGAGGCCTCCTTGATGGAGAATAGAAGTGCATAAGGATTGGACATCCATGGTGAAAATGAAGTGGTCGGGACCGGGGAACTGGAAGTTATTGAAGAGGTGGAGGGCATGGGATGTATCCTGGATGTAGGTAGGGAGGGACTGAACTATGGGTGACAAAATGGAGTCGAGGTAGGCAGATACAAGTTCGGTGGGACAGGAGCAGGCCGAAACTATAGGCCTACCAGGACAGTCAGGCTTATGGATCTTTGGGAGGAGGTAAAACCGAGCAGTGCGGGGTGTGGGAATTATGAGTTTTTTGGCTGAGGATGGAAGGTCTCCTGAGTTGATAAGGGCAGTGATGGTACGGGAGACAATGGTTTGATGTTTTTTGGTTGGGTCCTGTTCCAGGGGTAAGTAAGAGGAGGTGTCAGAGAGCTGCCGTTTGGCCTCACTGAGGTAGAGGTCCGTCCGCCAGACCACTACGGCACCACCTTTGTCTGCGGGTTTGATGGTGAGGTTGGGGTTAGTGCAGAGAGAGCGGAGGGCAGTGCGTTCAGAGGTTGGAACAGGAGAGAGGAGTGGTGAAGTTGAGACGGTTGATGTCTTGGCGACTGTTGGAGATGAAAAGATCAAGTGCAGGTAGAAGGCCTGATGCGGGTGTCCAGAAGGAAGAGGAGTGTTGAAGACGGGAGAAGGGGTCATCGATAGGCAGAGGGGAATCCTTGTTAAAGTAGTAGGCTCAGAGACGTAAGCGATGGAAGAAGAGTTCAGCGTCATGCCGGGCACGGAACTCACTGAGGTGTGGCCGGAGGGGGACAAAAGTGAGGCCCTTGCTGAGCACAGAACGCTCTGCCTCAGAGAGGGGATGGTGAAGACATGGCAAGGGTTGGGGCTGGGGTCAGAGGAAGGTAAAGAGTGGGAGGTGTGGAATTTGTTGCCACAGGCAGCTGTGGAGGCCAAGTCTTTCTGAATATTTAAGGCAGAGGTCGATAGGGTCTTGATTGCTCAAGGCATGAAGGGATACAGGGAGAAAGCAGGAGGTTGGGGCAGAGAGGAATAGTGGAATCAGCCATGATGAAATGGCGGAGCAGACTCTGAGCAAAATGGCCTAGTTCTGCTCCTATATCTTAAGGTCTTAATGCAATGTTTTTTAATCTCTCTGTTTCGTTCTCTTTAACAGACAGAGGCAAGAGTGCTACCTCCTGAGAAGATCATCCTTCGACACAAGTCATTTTCTTATGGGCCTGATGTTAACTGGTCAAGGGAAGTTGCACGAGAGAAAGTAATCTCTGGGGTAAGTTTTACAGGCTTGGTGAGTGACTGCCTTGGGCAGCTGCGTCAGTGCAATTGAGTGGAGCATCATGATGGGTTAAATTTAATTTGGTTGATCGGAATTGGGTTTATTATCACTAAAATACATTGTGAAATGCATTTGTTTTGTGACAGCAGTACATGCATGACATAAAAATTACTTATAATAATAGTGCAAAAATAGTGAAGTTGGGTTCATGGACTGTTCAGAAATTTGATGGCAGAGGGAAAGAATCTGTTTCTAAAACATACATGGGTGCGTGCGTGGTCTTGCACACCATGAGCATTACCTCTCTATTGTCAGTTTTTTTTGTCCTGCTAATCTATTTTTTGTATGTTTTTCTTTTTTTAATCTAGTATATTTTAAATAGTGCATTGTACTAGTATCACAAAACAAATTTCACAAAATGTCAGTGATAATATAGCTAATTCTGATTTTGCCCTTGTTGCAGTGAAGCTCAATATAAGCTTAAGGAATAGCATCTTGTGTTTCCAGCTTGGCAACATTGAATTTCAGATAACATGCCTCCCTAATGAAGGATTGTGAACTTGTAGCATTAACTATTTTTGTCTCTGCTGCCTGACCTCTTTTATTTCAGATTTGCAGTAATTGTTATGTTCTGTATCTCTCCGTTCCTGCATCGTTTGTTGACTCTCTCTGCTTGTTTAAACATTGGCTGACTGGCTTAATTCTGCTCCTATGTCTTATAGTCTTGTGATCTAAATGTCCTTCAGACAGATGATATGCAGCCAGCAAACCTTCATCACCCTGTTTCAGCTGCTGGCTGTGGCAATAGTGTTGACATCTTTCTTTCTGGGCATCCAGCCTATCACTTGTTCCTACCAGCCCTACCCCCTTCTCTACATCTCGTTGAAACAGCTTCCCATCATTATCTTGGCCCGTTCAAGGTTCGTTGATGTGGAAATCTGCATTTCCCCCATTTCTTCACAGATGTTTTCATACTGCCGAATATTTGTGGCATTAGATAGATAGATAGATACTTTATTCATCCCCATGGGGAAATTCAACTTTTTTTTCCAATGTCCCATACACTTGTTGTATCAAAACTAATTACATACAATACTTAACTCAGTAAAAAATATGATATGCATCTAAATCACTATCTCAAAAAGCATTAATAATAGCTTTTAAAAAGTTCTTAAGTCCTGGCGGTTGAATTGTAAAGCCTAATGGCATTGGGGAGTATTGACCTCTTCATCCTGTCTGAGGAGCATTGCATCGATAGTAACCTGTCGCTGAAACTGCTTCTCTGTCTCTGGATGGTGCTATGTAGAGGATGTTCAGAGTTTTCCATAATTGACCGTAGCCTACTCAGCGCCCTTCGCTCAGCTACCAATGTTAAACTCTCCAGTACTTTGCCCACTACAGAGCCCGCCTTCCTTACCAGCTTATTAAGACGTGAGGCGTCCCTCTTCTTAATGCTTCCTCCCCAACACGCCACCACGAAGAAGAGGGCGCTCTCCACAACTGACCTATAGAACATCTTCAGCATCTCACTACAGACATTGAATGACGCCAACCTTCTAAGGAAGTACAGTCGACTCTGTGCCTTCCTGCACAAGGCATCTGTGTTGGCAGTCCAGTCTAGCTTCTCGTCTAACTGTACTCCCAGATACTTGTAGGTCTTAACCTGCTCCACACATTCTCCATTAATGATCACTGGCTCCATATGAGGCCTAGATCTCCTAAAGTCCACCACCATCTCCTTGGTCTTGGTGATATTGAGACGCAGGTAGTTTGAGTTGCACCATATCACAAAGTCCTGTATCAGTTTCCTATACTCCTCCTCCTGTCCATTCCTGACACACCCCACTATGGCCGTGTCATCAGCGAACTTCTGCACATGGCAGGACTCCGAGTTATATTGGAAGTCTGATGTGTACAGGGTGAACAGGACCGGAGAGAGGATTATCGACTTGTTAATTCTTTACGGGCACGGTTGACTTAATTTGAAATAAACTGAATTTGTACCATGATCCAACTGCACTATAAACTCTTCTCCATTCACCGTGGGTGTGTGTTTCATTTTTTTTATTTATTGTATTTAGAGATGCAGCACGTTACAGGCTCTTCAAGCCCAACAAGCCCAATTATACCCGTAGGACCGATTACCCTAGTAACCCATATGTCATTGGAATGTGGGAAGAAACCAGAGCACCTGGAAGAAACCCACACAGTACATGGAACATGTACAACTCATTTGTATACAGTGTTGGAATTGATTGCAGGTCTCTGGCACTTTAGTAGCGTTAAGCTAACCACTACACCACTGTGCTGCTGGCAAACCATAACAAAACCCAGGATTAAGCCACCATATTTGAGATCTTTAGTCTTCTAAGATTATCCTGTCATTTCGGGCTGGGTGATGAAATCTGGGCCCAGAGTGAGTTGCTGGGCGGTGTGGTCTTAGGCCCAGAGTCGTTCGCTGCAGTGGTGCCCGGGTCCTAGTGTGGGGTACAGTGCGCTATTTAGACAATTTAAATGCCAACCCTGATCAGAGGCAAGAACCGATTTCACTCGTTCTCCGCGATATTCACTCCTCTGTCTCCAGGGCGCCAGAGCCTTTCACTTTTCCATTGTTTACTCAATTTACATGCTGGCCCAGATAGACTGAAAACACAGGGCGTCCGTCGGGATAAGAGCTGATTTCGTTCATTCTCCATGATGGTCATCTTCATGGCACTGAGCCTATGAAGACTGCCCCAGCTGCTGTGCTCCGTGATGAGTGAGGCTTTTGGGCCAACTCCAGGCTGCTTCAGGGTTTGGATGAGGATTTACTTTTGGTTTGAAATGCAGTTGTTCGCTTCAATTGATCACATGATTTTATCTTGCGTATCGTGTTGGTCTTTTTATTTTTGTTTTTTTGTTCTTTAATTTGAGTTCTTTCGTGTTTCTTGCTTTGTGGCTCCTTGTGAAAAAGCAAATCTCAAGGCTGTGTAATTTATACATTCTTTGATAATGAATGCACTTCAGTCTTGAATCATTTAATGCAGTTTCAATTCGATCTTGGCCAGATTGGCCTCATACCTTCATAGCTTTGCTAAGGTTTAGGAACGCATTCACAGATTGAATGATCACTTTTGCCTTTATGTAAAAGGATCAAGGATCAATGTTATTTGCCATATACATTTGCATGTATTCAGTGTGTTGGTACAACATGCAATAAAAAATTACCCAACAATTATAAACAATCACAAAACCATGGACTTTCTGTATTTAATGGCTATCTGGAGCAGTTAAATATCAGTTGTACTTGCATACTTTGGCAATAAAATGAATCTTTGAACATTGGCTGGCAGGGTGGAGATGTGTCTCTACCAAAGAAGGAGTAGGGCACTCCTCCACAAGCTTGCAGGTCACCCTTGTGCAAGGTGTAGCCCCTGCTTGGCCCCTAAATTGGGGTCACGTGAAGCCGTAGGAACAGCTGGTGCACATCACAAGTCCTGGTTATGTGACCAATGATGCCAAGCAGACAATCTCTGCAGAGTATTGATATTGGCTGGGGTCACCCGTCTTGTAAAGACACTGCCCAGAAGAAGGCAATGGCAACCACTGCTGTAGAAAAAAAAATTGCCAGAAACAGTTACGGTCAGAAGATCATGATCATCTATGTCATGCGATAAGGCACGTGATGATGATGATGATACCAAAACTTGCAGTGCAATGCATTATTTATGCCAACGACCAACACAAGCCAAGTGTGCTGCACATTCTGACATTAACATAAAATTAACCCTAACCTATAAGTCTTTGGAACGTGGGAGGAAACTGGACCACCCAGAGGTCACGGGGTGAATGTACAAACTCCTTACGGACAATTGTAGGGATTGAACCCGGATCACTGTCTGTGTAAAGTGTTATGCTATCTACTATTGTGGTGTGCTGCTGGGGTTCAATATCTTGCTATTCGGCTGTGAATGGTCACAAATGAAACACAGTTAGTGAAGTGATGCTGAAGAGTCACTTGGACAAGAGCAGGTGCTAAAGGGAATATTATGCAGTCTAATGTTAAAACTTACTGTGGAAATGCTGTACAAGACTGAGAATTTAATTGTGATTGGCATCAGGGTTGGTCTGGCAGGGTGAGGGGTTGTGGGGTGGAATGCTGCTTTCAAACAAGGGGTATAGAGCCTTGGGTCCCACTCTACCAGGTTCAGGAACAGTTACTACCCTACAACCATCAGGCTCCTGAACCAGCATTGATAACTTCACTAGCCTCAACTCTGAACAGATTCTACCACCTACGGGCTCACTTTCAAAGGCTCTATAGCTCATGTTCTCAGTAATATTTATTTACTTATATTTGCTTTTTATTTGCACATTGGTTATTCACCAATCTTTATCTAGTTTTAGGAGTCATAGAAGTCATAGAACACTATAACACTGAAACAGGTCCTTTAGCCCATCTCCGTGCTGAACTATTAATCTGCCCAGTCCCATCAACCTTCATCTGGACCAGAGTCCTCCATTCTCCTCCATGTACCTATTCAAATCTCTCTTAAAGTTGTAATCAGTTCACCCTCTGAGTGAAAACATTCACCTTCATGTTCCTATTACACATTTCATCTTTTACACTTAACCCAGGACCTCCTAGTTATCATCTCACCCACCCTCAATGGAAAAAGTCTGTTTGCTTTTATCTTTATCCCCTCAAATTTGGTATACTCCCGTCAAATCTTCCCTCATTCTTCTCCACTTTCAAGCAGGGGTTCTCAACTTTTTTTATGCCAGTGAGACTTCCCATTAATGGAGGGGTCTGTGGATCCCAGGTTGGGAACCTTTGCTGTAGGGAATACAGTCCCAGTCTCTTCAATCTTTCTCTATAGCTCAAGTCCTGGCAACATCCTTGTAAATTTCCTTTGCACTCTTTCAATCTTATTTACATCTTCCTGTAGGTAGGTGACCAAAACTGTATGCCATACTCCAAATTTGGCCGCACCTCCAACATTTTGTACAACTTCAACATAACATCCCAACTTTTGTACTCAATAATTTGATTTATGAAGTCCAAAGTTCCAAAAACTTTCTTTTTGATCTAATTCCTTGTGGTACCATTTTCAAGTAGCTATGGATCAGTATTCCCAGATCCCTCTGTTCTCCTGCACTTTGCAGGGCCCTGCTGCTCACCATTTAAGACCTACCCTGGTTTATCTTCCTGAAGTGCATTTGTCATTTTCCCAACTGGCCCAGATTCCATTGCAAATTTTTATTGATTTTGTTGTATTTCTCTGTTCTACTGTAAATGCCAGAAAGAAAATTAACCTCAGGGTAGTACATGGTGTCATATACGTACTTTGATAAATTTTCTTTGAACCTATTGGTGAGATTCTCATACTGTTCATGTTCCACAGGTTCCGATGCATTGCTGGGCTCTCTTTTTCCCAAAGCAAAGTGCCACATATGCCAAGGAGCTGGTCAAGTTGATGTCAAAGGTGGCAGAGCCCATCGGCATGACCCTCGTGCAGCCTGCCTATGTCGAGCTGAAGGATGACCGGACCCAGACCTACATCCGAACACTTCAGTCACACCTGGAGAGTGGCGTGCGTGGCGGGTTGGCGGGTTTCAATTACAATAGAGGGCTTTTTAAATTCGAACCTACCAATTTCTACTGAGTATTATTGTGTAGAAGTTACCATATGTTACAACGAGACATTGACAAATGCAGAGCTCAGCTAAGAGGTGGCAGATGGAGTTCAACCTGGAAAAATGTGAAAAGTTACATTTTGAGAGGTCGGAGTTGAAGGCAGATTAAAGGGTCCCTGACAGGATTCGTAGCAGTGTGGAGTCCATGTCCATAGGTCCCTCAGAGTTGCAGCGCAAGTTGATGGGGCATATGGTGTGTTGGCCATCAATAGTTGGGAGATTGTGTTCAAGATCTGCAGGGTAATGTTGCAGCTCTATAAAACTGGTTAGACCACACTTAGAGTATTCAATTCAAGCTGAATTGTCATTCAACCGTACATGGATACCCATGAATACAGCCAAACAAAAAAGCATTGCTCTGGAGTCAAGGTACAAAATACAGCACCAAGACCACGTACAAGGTAGTAAGCACAAATGACATCATAGTCAAGCAAAGAGTCCAAACTCATGCCATCAATCTGCAGTTGAACACAATAGAGCTAGTCTGCCCAGTGAACACTGGGGGAGTTGGGCAGTACCGATTCCAGTCTGGACACCGCGCCACACCACCCTCGGTGAAGCACTCCGGCTCGGGTGCCTCTCTCGAGCGACACCGCAGCTTCGGGCCTAGTCCTCGCATGTAGAAGATAGCAAGAAGATATAAAATCCAAGTAAAATACAACCACCCAAAAATATGTATATAATCCAGACCCTTCAGTCCATTGAAATGTTTAATCAGCCACAATAGAGCTTGGCCTCTGCTCAGTGCACACTGTGTTCAGTTCTGGTCACCTCATTAGAATGGGAGCTTCAGAGAGGGTACAGAGGAGATTTACCAGGATGCTTAGCATGTTTAAGGAGAAGAGGTTGAGCGAGACGGAGCTTTTTTCTTTGGAGCAAAGGAGGATGAGAAGTGATTTGACAGTATTTATAAGATAATAAGTAGCCTAGCCAGCGCCATTTCCTCAGGGCAGAAATGGTTAATGTGGCATAATTTTAAGGTGATTCCAGGAAAACGTAGGGGGCACGTCAGAGTTGAGATTTTTACACTCTGGTGGGTGCATGGAACACGCTGCCAGGAATGGTGTAGAAGCAGATACATTAGGGACACTTAAGACAGGAACATGAAGGACAGAAAAGTGGCGGGCTACGTGGGAGTGAAGGGTTAGATTGATTTTAGAGTAGGTTAAAAGGGCAGCACAACATCATGGGTTGAAGAACCTGTATTATGCTGTACTGGTCTCTGTTCTATATCCAAAGTTCTGCAATATTGCTATAACTGGGCTGAATGCTTTGTATTCTTAATTACTGATTCTCCCCTTTAATCCACTTGACAAAAAGACAGCCTCAGAGACTGGGATTCTATCTGCCCTGTTAGATGAGGATAACATCCCTTCACAACAGAATTCTACTGTGGTAATCACGTCCACCACCAAAAATGGTTCACCTATGTCCTGTAGCTGAATGAGAAATATTGCCAAGCTCACTGTACAAATTGCTGTATGTCTAAGTTAATTGTTCGGCATCATTCCAAGAATTGTAAAGTGGAAGATTATTCCCCCCCCCCCCCCAGCCCGTCACTGGGTTTAGGGAAGGGAATGGAATTTTGAAACTGGTACAGTGAGGGACACTAATCAGTACTAAATTCAAGGACATTGCTCTTATCCCTTCTCTTCCCTACCTCCTCAGCTTCAGCCGTCCTCCTTTATCAAGTGTCAAACTTCAAAGGTGAAATGTTACCTTGATTCAGTTCTGTGTCTGCTGACCCTTTAATATATTGCACGTTTCATTTTCTCAGAGTTCAATTCAGATTGTGGTGTGTATAGTGACTGGTAACCGTGATGACCTTTACCACGCCATTAAGAAATTGTGTTGTGTACAATCACCAGTGTCCTCGCAGGTAAGAGTTCAACTTGTGAATGGGAGGGAGACATTTATTCTAATCCCAGAGGTGTATTCTTATTGCTGTCATCGGCATTCTATTAGCATTGTAGCAGTGAGAATATACGAAAGGTGCTCCATTTAGTAAATTGTATTGGACATGAAGGGCACATAAAAATTGCAAAGCTGTCTCTCTACCCTTTCCTCTACCGAAGGAAGTGTAACTTGCTTCTTCCCTCCACTAACCTTGGGCAAGGTGTAGCACCTGCTTAGCGCCCCCCCTCCCCCCGCCCCAATCAGAGTTGCATGAAGCCATGGAAGCAGGTGGCAGAAGGTCGTATGAGCAGCTGGTGCGTATCTCAAGTCCCGGTTATGCGACCACTGACACCAGTCACACAATCTCTGTAGAGTATTGATAATGGCTGGAGTCACCCGTCTTGTAAAGACACTGCCCAGAAGGAGGCAATAGTAAACCGCTTCTGTATAAAAATTTGCCAAGAACAATCATGGTAATGGAAAGACTGTGATCACCAACATCATACAACACGACACATGATGATGCTACCCTTCCCATCGAAAGACAGTGTTCTGGAATCAGTGTTGAGCCATTGTTGCTCAAAGGAGAAAGAGCCTGGGATATTCAGTTAGGTCTCAGTTGCTCTCCGCCATAACCCTGTTTAGCTGCTGTGATTCCATAGCCCGTTTAGTGGGATTAAAACCAGAGCATATGTGATATAGAAGTGGCATCATCATGGCAGTAGACTACTTTCCTCCATCTGCAAGTAGATTGGGGGACCGCTATGTCGAGCACCTTCACTCCATCTGCGGGGCCATATACTACATCCGGTGCTCCTGATGTACATCAGTGAAACCCAATGTCGATTGGGGGACCGCTTTGTCGAGCACCTTTGCTCCATGCGCAAAGAGCAGGATTTCCTGGTGGCCAACCATTTTAATTGCAATCCTCATTCTGACATGTTTGTCCATGGCCACCTCTACTGCTACGATGAGGAGGCTCGCGGGTTGGAGGAGCAACACCTTGTTTCCCACCTGGATAGCCTCCAACCATAAGTATACATTTCTCCAGCTTCCTGTAATTCTTCCCCCTTCCCTTCCTCTTCTTCCATTTCCCCACTCTGGCTCATTATCTTGTCTCCTCACCTGCCTATCACCTACCCCACCCTCTTTGTGCCCCTCCTGTCAGAAACGAGCCACGCTCCCGAATAATGGCTTCAAGACAAATTCAAGGAAACAAAGTTTATTAACAGTTCTGCAGAGCTGGGCCCCTTCAGAGAAGGGAACCCTGAACCTTACAGGGCAGCAGGTTTTATCCTTCTTCCTTACCCCTCCCCTCCCTGACTCGGGAGGTACACAGTGTTTTCCCATTCCATATTTGGGTTTTTTTTTTACACGTTTCTGTAAAACAATAGTCCATATCTCAGGACTTCAATGATTCCACAAACAGTTAATTTTGTCAAGGCTTCTGCATTCATAATTAGATCACACTTGTTTACAGACTTTAACCCAGACATAATTAAATCACAGTTGTCCCTAGACATAATTAAATCACATTTGTCCTTTGACTTTAACCCGAAACTGTCAGAAACGCACATCTTAATTTTGAATCTTACAATACCGCCCTTTTTCTTTTTAAGATGTGCGTTTCAGCTAGCATTCTCTCACTCCCAGGGGGCCCACCACCCTTTTTCTTTAATAGCATAAGTTTTAGCTCGTTTGTCCCATGATGGGGTATCGCTACTGCCTGGAGCTGGAATATACTGCGCCTGATCAGTGTTCGTATACAAGGAATCAAACACGGTAAAAGTAAGAGAATCATTAGACCCCCGCCTGCTACTAGGAGAGCGGTGCGCCACCAACTACCTCCCAGTAGCCCGTCTAGCCAACTCATGTTCTCCAGGGATCTCCAGGTTTGTACTGGCACGTGGGCCAGTTTCTGAATTTTGTCGGATATTTTTAACACGGCCTTTCCACTGTCGTCTATCTTAAGGCAACAGTTTGTAAGATTGAACTTCCCACATACCCCGCCTTCAGAGGCCAATAGGTAATCCACAGCCAGCCTGTTCTGGTATATTGCTGTTCGCATCTGGCTCTGCTGTTTTGCCAACAGCTCCAATGCCAGTGCCGTTTGATTGGTTATCACTTCCACCACCGCCTGCAGTCTAATAATTCGGTTTAACATGTAGACAGGAGTGCGATACCCCCACGACCCATCCTGGGCCCAGGTCGCTGGCCCATAGTATTCAATGATGCGAGCCGGTGGCCACTCATCACCCCACTCGCCCACCTTTATCTCCCGTGTTTCTCTCCTTAATGAATCGAACAGCTTAATTCCCAGCTTCCAGTCACCCTCCTGAGGCAGGAGGAAGAACTCCGGTCTTATGAGACCCAGGAAGCAAACACCCGCCCAGTCCCATGGTAGTTTGGTATACGCCTGATTACCGCAGATCCAGAATAACCCCTCCGGGGCAAATCCTCCTTTCTTTGCTTCCTTCCATACTTCCCTGACCCTGGGGACCCCTTCGTACGGATTCGTTCCGCTGCACTTCCAGAATTTAGAGCCGTTTCCTATGGCCTCGCAACTGCCATTCGGTTCTCTGGTTATGTACCATGCTGGCTCCTCTGGCCACCAGGTAACATTACCTTCCCTCTTTGCTAATTTAATGCTTCGGCAGGGACTTTCTCCCACCTTTACTTTCCCCTTTCTTTCAACACATACTTGTCCCTCTGGGTAATTGGTCAATTTCCACCTTTGCTTCTTCCGGTCTGGGACATTTGTCCAATTGTGCGCAAGCAATTCCCACACACTCAAGCTCTCACCCCTCCACGGCCACTGTTCACTCATGTGCGGTCCTCCACAGACCCAACAACCACTCACATTTAGGCTCGTGGCAATCCGAGTCGCTAAGTCTATAAAGAGGTTCTCTTTAACATCGGGGAGGACTATATCTCTCTCTATCTCCTGATATATAGACGGGTCCGTGGAGACCACTGCTGCCTTCCTTTGCTCGCGCTCTTCCGCCTCCTTTTTCTTCTCATCCTGTATTATAATCTCCTTTACCTTATCTGCATGTTCCTTAACCAGTGTAGATGGGATGTCCCACTGCCCTCCCTTGTTTATACACAACCACCGGTCTTTCCTGGGACAGCTGAGACTTCTCATGGTCCCCCCCTGTCCCATGTATCCTTTATTATAGACTTGGTAATAAGGTTTACTATTCTCCCAACATGTTTCTCTCTTGCTTAAATCATAGCATCGATCATTTACATGCGAGTGGGACACAAATGATCCTGGGAACACCCTCTGCCCCACTCGTACCACGGATCTGCACTTGTCACATTTCCCTTCAATTTCCCCGACATATAGAATCAAATATATTACAGTCAATAATGTTACAGTCCACATAGAGTTCATTTTTGCTGCCTTTTCAGCCTCATCACCAACGGTTCTTCACCGGGAACACAGGTCCACTCAGTGTGGCTTTTGGGCTTCACCGGTCCTTTTACCCTGGATGCGTGTGTCCACCCTTTTTCTTTTGTCCGTACAGCTGCCTCTGTTGTTAGCAGGACCTGGAAAGGGCCTTCCCACTGTGGCTGTAACTTCTCCGGCTTCCAGGTCCTTACCAGAACCCAATCTCCAGGCACGATCTGATGTAAAGCAAAATCGAGCAGCGGAGTCTGGGCCAAGAGACCCTTTTTCCGCAGTTCTGCAAAGGAACGGGACTGTGCCAGTAAATAGTCCCTTACAAAGATATCACCCCCCTGTAGCGTGGGATACCCTTCCACCTTATTCCAATACGGGAGTCCGAACAACATCTCATTTGGGGATATTCCTATGTCCTTGCGGGGCGCTGTTCCTATTCTTAAAAGGGCAATAGGGAGACACTTAGTCCATGGTAGTTTGGTTTCTAACATCAACTTGGTCAGTTGTGCCTTTAGGGTGCTGTTCATTTGTTCTACTCTTCCCGAACTCTGGGGATGCCACGGGGTATGGTACTTCCATTCGATATCAAGTGCATCGCAAATTAACTGGTGCGTATCTCCTTCTTGGTACGTGGTAGTGACATTCCCGTTATTCCAGCTATCCTTTCTGGGGTAATGCATTGCTGTCCTTTACTGACCCGGTGTCCCAGATACCTTACTTCCTTTTCTACAAATTGTAACTTTTTCTTTGAGACCCGTAGCCCCTGCTTCCCCAGGAAGTTCAGTAGTCTGATGGTGTCTTCCTGCACCCCTTCCTGTGTTGGCCCGGATAGTAATAGATCGTCCACATACTGTAGCAGTTGGCTCTCTGGAGCACATTGGAATTCTGCTAGTACTTGCTCCAAGACCTGCCCAAATAGGTTAGGTGATTCGGTGAACCCCTGTGGCAGGACCGTCCACCGGAGTTGTCTTTTCCGCCCCGTCGTAGGATTTTCCCATTCGAACGCAAACATGTCACGACTGCTCTCTTCTAGCGGGCAACTCCAGAAGGCATCTTTTAGATCTATTACACTGAACCATTCATGGTCAGGGGAGATCTTACTCATCAGTGTGTAAGGGTTGGGCACTACCGGGTATCGGGTCTGGACAACTGCATTTAGACCCCGCAGGTCTTGTACCATCCGATAAGTCCCATCTGGCTTGCGCACCGGGAGTATTGGGGTATTATACGGTGACATACATTCCTCCAGTAGTCCGTCAGCGATCAGTCCTTCAATCACCGGCTGCAGCCCTTTTCTTCCCTCCATCGCGATGGGATACTGCTTCCTCCTCACTGGGCAACCATCCGGTAGCAAGGTGATCTGTAAAGGGCTGATGTTCAATCCTCCCCTGTTTCCCTCTCTATACCATACCTCGGGTCTATTTTCTGATCATCCTCTTCTTTTAATGCGAATAATTTTACTATTATTTCTCCATTGCTTGGCACGGTTCCAATACCCAATTGAACTTGCAGATCCCTTCCTAATAGGTTAAACCCCGCCGAGGGTAGCAGGAGAAGGTCTTGCCTTGTTGCCCTATCTTCATATCCGACTTCCACGTTGTCCACAATGGGCACTTGTATTGTCTTTCCTCCGATACCGGATACCCCCATTACTTTTGTTCCTGTCCGGGCGCCGGGGGGTATCTGGATTACGCTAGATCTTTCGGCACCCGAATCTACCATAAAAGTTGTATCTGACCCTTGGGGACCTAATTTCAGATTTACCAGGGGTTCCTGTCGATAGTTTCTTTTCCCCAAGGGTAGGAACCCCCGACCCCCCTAGTCTTCGTCTTCCATCATGGCATACGAGCGCACCTCCCGTCGGTATTTGGGGCACTCGCGCCTGAAGTGTCCCTCCTCGTTGCAGTGAAAACATCTAGAGATCCTCTTGGGTTCCCTACTTCGGTCTTGGCTACCGCTTCGTCCCGGCCAGGGTTCTCCTTTCTCTTTTGTCTGCGGTCACCTGTTGGACCGTCTGGACCATTATCCTGACTGCTTTCTTTTGTTTCTCCTCGTCTCTTCTAACAAAGACCTTCTGTGCCTCACGGAGTAATTCACTCAAGGGCTTGCTATTCCAATCTTCTATTTTCTCCAACTTTTTCCTAATGTCTGGCCAGGCTTTAGACACAAACTCCACTCGTATTAACTGTTGTCCCACCTCTTTCTCTGGGTCTACCCCGGCATATTGTTGCATATTTTTCCGAATCCTATCCAGGAAATCGGTCGGGGTCTCATCGGGGTTCTGGTGGTTCCTGAAGGCTTTGGTGAAATTGTGTCCTTTGGGGACCGCCTGCCTTATCCCCTTTATCAGGAATTCTCGCATATCCCTCATATTTTTCCGGCCCCCCTCCGTTTGCTTATCCCAGCCTGGGTCCACAAGAGGGAATTTCTGTTGCGGCTCTGCTTCGTTTGGCCTTTCCTTTTCCCACGTTACTATGGTCGCCTGTCTTATCATTTGTCTTTCTTGGGTGGAAAACAAGGTTCCCATAATTTAGTACATTTCATCCCAGGTATAAATGTTGGGTCCTAAGAATTGATCCAACTGTTCGGCCAGGCCCATGGGGTCTTCTAATAGGCCTTTCATTTCCTTTTTAAAATTCCGTACCTCAGCGCTAGACAGGGGAACATTAACATACCCCGTCCCTCCAATTGCTCCTCCCATAGGCACTTCTCTCAGAGGATATAGTCTGGCGGTCTGTTCGACTTCCTCTTTGTGATTTTTAGCTGTTTGTGACCTGGTTTGCACCCTTCTAGCTTCTACACCCTGCGGTTTTGCACGCTCCGTTCCCTCTTCACCCTGGTCTGCATTTTCTCCAGCTGCCGCTGCCGATTCATTTTCACTTTCCCTTGCCTCAAGGACATCGATTTGCGGAGCGGTAGGGGGCACCTATGGGGGCGGCAGGTGGTTGAGCACCTCCCATGTATTCTTTTTCTGTCCCCCTTCATTTATCATTTTCAATTTATAACTATTTGTCGTTGGTAACCAGCATAGGGCATAATCACTTTCTTCGGGTTTAACGTTAGGTTTTGAATTCACGTGCAGATTAAGGGCTTGTTGTACCCAATCCTCGCTAGACCCGAACTTAGGCCACCACACAGCCGACCTTTGGATCGGCTGGCGGGACCAGAATTCACAGTACTGTATCATCTTTTTCTTTGACTTCCCTTTTCGCCTCCCGTAATCCCAATTTTCTAGCATCCGTCCCAACGGACTATCAGGGGGTACCCCGGCATATTTTTCATCATTGGCGCCTGGATTTCCTTTACCCTTGTCTCTCTTAGACCCCTTATTCCCCATCTCGAGGACTTGCCCGGTTCCAATCCATCCGCAGGCACCCCGTAATTCCACAATTCTCGTGCACTACGTCTCTGCAGGAATTTAATTTGAATGTGACCCACCTAGCTCGGTCACTCCTGTCCAATTCCGGAACCTGTATTACCGCGATCGCCCAGGAATTCACCTGCAGGCACCCCGCAGTTCCACGATTCTCGTGCACTACGTCTCTACAGGAGAAATCACCTGCAGGAACCCCGCAGTTCCACGATTCTTGTGCACTACGTCTCTACAGGAGAAATCACCTGCAGGAACCCCGCAGTTCCACGATTCTCGTGCACTACGTCTCTACAGGAGAAATCACCTGCAGGAACCCCGCAGTTCCACAATTCTCGTGCACTACGTCTCTACAGGAATTTAATTTCTTACCTGGGTCCTGTGCACAGAAATTACTCGATCGCTCACTGTCTCAACTGCCTCGACAACCCCTCTTTGTTTCCTTGAGTTCGCCGGATATCACTCGCTCAAGCCGCGCGGGGCGACAAGCAAGGAATCAGGGACTGCCGAACTCGGCAGGGTGCACCTTCTCCGATGTCCTTCCTTGCCCCCCTCACGGCCGGAGTGTGGATCCCGGACGAGCGCCCCAAGTTGTCAGAAACGAGCCACGCTCCCGAATAATGGCTTCAAGACAAATTCAAGGAAACAAAGTTTATTAACAGTTCTGCAGAGCTGGGCCCCTTCAGAGAAGGGAACCCTGAACCTTACAGGGCAGCAGGTTTTATCCTTCTTCCTTACCACCCCTCCTCCCTGACTCGGGAGGTACACAGTGTTTTCCCATTCCATATTTGGGTTTTTTTTTACACGTTTCTGTAAAACAATTGTCCATATCTCAGGACTTCAGTGATTCCACAAACAGTTAATTTTGTCAAGGCTTCTGCATTCATAATTAGATCACACTCGTTTACAGACTTTAACCCAGACATAATTAAATCACATTTGTCCTTTGACTTTAACCCGGACCTGTCAGAAACGCACATCTTAATTTTGAATCTTACACCTCCCATGGTCCTTTCTCCCTTCATGAAGGGTCTGGACCCAAATTGTTGACTGTTTATTCATTGCCATAGATGGTGCCTGACCTACCAAGTTCCTCCAGCGTTTTGTGTATGTTGCTTTGCATTTCCAGCATCAGCAGATTTTCTCAAGTTTGTGTTTCCTATTCTCTACAATCAGATTCCTTCATCAGCCCTTTTCCTTTTCCACATCCCACCTCCTAGATTCTTACCTCTACCCACCACCACCTCCCCCCAAACCTGGCTTCACCTATCACCTTCTAGCTGGTCCTCCTTTCCTTTTCTTCCCCCGCACCCATTCCTTTCCTGGCCTGCTGAAGAGCCTTGGCTCTTGACTGTTTATTAATTTTCATAGATGGTGCCTGGCCTGCTGAGTTCTCCAGTAGTTTGTACATGTTCCTGAAATGCTGCTTTGGTCAATTGTGGTTTCCGAAAGATACTCTCCTTCATTTGCCTATAATCATTGGGAGCCAAAGGGCCTGTTTCGGTCACTGATTTCTCTGCTCCATTCTATTCAATGTTGTTTGTGATTGCTGTTCCCTCTAAGCTGCATGGGTGTGCAGCTGCGTAGTAACTGAAATGCTCCCATGCGCATAGCCTTTGCTGCCGCACAGCTTGAATTGGACGCAGCTAGAATAAGTGAAACATAGAAGTTTTTTTTTGTATTATTTCATTATACCCCTTAACTAATGAATAAAATCAAAAGTGTTTTTTTTTCCTATTTTCATTCTAAGTGTTTGTAGTAAGCTTAATACAAAAAATTAACGCTGCAGTTTTCAGGCAGAATGATAAAAAAGAAAAAGACTCCTGCTCAGAGCAATGGTTGGTCCACGCAGCCGTAAAAGAAGTTAGAGAGAATGTTGTGTGTCATACAGAGGTTATAATTTTGCACAGTTCTCCAACTGGGACCTCACAAAGGTAATGTCTAAATTTAAAGCAGCTTTGCGGATTTTTGCATTTCATTGCTCTAGATTTGGAGCCTGCGTGTTTTGTTCTTATACTGCATATTGTTCCCAACTAGGGATTTTACCTTTGTGATTTGTGATTCTGTTTCCAGTATTTGTGCCTCTAGCTTCCTTTATGAAACAAATGGCTTTGTCACTTGGGACATATACAAAGGCTGGAGTTTGTAATGTGCAATCTTCCTTTTGTTTCTGCCATTTCCTCTGCCTTCTCCACTGTTCCACTGAAGCCCCCTAGGCCTGAGTCGACATAGTAGTAGTACAACACTGGGTCAAGGGTGTATCTTATTTTTTGATTGAACCCTTTATAACCTTCTATTCTGAGCTGAATTCAATAACTTTACACTGTAGTTCTGTTTATTTCCAGTAATCTTTCAATTCTCAACTTTCAATAGTTATTACCATGCAACCATCAAGCTCCTGAACCAGTGTGGATAACTTCGCTCACCTCAAAGCTGAAATGACTCCACAACCAGCAGACTCTACAGCTCATGTCCTCAGGATTAGTTATTTATTTTTATTTGCACAATTACTTTTTTTGCGTTCATTGGTTATTTATCAGTCTGTTTTTGGATAACATTTCATGAAAATGCCTGCAGAAAATTAATCTCAAGGTAGTATATGGTGACATATTGCATACACACTTTAATAAGCTTGCTTTGACTCACTTTCTCTTCCTCCAAGCCCATTAAGTTTCCACTCTTTTCCCCTTTGCCTTGCACTATCAATTCCAGTTATTTAGAGTTCCACCCAGACAAGCAAGACCTCATATTCCATCTGGGTAGCCTCCAACCTGATGGCATGGGCATCAGTTTCTCTAAGTTACTGTAATTTTTCCCTCTTCCCCTTCCCTCATCTTCCACTCCCCGCTCTTGCTCCCCGCTTGCCTTTCTTCTCTTCATCTGCTTATCACCTCCTCCATCCCTTCCTCCTGTGGTCCACTGTCCTCTACTTTTACCTTTTCCTCCTAACACCTCCCAGCTGATTAATTTATACCCTTCCCAAAAGCACTTTCTCTCTCACCTGGTCTTGCCTATCATCTGCCACCCCCACTGTATTCTGGCTTCTTCCCCATTTCTTATCAGTCCTGATGAAGGAATTTGGCCCAAAGTGTCGACTGTTCATTTCCTTCTTGACCAGATGAGGTCCTCCAGCATTTTGCTTGTGTTGCTTGCTTGAGATTTCAACATCTGCAGAATCTCTTGGGTTCATAAACCCTCCCTTTTGTTCTTCCTTCCAGAATTCCTGCCACAAATCTCAAAACGGTCAAATCTCTTCTTTCTTCCAGGTTTAATGAGGGATCAGTATCCTGAAACATTAACACTTGTGTCTCAGATCCTGAATAAATTGCTGTGTATGTTCTACTTTTACTCAAGATTAGCACCATCTGCAGAACTTTATTGATGTCGAAGTTTGGTTTCTTTGTACTATTGATTAGATAATCAATTGTTGTATTGGAAGGACCTATGGACATATGAGTATATCCAGTACTTGATCGTGTTCTTCCTATTGAAAGGAGATTAAGAGGGGGTGAGGCTGTGGTAGGGGCTAAGAATAAAGGGAGTAATTAATTTAACTAAAATGTTTATCTGATGGCCCGGACAGTAGGTGCGATTGAGTGTTGTGAAGGGTGTGGGTAATTTTACAGTAAATAAGAAACTATTAACCAATGACTGTTCATGGATTTCTTTATTTTACTCTTTAATCGATGTACAGGTATTCCAAAGTTGGTCTCCCCTCAATGACTCTACATACACCTCTTGCTGTCTCAAGAAATCAAGCCAGCATAATCAGTGACCCCTCCCACCCCAGTCATTGTCTCTCCTCCTCCCCCCTCCCTCCCTCAGGCAGAAGATACAAAAACCAGAAAGCATGTACTAACAGATCGAGGACAGCTTTAATTCTGCTTTCATTAGTCTTGAACAGACCACTTGTACGTTAAAAGATGAACCTATTTCCTTGTCTACCTCTTGCACTGGTGTGACCCTTTTACTTTGGTTGTCCACCTGCACCGCCCTCTCTCTGTAGCTGCTACACTCTATACTCAGTGTCCACTTTATTAGGTGCACCTGGTCACTAATCACCCAGTCATGTGGCAGCATCTCGTACATAAAAGCATGCAGACGTGGTCAAGAGGTTTAGTTGTTCAGACCAAACATCAGAATGGGGGAAGAAACATGATTGTGATTTTGACCATGGAATGAATGATTGGTGGTGCTAGATGGGTTGGTTTGAGTACCTCAGAACAGCTGATTTCTTGGGATTTTCATGCAACTTGTAGAGAATTTCTGTGAAAAACAAAATACATCCAGTGAGCAGCAGTTAAGTGGACAGAAACTCCTTGTTAATGAGGGAAGTCAAAGGAGAATGGTCAGAGAATGGCCAGACTGGTTCAAACTGACAGGAAGGTGACAGTAACTCAAATAACCACATTACAACAGTGGTGTGCAGAAGAGCATCTCTGAAGGCACAACACATTGAACCTTGAAGTGGATGGGCTATAGCAGCAGAAGACCATGAACATAAACTCAGTGACCACTTTATTAGATGCTTCCTGTACTTAATAAAGTGGCCACTGAGTGTATTCTGCATTGATTTTTGCTATCTCGATGTATTTGTGTATGGTGTGATCTGTGTGGATAGCATGTAGATCAAAAACTTTTCAATATCTCGGTACCAGTGACAATAATAGAACAATACCATTACATTGACTAAATATGTACTATTTTTATTTTCTTGCTAGGTGATTAATGTGAGAACGCTCTCTCAGACGGCACGAATGCGAAGCATCTGTCACAAGATCCTGCTGCAGATCAACTCCAAACTAGGTGGAGAGCTCTGGGGTGTGGACATACCTCTGGTGAGTGCAGGGTTAGGCACCAAAGGCATTCTTGTGTATTCTGGTAAAGGTGTTGCTGTGCTGTAGGACCACCTCTGCCAACAATACAGTGATTGACACACACCACTTGTTGTGGAGTAGAACAGGAATACTCAGTTAGTCTGAGGGAGCAGGACATGTCATCTTAGTCTTTCATGAGATGCCTTATCCAGAGTATTTCAAAAATCTACATACATTACATCAGGATTATCTGTTAACACCTCAAAATAAAACTAATAAACGAGACTTTTTGAAATCCACGTAATTTTTTATTCTGTACTTTTCTGGATGATTTTTCTTCTCTTGTATAGCTCGTGTAAGGCTTACATCAGCTATCCACTCATGCTCTGTCACCTACATCTTTTTTTCCAATGAATAATTAAGTTTGTATTACAAAGCCTCTACTCTTTATTTTTAACAACAAGGATAAAATCCATTGTGAGCAAAGGTTTCATCCCCTTTGAGGTTTTCTACTCCATATGAGCTCCTTTCATTACTTACCCTGCCAGATCCTGATTCCATATAACCATATAACAATCACAGCACGGAAACAGGCCATTCCGGCCCTCCTAGTCCGCGCCGAACTCTTAATCTCACCTAGTCCCACATACCCGCACTCAGCCCATAACCCTCCACTCCTTTCCTATCCATATACCTATCCAATTTTACCTTAAATGACACAACTGAACTGGCCTCTACTACTTCTACAGGAAGCTCATTCCACACAGCTATCACTCTCTGAGTAAAGAAATACCCCCTCGTGTTTCCCTTAAACTTTTGCCCCCTAACTCTCAAATCATGTCCTCTCGTTTGAATCTCCCCTACTCTCAATGGAAACAGCCTATTCACGTCAACTCTATCTATCCCTCTCAACATTTTAAATACCTCGATCAAATCCCCCCTCAACCTTCTACGCTCCAATGAATAGAGACCTAACTTGTTCAACCTTTCTCTGTAACTTAAGTGCTGAAACCCAGGTAACATCCTAGTAAATCGTCTCTGCACTCTCTCTAATTTATTGATATCTTTCCTATAATTCGGTGACCAGAACTGTACACAATATTCCAAATTTGGCCTTACCAATGCCTTGTACAATTTTAACATTACATCCCAACTTCTGTACTCAATGCTCTGATTTATAAAGGCCAACGTTCCAAAAGCCTTCTTCACCACCCTATCTACATGAGACTCCACCTTCAGGGAACTATGCACTGTTATTCCTAGATCTCTCTGTTCCACTGCATTCCTCAATGCCCTACCATTTACCCTGTATGTTCTATTTGGATTATTCCTGCCAAAATGTAGAACCTCACACTTCTCAGCATTAAACTCCATCTGCCAACGTTCAGCCCATTCTTCTAACCGGCATAAATCTCCCTGCAAGCTTTGAAAACCCACCTCATTATCCACAACACCTCCTACCTTAGTATCATCAGCATACTTACTAATCCAATTTACCACCCCATCATCCAGATCATTTATGTATATTACAAACAACATTGGGCCCAAAACAGATCCCTGAGGCACCCCGCTAGTCACCGGCCTCCATCCCGATAAACAATTATCCACCACTACTCTCTGGCATCTCCCATCTAGCCACTGTTGAATCCATTTTATTACTCCAGCATTAATACCTAACGACTGAACCTTCTTAACTAACCTTCCATGTGGAACTTTGTCAAAGGCCTTGCTGAAGTCCATATAGACTACATCCACTGCCTTACCCTCGTCAACATTCCTCGTAACTACTTCAAAAAATTCAATAAGGTTTGTCAAACATGACCTTCCATGCACAAATCCATGCTGGCTACTCCTAATCAGATCCTGTCTATCCAGATAATTATAAATACTATCTCTAAGAATACTTTCCATTAATTTACCCACCACTGATGTCAAACTGACAGGTCTATAATTGCCAGGCTTACTTCTAGAACCCTTTTTAAACAATGGAACCACATGAGCAATACGCCAATCCTCCGGCACAATCCCTGTTTCTAATGACATCTGAAAGATCTCCGTCAGAGCTCCTGCTATCTCTACACAAACTTCCCTCAAGGTCCTGGGGAATATCCGGTCAGGACCCGGAGATTTATCCACTTTTAAATTTCTTAAAAGCGCCAGTACTTCCACCTCTTTAATTGTCATAGGTTCCATAACTTCCTTACTTGTTTCCCACACCTTACACCATTCAATATCCTTCTCCTTAGTGAATACCGAAGAGAAGAAATCGTTCAAAATCTCTCCCATCTCCCTCGGCTCCACACATAGCTGACCACCCTGATTCTCTAAGGGACCAATTTTATCCCTCACTATCCTCTTGCTTTTAATATAACTGTAGAAGCCTTTCGGATTTACTTCCACCTTATTTGCCAAACCAAACTCGTAACTTCTTTTAGCTTTTCTAATCTCTTTCTTAAGTTTCCTTTTACATTCTTTATATTCCTCGAGCAATTCCTTTACTCCATGCTGCCTATATCTATTGTAGACATCCCTCTTTTTTCGAACCAAGTTTCTAATATCCCTTGAAAACCATGGCGCTTTCAAACCTTTAACCTTTCCTTTCAACCGAACAGGAACATAAAGATTCTGTACCCTCATAATTTCACCCTTAAATGACCTCCATTTCTCTATTACATCCTTCCCATAAAACAACTTGACCCATTCCACTCTCTCTAAATCCCTGCGCATCTCCTCAAAGTTAGCCTTTCTCCAATCAAAAATCTCAACTCTAGGTCCAGTCCTGTCCTTCTCCATAATTATATTGAAGCTAATGCTATTGTGATCACTGGACCCGAAGTGCTCCCCAACACATACATCTGTCAGCTGACCTATCGCATTCCCTAACAGGAGATCCAACACTGCCCCATCTCTAGTCGGTACTTCTATGTATTGTTGCAAAAAGCTATCCTGCACACATTTCACAAACTCTAAACCATCCAGCCCTTTTACAGAATGAGCTTCCCAATCTATGTGTGGAAAATTAAAATCTCCCACAATCACCACCTTGTGTTTACTACAAATATCTGCTATCTCCTTACACATTTGCTCTTCCAACTCACGCTCCCCATTAGGTGGCCTATAATACACTCCTATCAGTGTTACTACACCTTTCCCATTCCTCAATTCCACCCAAATAGCCTCCCTAGAGGAGCTCTGTAATCTATCCTTCCAAAGCACCGCCATAAGATTTTCTCGGACAAGCAATGCAACACCTCCTCCTCTGGCCCCTCCTACTCTATCACACCTGAAGCAACTAAATCCAGGAATATTTAGTTGCCAATCACACTCATTCACTTACTCATTGTACATTAAAACCTACAGTGAAATGCATCATTTGCATTGACAACCTACACAATCTAACGATGGGCTGGGGACAGCCTGCATGTGTCATCATAGCGTGTCCACAGTGCTCAGCAGAGCAACAACAAAACAAGCCCCATTCCCACCCACCCACTCACACACTTACAGCAGACATTCCTGCACTCCCAGACAGTCTGCCTCCAGCAGACTCAGATATCACTCCTCCAATTTTAAGCCAAGCTGACTTGGGAGGGGAGGAGTATGCAATTGGTGAAGCCAGGTGAAGGAGAATGTGGAGGAGGGGTCGTTAAAATGAGAAGCTGGGAGATCAATGTGAGAGATAAAGGGCTGTAGGTGGAGGAATCTTAATGGAGAGGAGAGTGGGCTGTGGAAAGAATGGTACCAGAGGAAGGTGATGGACAGGTGAGGAGAAGAGAAGGGGTGACAACGTAGAGAATAGAAAGAGGGGGAGGGGGGAAATCGATGTTCGTGCCATTATTTTGGAGGCTTCACAGATGCAATATGAGGTGTTACTCTTCCAGCCTGAGTTTGGGCTCATCGTGGCAGTAGGACCGATGTGTTGGAAAGGGAGCAGGAATAGGAATTGAAATGGTGGCCACCAGGAAATCCTGCTTTTTGTGGCAGATGGAGAGAGGCACTTGATGGAACAAAGTGAAATCCTTCTGGCAGAGGAGAGTGGTGGATGAGCCATATCCTTATTAGCTATGTGGGATAAGTTTACAGCAAAAGAGTCTGCACTTAACCCACCCCACCATGCTACAATTAGATGCCAATCTTCAGGAACAAATTAAAACTTCGAACTACTCATGTTAGTGGTTAAACAATTAAGTTTGCATATCAGATGTCTACCTGGTAAGGGGCTTCCAATCTACTCCAGCCCCTATTTGCAGTGATAGTGAGCTTGTTGTGTAAAAGTTGGCTACTAATTTGCACACGTTACAGCTTCTAAATCAGAATCAGGTTTATTATTGCTGACATGAGTTGTGAAATTTGTTTTCCTGCAGCATTACAGTGAAATGTATTAAAATACTATAAGTTACAAAAAGAAATGTGAAAAGTAATGCAAAATAGTGAGGGGGGAGAAAAGCGACGAAACAGACTTTTAAGATCGCAAACCAGCGGGTTGCTGTTATGTCTCCCACTCGCTGTGAAGATGGGGGACACCTCTCTCTCCTTTGCCAGGGAGAGAGAGAGAGAGAGAACCTGTGGGTTGTCAAATTTGGATGAAATGCAAAGCTTTTTGGATAACTGCAAGGTCTGTGTCTTTGCTGTGGCTCAGTGATTGTACCGATGTGTGTTTATTTTTGCTGGTGGGGGGAGGGAGATTGTTGCTTGCTGCCGCTTACACACGGTAGGGGGGAGCTGGGGGGGGGAATTTGGGGTTCTCACGTTTAACTGTCGCTCATTCTTTGGGGCATTTCTGTTTTTGTGGATGTTTTGCGAAGAAAAGGCATTTCAGGATGTATATTGTATACATTTCTTTGTCATTAAACTTGACCTTTGAGTATTCACAGGTTCTGATGAAGGGGAATGAAGTGTTCCCAAAATGTTGAGTGTGCGTTTTCAGGCTCCTGGACTGCCAGCTGAATATTTGAAGAAGCCCTTGATGGTGGGAGGTTTGTGCTCTTGATGGGCTGGTTGAGTTCCCCACTTCCCTGAAGATTTTCCCAACTTGCTTGAGTCTCATTGACTGTGAAGCAGTTGAGTCAATCAGAGGAAACCTTTTAGAAATCCAGATTTGAGTTTGTTCAATGACAGAGCTGAATTGAAGAGTTGAAGTTTTGATTGCTTCTTATTTGAGCAATTAATTTAAGAACCAGCATATACTGCATTGCTATTTTGGGTTACTGTGCCTCACTCATGCCACCTCTTCAGGCTACCATCCATTTCTCTCCCATGTTTGTACTGAGAGGTCATATTGATAACCAGAGGACATAAAACCTCACTATAATCTGAAAGTGTTTCTGAGATAATTCAAAATCGTTTAATGTCATTTCCAGTATATTATGATTATTTATGTGACAAGCATGTATATAGTTAAATGACAATAAATTTGACTTGAAGTGCAAAGGAGAATGAATGAATTGTTACTCCGGATCCAATGCAGCACAAAAGACAACATTGAGATAAAGTGCACAATAATTAATATGTAAGTGCTTAAATATGTAAGATAGCATATATCCATCATGGGCACTAGCCTCCGTAGTATCCAGGACATCTTCAAGGAATGAACCATAGAACATTACAGCACAGAAACAGGCCTTTTGGCCCTTCTTGGCTGTGCCGAACTGTTTTTCTGCCTAGTCCCACTGACCTGCAACTGGACCATATCCCTCCATACACCTCTCATCCGTGTACCTGTCCAAGTTTTTCTTAAATGTTAAAAGTGAGCCTGCATTTACCACTTCATCTGGCATCTCATTCCACTCCCCCACCACTCTCTGTGTGAAGAAGCCCCCTCCCAATGTTCCCTTTAAACTTTTCCCCCTTCACCCTTAACCCATGTCCTCTGGTTTTTTTCTCCCCTAGTCTCAGTGGAAAAAGCCTGCTTGCATTCACTCTGTCTATACCCATCATAATTTTATATACCTCTATCAAATCTCCCCTCAATCTTCTATGCTCCAGGGAATAAAGTCCTAACCTATTCAACTTTTCTCTGTAACTCAGCTTCTCAAGTCCTGGTAACATCCTTGTAAACCTTCTCTGCACTCTTTCAACCTTATTAATATCCTTCCTGTAATTCAGTGACCAAAACTGCACACAATACTCCAAGTTCGACCTCACCAGTGTCTTATACAACCTCACCATAACATTCCAAGTCTTATGCTCAGTACTTTGACTTATAAAGGCCAAGGTACCAAAAGCTCTCTTTACTACCCTATCTATGATGCCACTTCTTGGAAATTTTGTATCTGTATTCCTAGATCCCTCTGTTCTACTGCACTCCTCAGTGCCCTACCATTTACCTTGTATGGTCTACCTTGGTTTTTCCTTCCAAAGTGCAATACTTCACACTTGTCTGTATTAAACTCCACCTGCCATTTTTCAGCCCATTTTTTCAGCTGGTCCAGATCCCTCTGCAAGCTTTGAAAACCTTCCTCACTGTCCATTACACCTCCAATCTTTGTATGATCAGCATTATCATCCAGATCATTGATATAGATGCCTTATAAAGGTGGCATCGTCATTAAGGACCCACATCACCCAGGACATGCCCTCTTCTCATTGTTACTGTCAGGAAGGAGCTACAGAAGCCTGAAGGCACACACTCAGTGATTCAGGAACTGCATCTTCTCCCCTGCCATCCAATTTCTGAAAGGGCATTGAACCCATGAACACTACCTCACTACTTTTTTAACTTATTTAATTTAACTACACACTCCCAGTGTGTGCTCTCCTGTTTCAAATTGTCTATCATTGTCCCTGTACCTAAGAAAACCAAGGTAGCATGCTTGAATGACTGGCACCCTGTTGCAAATATAAGCAAAAACATTGAGAGGCTGGTTAAAGACTACATCTGCAGTGTGCTACCACCCACACTGTACCTCCTACAAATTGCTTACTGATGGAACTGGTCTATCGATGATGCCATAGCCACAGCACTACACACTGTCCTCACTCACCTGGAGAAGAGGGATGCAAACATTAGAATGCTGTTCTGGGCTCCCTCATCTCTGACCCTCAGTACAGATGCCCCTCAGGGTTATGTCCTACATCCCCTCCATACTCACTTTACGCAGACAGCTCTAATCTGCTGATCAGATTCGCAGATGACCCAACGTTGATAGGCCTTATTTCTAGCAGTGACGAGACAGCCTGACAGATGAGAGGTTAACACCCTGACACAGTAATGCCAAGATAACAACGTCTTCCTCAATGTCCAAGAAACAAAAGAACGGAGACAAGATCAACATCAATGGGACTGCATTTGAGAGGGTGAGCAATTTCAGGTTCCTCGGTATATACATCACCAAATATCTCACCTGGACTGTACACACTGGCTGTGTGACAAAAAAAAACATAACAGCATCTCTTCTACCTCAGGCAATCGAAGAAATTTGGCATGAGCCTCCAAATCTTCAAGACCTTCTACAGGGGCACCATTGAGAGCATCCTGACTGACTGTATCACAGCCTGGTACGGGAACTGCATCAACTTTGGTCGCTGAGCACTGCAGAGAGTGGTACAGACAGCCCAGTGCATCTGCGGATGTGAACTTACCTCCATTGAGGACATTTATAGCAGCAGGTGCATGAAGAAGATCATCAGGGACACCAGTCACCCCAACCACAAACTGTTTCAGCTGTTTCTGTCTGGCGAACGCTACCACAGCACTAAAGCCAGAACCAACAGGCTACAGGACAGCTTCTTTCTACAAGCTTTTAGACTTATAAATTCAAATATCTGTACACTGCAAATGGAGTCATAAGATTTTTATTCCCGCATGTTGTGGGATGGATGTAAGATTTTAAAAAATGAATATCTTTTAAAATTTATATATATTTACTATAATTTAATGTTTTTCTATTATTATGTACTGCTTTATGCTGCTACTGCAAAGGCAAATTTCATAACGTGTCAGTGATGTTAAACCTGATTCTGATATACATTGTATGTCCATAAAGTGATGCTAGGTACAGTTGTGTCTGCACATAAGTGACTAAAGTAGTGGTGGCTGGGGTTACAGAGAGGTGGGTGAATGGGTGAATTCTCACAATCTTAAGACCTTGCAATGAGCTAGCTGTTCAGCTATTGAAGACAGTTCATAGTGTATTCAGTGTTGTTGGAAGTGCCATGGCCAGTCTGGACCACGCTCACAATTGGAGCGTTGGACCAGACACTGAAGGGCTAATGAATAATGACATGGGGTGTTTTAATACCTACCTGTTTTGTAACGTGTTGGCACGTGGCCTAGTGGATGAGGCATCAGGTCTAGTGATCTGAAGGTCACTGGTTCGAGCCTCAACTGAGGCAGTGCGTTGTGTCCTTGAGCAAGGCACGTAACAACAATTGCTCTGCAACGACACCAATGCCAAGTTGCTTGGGTCCTAGTGTCCTTCCCTTGGACAACATTGGTGGTGTGGAGAGGGGAAGGCTTGCAGCTTGGGCAACTGCTGGTTTCCCATACAACCCTGCCCAGGCCTGCACCCTGGAAACCTTCCAAGGCGCAAATCCATGGTCTTACGAGACTAACGGATGCTTATATAAGTTTTGTAACATTCACTTTAATGTTGTTTCCAGAGTCTCAGCTGAGATTTTATGTTCAAATCTCTGGTAGGTATTTTAGACCCTTCAGGATGGAGGGTGGGAAGCTTGAATACATGTACTTAGCCCGTTGTGGATCAAGTGATAGGCCTCTGTTCTCTGATATTAGTCACTGTGGTTACTTTGTCTAAGTTGGATGTCTAAATGACTGTTATTTCTATGTACATCTGGCCCATTTTAGAAGCAGCTGATGGTGGTAGGAGTGGATGTGTACCATGACCCCATTAGGGGAAAGCAGTCTGTTGTTGGATTTGTTGCCAGCTTAAATAAGTAAGTACCTGTTGTTGTTTTATTTCCAGTGAGATTTCATGATGTATACCAGATTCTGATTCACTGCAGTTACTCAAACAGTTTTTCTTCCTGTGCGCACATTCTAAATTGGCTCTGACCAGACCACTTTAAATCCTGAGATCCTCTGACCCTGCAGTCAGTGAAGGAAGAGCCCAGAGTTGAATGTAGATTCTCTTCCCACTCAGTTGTCAGTACAGTGGTTGTTTCATACTTTTGTCTCCCCTAATTCCTTTTCCCCTGTTGATATGCTTGTCGCGTTGTTTTGCCCCATTCCCACCTTGCTGTGTATCAGTGTGCTCACCTCGGGGCTGTATAAATTCCTCTGTGTTCTCGTGTCTCTGCCTCCCCTGTTAACATAGAATATAGAGCAGGCCCTTTGACCCTCAATGTTGTGCCAAACCAGTTCAATTAGTCGTCTAATAGCCAACTATACTAATCCCTTCTGCCTACACATTCACGTATGTACCCATCTAAGAGTCTCTTAAAAATCCCTAATGCACCTGCCTCCACCACCAACACTATCTCCGCTCAAGATCCATGAAGCGTTCTGATCTTCTCACCAGGTCTCACCTATCACCTGCCAGCTTGCACTGCTCCCCCTCTACCACCTTATTCTGGTTCTGCTCCCTTCCTTTCCAGTCCTGATGAAAAGTCTAGGCCACAGTCTCCCATCCCCAGATAGGAGAGAGGAGCAAGTGTTAACTGTATGAGAGGGAGAGTTGGTTGACTCCACAAAAAAAGATTGGGGTGGCAGAGAGGGGAAAACGGTCAACCTCCATCACCCAGGACATGCCGTCTTCTCATTGTTACTGAAGGAAGTGAAGGCACACAGAGATGCAGGAACAGTTTATTCCCCTCTGCTAGCCAATTCCTAAATGGACATTGAACACAAGAAACTATCTCACTTGTATGATTTCTGTTTTTGAACTATTTTTAATTTAACTAGTTAATAACATATGCTTATGTAATTGATTTACTTTCATTTCTATATTATCATGTATTGAATCGTGTTGCTGCCATTGTTAACAAATTTCACAACATATACTGGAGTTATTAGACCTGATTCTGATTTTAATTTCTGAAGCTCTGGAGTTTATAACCCAGAGTTTATGCAACCTTCCACCCTTGACAGAGATGTACAAGATAAGAGCCGTAGATCTAGTGGATAGCCAGTGACTTTCTCAGAGTGGAAATAGCTAAAAGGAGGGGACATAGTTTTATGGTGATTGGAGGAAAGTACAGGATGGATGTCAGAGGCAAGTTTTGTTTTACAGAGTGGTGGGTACATGGAACAAACAGCCAGAGATGCTGGTTGAGTTGGATAATTAGGGATATTTAAGAAACTCCTAAGACAGGCACATGGATTAAAGAAAAATGAAGGGCTATGTGGGAGGGAAGGGTTAGATTAATATTGGAATAGATTAAAAGATCGGTACAACATTGTGAGCCGAAGGGCCTGAACTGTTCTTTGTGTTAATCACTTCTCTCAGTAAATGTGCCCCTTAAGCTCTGCCCAGTCCCAATCAGTCTGGTGACGTTCTCCTGCATTTCCTAGAGCTCTAGTAAATCCTTAGATAGGGAGAAAAGACGTTTGTACACTATTCCGGGTGTGGTCTCACCAAGATATCCTGAGGAAGTAGACAAAGTGTTGTTAGACAATCTTCAGGTAGTCAGCATTCTTGCACTTCAGCATTGCTCTTGCTCTTCAGCAATGCCTTGCTCTTACTGAACTGTAGTAATAGATTGTAAAATAAAAACAAAATGCTAGGACTTTGCTGATAGAAAAATGCTTACATATGTAGAGACTAAATGCTAGAAAGAGCAACAGGTGTTCTGAATGTCAGGGCCTTTCATGAGAATTAAGATACTGAAAATAAAGAGCTTTGAAGATGCCGAAATGTAAACAAACACAAAGTGACCTTGAGTAAATATCAGGAGAGATTAAATGATCAATGAGATGATACAAGAGCAGATTAGGCCATTCAGCCCATCAAGTCTGCTTTGCCATTTCATCATGGCTGATCCATTTTCCCTCTCAAACCCATTCTCCTGTCTACTCTCCATAACCTTTGATGCCCAGACTAATTAGAAATCTGTCATTCACTGTGATGAAGTGCTTTAAGAGGTTAGAGAGGTCACCCCTTGCCTGAGAAGCAACTTGGATCTGTTCCAATTTGCCTACCAGGACAGGTCCACAGCAGATGCCATCACGTTGGCTCTTCACTCAATCCTGGAATATCTGGACAGCAAAGGTGCATACATCAGGATGCTCTTTATTGACTACAGCTCAGCATTCAGTACCATCGTGCCATCAAAACTAATCAACAAGCTCCAAGGCCTTGGCCTCAATAGCTCTTTCTGCAATTGAACCCTCTGTTTCCTCACTTGCAGACTCTGGTCAGTTCAGATTGGCAACAGCCTCTCCTCCCTGAACTCCATCAGCACGTGCACTCTAGGCTCTGTGCTTACCTCCCTTCTCCACTTGCTTTACACTAGCATCTGTATGGCTAAGCACCACTCCAATGCCATATGCATGTTTCCTGATGACACCACTGTCATAGGCTAAATCAAAGGTTCTATTCTGAGACTGTGCCCTCTGGCCCTAGTCTCCCCCCACTATAGGAACCATCCTCTCCACGTCCATGCCTTTCAGTAGGCTTCAATGAGATCCCCCTCATTCTTCTAAACTCCAGCAAGTACAGGCCCAGAACCATCAAATGCTGCTCATACATTAATCCATTCATTCTGGGGATAATTGTTGTGGACCTCAAGCAGATGGATAGTTTGCTCAGTAGTTTGGTCTTTCTGCATCATACACAGGCTTCTGTGTGCCACCGATGTGGTTCTCAATGCCGACCCCAATATTATTAGCCAAAAAATATTGTTTCTACGGGGAGGCCTCCAGCACAGCTTTGGATTGTTTCTTCCTGTGCACCATCTCATCTGTTGCTGTGGCAAAGCTTGGGTCTGTTTCTGGAGGACATCTGGATGGAAAGCAAAATAATTATTGTGAATTGCTAGAAGGAGATGCTGGAAATAGTTTATTGTTGTCACACCAACAATGTGCAGGACAGTGTAACAGCTTCAGAAAGAGCAGAGCAGGTAGACATTGAGTTACAAGGCCATAACAAGATAGATTGTGAAGTCACAGGTCCATTTTATCATACAAGAGGACCATCCAATAGTCTTGTAACAGTGAGATAGAAGCTGTCCTTGAGCTAGCTATTATGTGCTTTCAGGCTTTTAGATCTTCTGTCCAATGGGAGAGGGGGGAAGAGAGAGTGTCCAGGGTGGATGAGTTTGGTGACAATCCAACAGATACATTGATCACTATTACAGATGCTTGTCGGTCTTTGCAAACTCATTCAAATTTTAATAGCCCTGCTGTTGTGGGATTTGAACTCATTCTGTAGTCATAGGCTGACCAGTTGTCTGGGCGTCTGGCTGCTCATGGACTAGCTGGCCTGTGCCTAATGTGTACTGCGACTAGTCGTAACTCATTATTTATTATTAATGTCACCACATTTTACCTTGAGATTCATTTTCTTGTAGGCATTTACAGGAAAATAATGAGGGAATGGGGATGAAAGGAATCAAGATCCACTATGATAGAATGGTGGAGCAAACTAAATGGGCTGGATGGCCTGATTTGTTCCTGTCGTATGGCCTTATAAATACAATAAAATTTATGAGAAAATCTATACATACTGAAAATAATGACTGACAAACAGCCAGTGTGTGATGCTGGTTAAATGTGGATAATGAATTGATATATCTGGCCTGTTCCTGCTCCAAGGTCAATGACCAAGTGGTTTTCAAGGGTGACGTTCCAGATGCCTGAGGAGGAAATCATCAGTGGCTTAAAGATCTGTATGGTGGCATCCTTGAAGAAATATCATGAGGTAACAATTTGTATTCCAACAAGCAAAGGAATAGAATGTGCTTATCAAAGTACTGTTGGAGATTGCACGTGCAGTGAGACTGGATGAGAGCTACTCCGTCTGATTCACTCATCTGTTCAAGTTCAGTTTATTGCCATTCAACCGTACACATGTATACCGTCAATCGAAACATGTTCCTCCAAACCAAGGTGCACAACACTATATATAACATAACACATGAAGTAAATTTTCACAAATAATAAGATGCATTTACATGTTAGAAAGAAAACACTGTAATGCTACAGGTGCTTTGTACGTAATGAGACCCAGGTGGTGGCAGGGAGTTAGTAGTCTCACAGCCTGGGGGCAGAAGCTGTTTCCCATCCAAACAGTTCTTGTCCTAATGCTATGGTACCTCCTGCCTGATGGTAGGGGGTCAGAGATTGTTGGATGGATGAGAGTGATCATCGACAATGCTGAGGTACTCAGTGCTCCTAATAAATATCTCTGATGGGTGGAAGAGAGACCTCGATAATCCTCTCAGCAGTCCTTGGAACCCTTTGTAGGGATTTGCGATAGGATGATTTGCAATTCCCGTACCAGACTATGATGCAACTGGTCAGGACACTCCCAGTGATGCCCTTGTAATAAAACGGGTTAGAATGGTTGGGGGGTGGGGGAGAAGCCTCACTTACCTCAATCTCCTCAGGAGCTGGAGATGCTGCTATTCTTTATTGACCAAAGATATGGTGTTGAGGGACTAGGTGAAATCTTCCATTATGTGCATCCTAGGACCTTGGTGGGCCTGCATCTTCCTGTAGTCCAGGGGTGTCAAACTCATTTTAGGTCACAGGCCGGATTGAGCAAAATGCAGCTTCATGCGGGCCGGATCAGTCGGACGCGTGCGAACGCAACTTTCGTTGCCTCCGTTTTTTCAGCCTGCTCTCATGTGTCTCAGTCTCTGCTATAACTACAAAGTGTTTCACTTTACAAATTCCGTTTCTTATGAAGAAGACTGCCGAGCAAGACTGCCAAATAAACACTAAAAACCCTGAAAACCTGGTACCTGAATAAACTCAGCATTAGCCATATCAAACGCCATAGGCGCTTCGATTACTGGGGCCAGCTTTAATAGTAATTAGATATTATCTCGCAAGCCAAAGATAATTCCACCGCGGGCCTTGAGTTTGACATATATGCTGTAGTCCATAATCACTTCTTTGATCACATCCATGTTGAGATTCAAGTTGTTAACCTCACCCCATTCTGCCAGCCTGCTCTCAGTATGCTGTCATCGTTGTTATCAACAGACTTGGTTGGGTTTGAACTGGATCTGGCAATGCAGTCAGGTGTCAGCGGCTCTGGGGATGTGCCTCGTGCCTGACTGCTTTCAGCGGAATGCCTTCGTTTTGCGCTTTGTCATTGTTAGGATTACATTTAGTGTTCCATCACTGGTGAACACCAGTTAGTTAAAATACTTATGGTGGGATCTTTGAAATAGCAGAGAAACAGGCTATTCAGCCACACACACAAAATGCTGGTGGAACACAGCAGGCCAGGCAGCATCTATGAGGAGAAGCAGTGTCGACATTTCAGGCTGAGACCCTTTTGTTGCTTGAATTTCCAGCATCTGCAGATTTCCTCGTGTAGGCTATTCAGCCTATTGAATCCATGCTGGCCTTCAGAGAACCACTAACATGAATCCCACCTTATTTGATTCTCCCCATATGCCTTTTGAATGTACCACTCACCCACAAGCTAGGGATAGTTCACAGTGGCCAGTTAAACTACTAACTGCCAGGTCTTTGGGAGTGGGGGAAAAACTGGAGTGCCCAGGGATAACTCAAAAATGAAGTGCAGATTTCAGGATCAAACTCTGGGATCATTTGATCTATGAGACACATCCCTGAGTCCCTCGATACTCAGTGAATAGTTAGTTATATCCATCAAAAAAAGGATTGCCAGCAGGGGAAACATAACTGTGGTAAGCTGAACTTGGAAATATCAACACAATGACTTGGAAAAGTATTCAGCTCACAACTATTTTCACACTTTGCTGTCTCATTTTCTAAATTTAAAATATACTGAGGTAAGATTTTTGAGCTAATCTACAAAACATTGTGCATCATGTTAAATCAAAAGAAACATTCCAAAACCTGTCAACAATTCACTATAAATTAAGGCTGAAAAAGTATGTATCCTCTTTGTAATTACTACACTAACTTTCCTCAGATGCAATACTGCATATTACCTTACCAACTCACCCAATTTGTTGACGTAGAAAATTGGAAGATCACATGATTTTGAGTTCATGAATAAATATTTCATCTTGTGGTGGGAAGAGCCTAAAGTGGAATTTTATTGGCCTCGACACTAAGCGGAATGTGTGATGTAAAACTAATACTGCACAGCAGCCAGGTAATACCATTCATACTGTAAAATATGGTGCAGGTAGCATAATGCTATAGGGATGTTTTTCAGCAGTAGAGACTGGAAATCTGGTCGGGATTGATGAGAAGATGAATGCTGATAAATGCAGAGAGATCCTAGATTAAAAACCTGCTAGCCTCTGCCAGAAACTGGAAAGGAAGTTTCTTTCAGCAGGACATTGACCCAAAGCTCACTGCCAGAGCTATCATGGAGTGGCTTCAAAAGGAGAAAATTGATGTCCTTCAGTGGCCCAGTCAGAGTCCTCACCTTAACCTGATCAAACATCTCTGGCAAGACCTCAAGATTGCTGTCCAGTACCACTCCCCAAATAACCTGATACAACTTGAGTAATTTTACAGGGTGGAATAACCAAATCTTAGAAACATAGAAAACCTACAGCACAATACAATCTCTTTGGCCCACAAAGTTGTGTTGAACATGCCCTACCTTAGAAATTACTAGGCTTACCCATGGCTCTCTATTTTTTTTAAGCTCTGTACCTATCCAAAAGTCTCTTAAAAGACCCTATCATATCTGCCTCCACCACCGTTGCCAGCAGCCCATTCCACATTCTCACCATTCTCTGAGTGAAAAAACTTACCCCTGACATCTCCTCTGTACCTACTCCCCTGCACCTTAAACGTGTGTCCTCTTGTGGCAACCATTTCAGCCCTAGAAAAAGCCTCTGACTATCCACACGATCAATTCCTTTCATCTTGTACACCTCTATCAGGTCACCTCTCATCCTCTGTCACTCCAAGGAGAAAAGGCGAATTCACTCAACCTATTCTCATAAGGCGCATGCTCCCCAATCCAGGCCACATTCTTGTAAATCTCCTCTGCACCCTTTCTATGGCTTCCACATCCTTCCTGTAGTGAGGCAACCAGAACTGAGCACAGTACTGCAAGTGGGATCTTACCAGGGTCCTATATAACTGCAACATTACCTGTCGCTCTATAATGTTGTGTAAAACTGAAAGAAACTTGTCCAAAAAGATTACGGGCTATAATAGCTGTGAGGGGTGGTTCAACTAAGTACTGAGTGGGGTCGGTTGGGGGGGGGGGGGGGAAGCAGTGGGTGGGTGTGAGTTCTTTTGAACTGCTGCTATTTCAGTTTTTGAATTTTTTGTTTTCCACACTTTACAATTTTCCCTGTTTTTTGGGGGGTGGGCTCTATGGGGGGAAAAAAGGAGCCTGTGATTCGCAAATAAAAATTCTCAGTTAAATTGATCAGAATTCCCAGTTATATACTCATTTATATGAACAAAGTGTTGGGGGATGAATACTTTTAGAAGCCGCTGTACTTAGAATGTATTGTTTGTTTCACCAGGTGCAGGTCAGTTGGCTAGGCAGAATAATAGTTTAAAACACACTAGATGGCTGAAGGGTGTGTTTCTGTGCTTCATGGTTCTATCACTTAATCAGGAATATTCTCTGTAGTGTTCTCGTGCAGGGTGTAGAAACTCTAAACTAAACACCAAGTTAAACTGTAGCCAATGAGGACAGGATCGCAGTATGACTAACCATTTACTGTTCATTCTTCCACATTAACGTATGGTGAAAACTGTTGATAAAACAATACAAAATATATACAGTATCTGTTTCCTTCTTGGCATCACATTTACATCATAAATACTTGTAAAAGTAAAACTACAACAAACCATATTACATTTAAGTCTCATTAAAGTACAACATACAGTCAGAATCTACCTACGCCATCAACAATTTTAAATACACTTCAACACAACGCTTTCTAGCAACGCTTTCAATAGCACAAGAAAGTAAACTTTATCAGCCGTCATTTCTTTTAACAGAATCAGCGTTAACATTTTTACTTCAACATATCAACTGTCATATGAACTTACGACGTTGCTTCTATGATGTTTCTTAGTGCATAGAAATGGAACTTTTCTCACGTTGCTCCTGCACACACAAGCCCCCGCCTTCCCGTTTCTCCAAACCAGTATTTACTCACAAGACGCAGTGAAACCAGGTGTGATGTCATCACATGCCACGATACATCACAGATAATGAATTTACCTTCAACAACTGCAACGTAGTTATCAACCTTAATTAGAAAATAATTAAAATGAATTATTCAAAGCAAAAATGTAATAAAGCTAAATAAATGCCTTAAGGGCAACACATTCTCATCTTCAATATCTCCTTCCCCACTTTCACTAACTCACTCTTGCGTCAATGCACACTTGCACCCAGTTGGCTTGAGCACTGTATGCGATTGGCAGAGAGATGCAATCAGACCTAGGAGCAGAATTAGACCATGCAGCCCACTGAGTCTGCTCCACCATTCCATCATTATTGATTTATCCCCCTCAGTCCATTCTCCTGCCTTCTTCTCGTAACTTTTGACACCCTTAATCAAAAACATATCAACGTCCGCTTTAGAGATACCCAATGACTTAGCTTCCATAGCTGTCTGTGGCAATGAATTCCACAGATTTACCTCCCTCTGGCTAAAGAAATTCCTACTCATCTCTGTTGTAAAGGATTGTCCTTCTATTGAGGCTGTGCCTTCTGGTCCTAGACCCACCCACTATTGGAAACATCTTGCCCACTCTATCTTGGCCTTTCAGTATTTGGTAGGTTTTCATGTGATCCCCTTTCATTCTTCTAAACTATAATGAATATAGGCCCAGAGCTATCAAACCACTTTTGATACGTTAACTCTTTCATTCCTGGGACCTTCCTTGTGAACCTCAGTTGGATAACTGCACCACACAGAAGTGTGTGTAAGTGTGCATGCTCATTCATTCATTCTCATTGTACAGGTGTCAGTTGAAGATACTGCTCAGCTTTAATTCTAACGTTTAGTTCTAACATTTTACAGATAAACCACTGCCTACCAGCGAAGATTGCCATGTATCGGGATGGAGTATCGGACAGCATGTTGAGTGCTGTGAAGGATTACGAGATTCCACAGCTCCTGAGATGCTTTGAGGTGTTCCCCGACTACCACCCAAAGATGACACTGGTTGTGGTACAGAAGAGGGTTGCCACCAACCTGTACACCAAGGGCAAGTCAGGGAGACTAGAGGTTCCACTTCCTGGTACTGTGCTGGATCACACTGTCATCAGTCAGGAATGGTGAGCTTCACTCTTTGAATGTTTCACACTCCTGCTGTGGTTGTCAAGAGGGTCTTGATGGAGCCTTGTGGTTCTTGCTGTCCTAGCACTTGGTTCTCGCAATAAAGGACGCTCCACGATGCAAGATGAAGAGAAAGCAGTACCCTGCCATTAGCTGCGAAATCTGGTGTTGGGCGATGGAACTATGATTTTGTGCCTTGTGTGTTGCAGAATCCTGGTGGTCTGCATGAAAACTTGTCCAGTGCAAAACAATCTGTATCTGGTAATGTCCGTTTGCTGTCAAAGTGCAGAGATCAGGTCATAGATACAGGCCCTTCATGGAGACTCTTCCAATAGTGGGTGGGTCTAGGACCAAAGGGCGCAGCCTCAATAGAAGGGCACCCCTTTAGAATGGAGAAAGGAGGAGTTTCTTTAGTCAGAGGGTGGTGAATCTGTGGAATTCATTGCCACAGACAACTGTGGAGGCCAAGTCATTGGATATATCTAAAGCGGAGTTTGATAGTTTCTTGATAAGTAAAGTTGTCAAAGGTCACGGGGAGAAGGAAGGAGAATGGGGTTGAGGGAGAAAATTAAGTGACGGGGCAGACTTGTTGGGCCGAGTGGCCTGATTCTGCTCCTTCGTCTTATGGTCTTGAGCCCACCAAAGCTGTGCTTTAACCTCACTCTATCTTTTTACATGATTCTTATTTTACTTTAACTTCTGGCTTTATTTTTTATACATAATTTTTATTTTTATGTTGTTTTCTGTTGCCTGTTCTCTGAACAACACACCACACCAAATTCCTAATACATGTAAATGAAATATAGTGAATAAAGTTGATCCTAACCATCTGCTATCCATTTTACACCATCTTGCCTAAGTCCCCCTTTTTTTTCCATTCTCCCAACACCCTCTATCCTCATGTAACCCCTCACCTACACATACTGGGTAGTTTACAGCAGCCATTGAAAGTAGTCACCCTTGTGGGATGAAACTGGAGCACACAGGGAGAACATCCGAACCCCTCTCAATAGCACCATGGGGTTGGGATTGAACCCGCAGTGTGAGGCAGTAGCTGCACCAGCTGGATTATACAGCATAGTAACAGGCTCTTTTATGCCATTTACACCCTTGTGACCAATTAAACCTACTGACCCACATGTCGTTGGAATGTGAGAGGGAGCCAATGCAGTCACAGGGAGAACGTACAAACTCCTTTTTAACAGCAGCAGGAACTGAGCCTAGGATGTTGGCACTGTAATAACATTACGCTACTCTACCCCACTGTTTGGATTGATCAGTACAAATGTAGACTTGTGTGCTGGCCAATCGCAGGAGCTTCTGGAAGGTACTTTAAATACCATTCCTCATTAGTTTTTCAGCAACTATTAGGTAATTGACGGCTTTCTCTGAAGCATAAACTGCATGGTATTCGTTGTGCTTTTTCCTGTTTTGAAGGTTTGAATTCTTCCTGCTGGCACATGCTGTTCAACGAGGTTGTGCGACTCCTACGCGTTATATATGTTTGCTCAACACTATGAACCTCAGCCCCGACCACGTTCAGAGGTAAGTTGGAAGATGGTAGTGGAGGAAGCACAAATTAAATAAGATTTATAATTTCTCACGTTACTGGGTGATTGTCATCGTGCAAGTCTAACATCAATCTTGTGATGAAGAGAATGTTTAATAGAATTATTTACCACATTTCAATGGTTCAATTTAATATCAGAGAATGTATACAGTATACAACCTGCAATTCTTACTCTTTGCAGACATCCACAAAACAGAAGAAAACCCCAAAGAATGAATGACAGAGAAATATTAGAACCCCAAAGCCCTCCCTCCCATGACAAGCATCAGCAAAGCACAACCCTTCCCCCCCCCCCCAAAAAAAAAACCCACCAAGCAAGAAATAGCAAAGCCCCCAAATAGACCATGATCCAGGTCCATCAAAAACTACCGTCCATAACCCAGCACTTCAACGTGCCACAGGCCCTCCCTCTCACTAACAAGGAAGAGAGAGGTGTCGGCCCTTCTACAGCGAGAGGGGAGACCAAAAGCTTGCTGGTTAATAGATTCTTATACAGTACTCTATACAGCATGCTTGCTGTCATCAGTCAGGGCACTGAGTATAACATTTGAAAAGTCATATTGCAGATGCATAAAACTTTAGCAGGTTTGGAGTGTTGTGGGGAAGGCTGACGAGCTGAGGGCATGGATTGACACGTGAAATTATGACATTGTAGCCATTAGTAAAACTTGGCTACAGGAGGGGCAGGACTGGCAGCTCAATGTTCTAGGGTTCCGATGTTTCAGACGTGATAGAGGCAGAGGGATGAAGGGTGGGGGATGGCATTGCTAATCAGGGAAAATGTTACAGCAGTGCACAGGCAGGACAGATTAGAGGGCTTGTGTTCCAAGGCCATATGCGTGGAGCTGAGAAACAGGAAAGGTATGACCACATTAATGGGGTTGTGTCACAGACACAAGAGATTATAGTCAGCGAGATCTGGAGAAGCAAATCTTCAGAGTGATAGCAGACAACTGTAGTAAACATAAAGTTATGATATTAGGGGATTTTAAGGTTCCACGTGTTGATTGGGACTCCCATACTGTTAAAGGTCCAGACAGGTTAGAGTTTGTAAAATGTGTTCAGGAAAGTTTTCTAAATCAATATACAGAGGTACCGACTAGAGAGGATGCAATATTAGATCTCCTATTAGGAAACGAGTTAGGACAGGTGACAGAAGTGTGTGTAGGGGAACACTTTGGTTCCAGTGATCATAACACCATTAGTTTCAACTTGATCATGGATAAAGATAGATCTGGTCCTCGGGTTGAGGTTCTAAACTGGAAAAAGGTCAAATTTGAAATGAGAAAGGATCTAAAAAGTGTGGATTGGGACTGGCTGTTCTCTGGCAAGGATGTGATTGGTAAGTGGGAGGCCTTCAAAAGAGAAATTTTGAGAGTGCAGAGTTTGTATGTTCCTGTCAGGATTAAAGGCAAAGTGAGTAAGAATAAGGAAACTTGGTTCTCTAGGGATATTTGAACTCTGATAAAGAAGAGAGAGATGTATGACATGTATAGGAAACAGAGCAAATAAGGCACTTGAGTATAAAAAGTGCAAAAAATACTTAAGAAATCAGGAGGGCTAAAAGAAGATTTGAGGTAGCTTTGGCAGTCAAGGTGAAGGATAATCCAAAGAGCTTCTACAGATATATTAAGAGCAAAAGGATAGTAAGGGATAAAATTGGTCCGCTTGAAGATCAGAGTGATCGGCTATGTATGGAACCAAAAGAAATGGGGGAGATCTTAAATGGGTTTTTAGCATCTGTATTCACTAAGGAAACTGGCATGGAGTCAATGGAAATAAGGCAAACAGGTAGTGAGTCATGGAACTTATGCAGATTGAAGAGGAGGAGGTGCTTGCTGTCTTGAGGCAAATCAAAGTAAATAAATCCCCAGGACCTGACGGTATTCTCTCGGACCTTGAAGGAGACTAGTGTTGAAATTGCAGGGGCCCTGGCAGATATATTTAAAATATCGGAATCTACAGGTGAGGTGCCAGAGGATTGGAAGATATCTCATGTTGTTCTGTTGCTTAAAAAAGGCTCTAAAAGTAATCCGGGAAATTATAGGCCGGTAAGTTTGATGTCAGTAGTAGGTAAGTTATTGGAAGGAGTATTAAGAGATGGGATCTACAAGTATTTAGATAGACAGGGACTTACTAGGGAGAGTCAACACGGCTTTGTGCGTGGTAGATCATGTTTAACAAATCCGTTAGAGTTTTTCAAGAAGGTTACCAGGAAAGTGGATGAAGGGAAGGCAGTGGATGTTGTCTACATGGACTTCAGTAAGGCCTTTGACAAGGTCCCACATGGGAGGTTAATTAGGAAGATTTGGTCGCTAAGTATACATGGTGAGGTAGTAAATTGAATTAGACATTGGCTCAATGGGAGAAGCCAGAGAGTGGTAGTGGAGGATTGCTACTCTGAGTGGAGGCCTGTGACTAGTGGTGTGCCACAGGGATCAGTGCTGGGTCCATTGTTATTTGTCATCTATATCAATGATCTGGATGATAATGTGGTAAATTGGATCAGCAAATTTGCTGATGATACAAAGATTGGAGGTGTAGTAGACAGTGAGGAAGGTTTTCAAAGCTTGCAGAGGGATTTGGACCAGCTGGAAAAATGGGCGGAAAAATGGCAGATGGAGTTTAATACAATCAAGTTTGAGGTATTGCACTTTGGAAGGAAAAACCAAGGTAGAACATACAAGGTAAATGGTAGGGCACTGAGGAGTGCATTAGAACAAAGGGATCTAGGAATACAGATACAAAATTTCCTAGAAGTGGCATCACAGGTAGATAGGGTCGTAAAGAGAGCTTTTGGTACATTGGCCTTTATAAATCAAAGTATTGAGTATAAGAGTTGGAATGTTATGGTGAGGTTGTATAAGGCATTGGTGAGGCTGAATTTGGAGTATTGTGAGCAGTTTTGGTCACTGAATTATAGGAAGGATATTAATAAGGTTGAAAGAATGCAGAGAAAGTTTACAACAATGTTGCTGGGACTTGAGAAACTGAGTTACAGAGAAAGGTTGAATAGGTTAGGACTTTATTCCCTGGAGCGTAGAAGAATGAGGGGAGACTTGATAGAGGTATATAAAATTATGATGGGTATAGACAGAGTGAATACAAGCAGGCTTTTTCCACTGTGGCTAAAGGAGAAAAAAAAAAACAGACGACATGGGTTAAGGGTGAAGGGAGAAACGTTTAAAGGGAACATTGTGGGGGGGGGGTCTTCACACAGAGAGTGGTGGGAGTTGGAATGAGCTGCCAGATGAAGTGGTAAATGCGGGCTCACTTTTAACATTTAAGAAAAACTTGGACAGGTACATGGATGAGAGGTGTATGGAGGGATATGGTCCAGGTGCAGGTCAGTGGGACTAGGCAGAAAACTGGTTCGGCACAGCCAAGAAGGGCCAAAAGGCTGTAATGTTCTATGATTAATAGTTCTGACTAGATTGGCCAAAGGGTGTGTTTCTATGTTCTATGAGTCTATGACTCTTATCAACTGCACAAATTTAGATGGCAATTGAAATTTTTATATCCTGGTCTTTGTTTAATATATTGTTTAATTTGGAGAAATCAGCAAGCAAGCCTGGTTGAACTGTAGGATTTTCTGGCCAGACTGCTGTAAAATATGGAATTGAATCAAGATTTCTTCATTGTAATCGGATGCAACTCTTGCGAAGTTTTGATTGAAATGATGGAAATCTTTCTGCCCATTGTGCAATGATTCAGAAGAGCAGCTGGCCTTCTGGAGGGTATTGTACTGTGGGCCATAAACCCTGAGCTTGTTAGCAATACCCATACCTCATAAATCAATCGTTAACCAAGAAGGGGTAGAGGCGTGTACAATTACAACAGTTTAAGAACGCTTGGGCAAGTTCATGGATAGGAAAGGTTTAGAGCAGGGGTTCCCAACTTGGGGTCTTTGAACCCCTCGGATACTGGTAGGGATCCATGACATAAAAAAGGTTGTGAACCCCTGGGTCAAATAAAGGCACATGGGACTGGCTCAAGAGGGCAACCAGCTCAGCATGGATGAGTTGGGCTGAAGGGTCTGTTTCAAGTCAAGTCAAGTCATTTCGACCATAACTGCTGGTACAGTGCATAGTAAAAATGAGACAACGTTTTTCAGGACCATTGTGTTACATGACACAGTACAAAAAACTAGAGCGAACTACGTAATAAAAAAACACAACACTGAGAAAGCTACACTGGACTACAGAACTACACTGGACTGCATAAAGTGCACAAAAACAGTGCAGGCATTACAATAAATAATTGCTGTCTCTCTGAGTTGATACAAGATGAGGAGGAATTTCTTCCATCAGAGGCAGGTGAATCTGTGCAGCTAGTTGCCACGGATGACTGTGGAGACCAAGTCATTGGGTATATTTAAAGCAGAGGTTGATACGTCTTTGATTAGTCAGAGTGTCAAAGGTTATGAGGAGAAGGCAAGAGAATGGGGTCAGGAGGGAAGATCAGTGATGATGAAACGGTGGAGCTGATTCAGTGGGTTAATTGGCCAGAGACAGAGAAGCAGTTTCAGCGACAGGTTACTATCGATGCAATGCTCCTCAGACAGGATGAAGAGATCAATACTCCCCAATGCCATTAGGCTTTACAATTCAACCGCCAGGACTTAAGAACTTTTTAAAAGCTATTATTAATGCTTTTTGAGATAGTGATTTAGATGCATATCATATTTTATACTGTGTTAAGTATTGTATGTAATTAGTTTTGCTACAACAAGTGTATGGGACATTGGAAAAAAGTTGAATTTCCCCATGGGGATGAATAAAGTATCTATCTATCTATCTATCTATCTATCTAATTCTGCTCCTATGCCTTCTGGTATTTTTCTGCCAATCATGTACAGTGCTCAAACTAACTGTGCATGAATGCGAGTTAGTGAAGTGGGAATGGGGGATGTTGAGGGTGAGTGGTCAAGAATGTATGAAAAGAGAACATTCTAATTAAGTGAGCCATGAAACACGGAAATGGCCTTTCAGCCCATCTAGTCCACACCAACCTGTTATATTTACTTATTATATACTTAAAGCAGAGGTTGACAGTTTCTTGATTAGTAAGGGCATCAAAGATTACCGGGAGAAGGCAGGGAATTGGGGTTGAGAGGGATAATAAATCAGCCAAGACGGAATGGTGGGACAGAATTGGTGGGCTGAATGGCCTAATTCTGCTGCTGTGAGAGCCTTTAGTAGTGAGCAAACTGCTTGCTAGAAGCAGTCAGCTCAATTATCAATTTAATCCCAGTGGAAAATCAGCCAGTTGTCTTCCCTTATACTTTATAGCACCAGTGATCAGAGCTCAATTCCCAGTGCTATCTGTAAGGAGTTTGTACGTTCTCTCTGTGACCACTCGGGCTTCCTCCCACATTCCAGAGATGGATGGATTAGAGTTAGTAAGCAGAGGGCACACAAGGTTGCTGCTGGAAGTAAGGTGACACTTGCAGACTGCCCCCAGCACATCCTTGGGCTGTGTTGGTCCTTGACACAAAACATCACATTTCACTGTGTATTTTGATGTACATGCCAAATCAAGACCCCTTTGCGCAAAATGTCAGCTGTTTATTCCACTCAAACGCCACCTGAACAGCTGAGTTCCTTCAGCATTTTGTGTGTGTTACGCTGATGAATAAAGCTAATCTTTAGATTTTTAATCTTTGTGTTGCAGACTCACTTTCAAGCTGTGCCACCTGTACTGGAACTGGTCAGGTACGATCCGTGTGCCGGCGCCCTGCAAGTACGCTCACAGGCTAGCCTTCCTGTGCGGCCAGTCCCTGCACCAGGAGCCAGCCGCCTTGCTGTCTGAGCTGCTGTTTTACCTGTGAAGCCATCAAACATTACACAGTGCAAATGGGACAGCAGTCCATTCAAGGAGCCAAAATGATGGGAGTCCTGCTCAGGCTGGGACAGGGGCTTAGGTTCTGCCCTAAATCTTTTTTTCTCCCCTTGGATGCAAAAGCATTTTTGATTTTAAAGCTATCTTTGTTTCCTGAGTAACACATGGCCGGAAGGAGATGACTGAATAAACAAGACACATAAAGACTGCTCTGAAGCACTATGCTTATTCATGTTAAATGACGGTAGTTAAAATAGATGCTCTAGACCCTAGACTCCAAGTGGTAGACTGAGTTTCAGAGCTCAAAAGGTGTTGGCTCAGCAGAAATATAATGTGTAAAACTTCTGTTTGCAGTCCCACCCAGGAGAGGCAGAAACACCAGTGAGTGCCAAGTTTATCCTGACGTACTTCCTCCTGCCCTTCAAAAGAGGCAGAAGGCACAAACACAGATCCCCATTTGAAGGCAAGAAGAGAAATACAAAATTCCCAGTCAATTCTCAAGCAATCACACCTCTCTAACCCAGGGGCACCCAACCTTTTTTATGCCATGGACTAATATCAGTAAGCAAGGGGTCCACATGTGGACCCAGTGTGTGGTGCGTGGCCAAGTGGTTAAGGTGTTAGACTAGTGATCTGAAGGTTGTGAGTTCAAGCCTCAGCTGAGGCAGCGTGTTGTGTCCTTGAGCAAGGCACTTAACCACACATTGCCCCAGTCCACCCAGCTGAAAATGGGTACTGGCAAAATGCTGGGGGTTAACCTTGTGATTGAACTTGAACATCTGTAAATTCTTTGCTTGCAAATTGAGCTTGTTTTGGTTAGCTGGTAGTTATGTTAATAATCTGTGCCGTAATTGTCTGGGTGAGAGGAGGTTTGTTTTAGATGAGGGCTGGCCAAGTTATTTTATAAATCTTTTGTTCAGTGGATTGTGCACGTGTGGCATTATCTACTCTGGATACCATGTTCAGGGAGTTTATGTAAGAAATTTCTTCACCACACCCCACTCCCTGATCTCTGGCAAGACCACTTTGAACAGCAGTCCTTCCAGAGAAAGTGCTGTCATTGTGCTGTCGGATTTAGGCCCAGCAGTATAGGTATCGCCTGATCTTTGTTGTTTTGGACTGTATCGGAAATAGTGCAGGCAGAGTGAGGTTCTTTTCCCTCGATACTGAGTGACATTCCTGATGTCTCAGGTTGCTTTGTCCAGTCTTGAAGTCAAGCAATGTACATCTCTGTACATCCAAGACAAAATAGAGGGGAGGTCTTTTCTTCTAGGCCAGGGATCCACGGACCCTTTGGTTAATGGTCGGGCTCGATGGTATAAAAAAGGTTGGAAACCCCTGATCTAGGTATCTGTGTCAAGATGGGGAAATCACAGGCCGCTACCCAGCAGACCATTGGAATCATTGAGCTTGTTACCGACTGAGACCAGCATTTGTAGATGTTTAAAAAGAGCTGGTAAGGAAAGATGAACAAAGAATTAAATCCATGGTGTGTTAACCCATCTAAAGAAAATAAAAACTATAAAGTGCAGAATCAAGAGGCCTTTCAGCCCATCAGTGTCTTTCCTTTACATGCTTGATTGTGTTTTAACTTCACCTAGCCATTTTTAATATTTAGATTTCAGTTTTGAAATATCAGCCTTGCGTTGAAGATGTAAACTACCAGAGGAATGTGGTGTCACGCTGCTGATACTGATCTTACCCAGGCACAGCAACATACTTCACTAGGGCACTGTGGTCTGGGTGCTTTCTAATCATTGCAGTAATCTTGTGAAGTGTCAACGCCCAAACTTCGTCATTCTCTCTTCTCCCTTCCCTCCTCCCCCCACCACATTGTTCTTTTAATTAAGCACTGTCTCCAAGTTCAGACTGGAATTATGTTGCCAGCAGAGTCAGTGGAAAGCATTTTTAAATATAGATCTGACCCACATTACGGCAGGGTAATGTGGAACAGAATCGTTCTTAAACATTCAGTAAATGTCTGGAGCTGCACAGTAAATCCCTCCCACAATACTCCGAAACACTGATGCTTTTGTATAGGCTTTGCACAAAACGGGCTTGTAAGCTAGGGAGGAGCTGTATAGTGTTGTGGTGGTGTTAGAGCCTATGCTGGCTCACCCAAAGGGCAGAGATGGTTTCATGAAATGCTTCCCATCAATTGGTGCACTCTGGCTGTCCTTGACTATCCACACTGATTCCCAAGAATGAGGGTGAGGAATTGCCCGAGGAGGAAAATCCAATTTCTTACCAGAAGGTTTATGCCAGAACAGGAAAACCTGTAAACTCCTCTCATTACCCAGCCATTCCTGTCTGTGCAACTGGCAGATACCACATCATTACCCAGCCATTCCTGTCTGTGCAACTGGCAGATACCACATCATTACCCAGCCGTTCCACACTCTCATCATTACCCAGCCATTCCTGTCTGTGCAACTGGCAGATACCACATCATTACCCAGCCATTCCTGTCTGTGCAACTGGCAGATACCACATCATTACCCAGCCATTCCTGTCTGTGCAACTGGCAGATACCACATCATTACCCAGCCGTTCCACACTCTCATCATTACCCAGCCATTCCTGTCTGTGCAACTGGCAGATACCACATCATTACCCAGCCGTTCCACACTCTCATCATTACCCAGCCATTCCTGTCTGTGCAACTGGCAGATACCACATCATTACCCAGCCGTTCCACACTCTCATCGTTACCCAGCCGTTCCACGCTGTCATCATTACCCAGCCATTCCACACTCTCATCACTACCCAGCCGTTCCTGTCTGTGCAACTGGCAGATACCACATCATTACCCAGCCGTTCCACACTCTCATCATTACCCAGCCATTCCTGTCTGTGCAACTGGCAGATACCACATCATTACCCAGCCGTTCCACACTCTCATCATTACCCAGCCGTTCCTGTCTGTGCAACTGGCAGATACCACATCATTACCCAGCCGTTCCACGCTCTCATCATTACCCAGCCGTTCCACACTCTCATCTTTACCCAGCCATTCCTGTCTGTGCAACTGGCAGATACCACATCTTTACCCAGCCTTTCCACACTCTCATCATTACCCAGCCGTTCCACTCTCTCATC